>NC_050572.1:33002533-33365033 GCF_013265735.2 Oncorhynchus mykiss | reverse complement strand
ATCATCTTACTTTTATTTAAAATGAACACCAAAAAGAAAGCAAAAAATACAGACGTTCTGCAGGCTATACAGCACCTAACAAAATCAAGATCCCACAAACTAAGGTGGAAAACAGGCTGCCTAAGTATGATCCCCAATCAGAGACAACGATAAACAGCTGCCTCTGATTGGAACCGTACTAGGCCAACATAGATTTGCCCACCAAATCACACCCTGACCTAACCAAATAGAGAATAAAAAAGGCTATCTGAGGTCAGGGCGTGACACCTGTGATTTATTTTCATGCCAGCCAGGTGAGCTATACTCCTGTTGTAAAGCAAAGCAATGTGCTTAATATTAGGAAAGCTGAGAAATAAATATAGTAGCCTAGCCTATAGAAAGCTGATGAGATCCTCTTTTTAATAGAGGCCACCACTCTGTTTAATTGCATAGCCTATAGAAATATTGAGCAACCTGAGCTCATGGGCTCTCATGAAGTGTTTGATTAGATTTCTTTCGATTACATTTGCATTGATGTCAGGGATTAGAGGGACAATAGAGTGCTGAGTACCAGGCAGTTAGCAAGTTTGGTAGGCAACTAATGACCAGCAGCAGCATCAGAGCTTGAAGAAGCCTAATTACCTTGATTAAACGGTCACGTGGAATTTGCCGGTGTGACACACTCACCTGTCACCCTCAGGATCTGGGACACACACTCACCTGCCACCCTCAGGATCTGGGACACACACACACACACACACACACAGGAAACGTTTTGTTCCTCAAGGTGTCATTCATTAAGATAACTAGTATTGTCTTTGTGAGTAACATTTTTGAGTTTTAGGTAGTCCTCAGGATCTGAGCACGGAAACCCCCTTTTTCCTTCAAAATGAACAAGTAAAATCAAAACATTGAGACGAACACAGACAGAGGCACATGGATCAGTTTCTTTATCATGTTAGGTTAGTGTGACCTGTAGTGATGTGACTCATCACAGATCTGAAACACTCGCTAAGAGAAGACTTCTCCGGCAGGAAGGCAACCCCACATTACAGCCAGCTAACTATTAGAGTGTATTACAGTGTGAACTCATACATGCCTGTTTGTTCCCTCTAGGAGTTCACGTCCTCCAGCGGATGTATGGCTGTGAGCTGGATGATGACGGCAGATTTCCTCAGTCTGGACAAGAGCACTCGTACCTGGACTGCTGCCAACCAGAAAGCTGCCATCAGCTAGCTTAAGTGGGATGCAACTGGAGATAACGCTAACTATTGGAAGAATTATCTAGAAAACACATGCATTGAGTGGCTTAAGAAGTATGTCAACTACGGCAAAGACACTTTGGAAAGGAAAGGTACAGTATAATCACTTCTTCCTTTTAGCTGAACACAACTTGGGTAGTGTTGACAAATATGAAAACATATCTCCCTTTCATCATAAGCTGTCCATTACATACATGGTTGTAGAACTATGATATCGAAAAATATTTATGTATACTCAGTATTTATTCAAATGTTCACTTCATCTGTCTCTTTGTCTCTCTCATCTTTCTCTCTCTCATTCTCTCCAGTCCCTCCCTCAGTGTCTCTGCTCCAGAAGAGCCCCTCCTCTCCAGTGACCTGCCACGCTACAGGTTTCTACCCCAGTGGAGTCATGGTGTTCTGGCAGAAAGACGGACAAGGTCACCAGGAAGGTGTGGAGAATGGAGAGACTCTCCCCAACAATGATGGAACCTTCCAGAAAAGCACCCACCTAAAAGTGACGCCTGAGGAGTGGAAGAACAACAAGTATCAGTGTGTGGTTCAGGTCACTGGTATCAAGGAGGACTTCATCAAGGTTCTGACCGAGTCTGAGACCCAGCCCAACTGGAGAAAGAACAGCTGGGGTAAGAGGGAGATAGATTTAAATATACACTTTACCCAACCCTCCTATTGAATGTACCCAATAATCCTCATTTAACTTCACTCATCTGCTCAGTAAAGCTACCTTTCTGACTGCATGTTCTCATTGATCTCATGACCTTTTATTGACATTGAGCGATGCTGCTTGGAGTTCATTTTAGATGAAAATGTATCATCTAGAACTGTAGTCTGAATGCTCTGTTCTGATTACAGGTGTGAACACAATTGTCTCCGCCCCCATCATTGGAGTGGCTGTAGCTCTCCTGGTCGTTGTTGCTGTTGTTGTTGGGGTCGTCATGTGGAGGAAGAAGAAGAAGAAGAGCGAGAAAGGTGTGAGGAGAGAAAGACCTCTTTCTATTGTCATATGTAGGATACACTGTCATCTTAGACATTATCAGCTGTGATTTACTTTAGTTTAGAAGTAGTAGTCATAGTACTGGTTTACAATTAATAGTATTGTACAGTGTAGTTAGTGATGGTAGAAGTATGTTTGATTTGATCTGATTCGTGTAAATAAAGAGTTACGTTGTCACCTAGGTTGTATGTGATGTCTGCAGTGGGAATACAGGATTCAGAATACTGCGAAACATGGTCTTCTATTGTAATATTCCAACAAATCTGAGTCACACACACTGTAAACACAGAATCCATATATAAAAAATATCTGCCTTTAGAAATATTCTTTGGTGATTTCCTTGAAACAGTTGTACTTTAATTTATTCCGTTTGCTTTTTAAAAGTTGTGCTGTAATTTTGTTGAATTATAAAATGAAAATGTTCCACTGTGTGATAGACATCTCAATCTTACAGGTAAATTAGAATCAATGGATGTAAAAATTCAAATGTAAATTATTATTCAAATAAAACATCAATTAGCTTGATTTTCCCCTAACTGAAGCCACCAAAACAATCACATTTTAAGAGATATTGCTGTAAACTGGAAAAACATTTTTCAATTTTGTTTGAATGCGTAGTGTAGCAGCACATGTTTTGGTGGTATAAGATACCGTAATTGTGTGATGTTATAACTTTGCTCACACTAACTTGTTTAATTGTATAACTATAATCCAGACCAGTCCGTCCACATGTTCCATTTGTACATTTTTCTCTTTTCTCGAATGTGGCTTTATTTTTCTAGCTTTTTTAAAATTTAATGATATGTTTGATTTATGATGAGGCATAACACTTATTCACTACACATTCTGTAGAACTAAGTTGGTGAATGAGTGAACATGTATTTTATTGGAAGTGTAAATGTGATCAATTTAACAGACGCATAATCAACCAGCCAAACAAGACCAATTAGAGATGCATTCTGTAATAATGTTCTTACACCTTTCAATAAAGTCCACAGAGTTTAAATGAAAGTGTCATACTGGGCCTTTTAATAATGTTTGCAGTAAGATATGTTCTAAACAGCAAAGGACTTGAAGTGGAACAAAATAATTGTGTATATGGTATATGGGCTTAAGAAGAAGTAATATATATTTTGATGACCTGTATGAAAAAATGATGGGGTGACAGGTAGCCTGGCGGTTAAGAGCGTTGGGCCAGTAACCAAAAGGTAAGTTGCTGGTTAGAATCCCACAGCCGACAAGGAGAAAAATCTGTCAACGTGCCCTGGAGCAAAGGCACAACCATAATTTCTCATGTAAATCGTTCTGGATAAAAGTGTCTGATATGTAATTGTTTTAATAAAATGCTTCTTAGAAAGGGGGTCATCTCTACACTGTTTCTTTGAGTACCGGCACCTATTTCAGTCCAAGTCAAGCAATGGCTGTAAACGACAACGGGCATAAATAAATAGGTGCCGGTACTAGTTTGGGTGCGGTACTGTTGACGTTTAGGTGTAGGAGTTCTACAATTATTTTGTAACAATATGATAGGCTTTTGAATAAAGGTAATTCTAGACATTTTGTTGTCCTGTAAGAAAGATGTTTGAATGAAATGCTTCTTAAAAAAAGGGTGATAATCTCTGCAATGTCATATGATCGTATGATAGAGACTAGAATAAAACAACATAAAACAGTATCTTTACTTATATGGAGGTCCACAGCACTGCTGGTTTTCATTCTCTTCTAATCAGGGACTGATCAATTATATGTATTGATCAACTGCCAGGGAGAACAGAGAAGCTGTAGGAGTACTTCTGCCCTCTAGGGTTGAAATGTATCATCTGGTGTTCACCAAGACCTGTTGCACAGAATCCTGCCTGGCAACAGATTATATCAATGTTGGTAGACTATTTTATGGAATGTAGTTTCTGTAAGAGATGTAATTCTCTTTTGAGAAAATGAACATAATATGTATGGGAGAAATAGGCTTCTTCAGGTTTTATGGCAAATTCATTGCATTCATTTAAAACTTCCTCTGATATCACAAACATTTTGGTTGTAGAATTTCATTTGTACAGTGAACTCCTATACTGAGGTGGACATTTACAGAATTATGCCAACCAAAAGACACCTGGGCAAACACATCCGACTGGTTTGGGACAAGTATTTGTGTTTCAGGAAACAGTTTGTTGGAAGCAGATACGCTCGACAAAACGATAAGGACTCTGAATTTTACTTCTTCCAACTGTCGGCTATGTTATTCGACTGTTTAGTAGGCTAAAACATTTGACTAAAACGCTTCAAGGCACAAAGTTGTCAAGTGTATTTCACAAGTCTCAACAGACTTTACAGAGAAATTTAAAATCAAGGTTTGTAGTATTGTATTAAACAATCCTACAAACATTTTCCAATGACTGGGACTGGTACATAACTAGTAGATTATCATACTGTACATTTGAATAGGACTGGTACATAACTGGTAGATTATCATACTGTACATTTGAATAGGAATGGTAACAGTTGCAGCAAGTTGTGACTGCATGTAAGACCTTCAGGTTAAACAATCCAGAGGATGCAGTTTGAAAACGGTCTTTATTTGGAGCAGTGCTGGGATCAGTTGATAGAGAACACAGTGTGTCTGTGTGGGTGTAGAAACTGATCTGGGATCAGAACATGCCCTTCCTATAGCGGTGGATCAGTTCTGATACGTCCTCCTTACACACCTTTATCCAGCCGTCCTCCTGCATGTGGTACACTGGACAAACACAGACACACATAAATTAATTTGAAAGGTATTGTTAACATTTTATTTTCCTATGGATTCAGCATATGACTACTTTTTAATATGGATAAATCCCTATGAGATTAGATTATAATTGCATATTTAGATCTAACCCCTTGAATGGAATTACAACAAACAAACAAAATCTCAACATACAGCAAACTCAATCCTGCACCTATCTATGCTTCACATGGTCTAACATGAACTGACTTAGTCAATTCATGTCAAATGAATCGTTATAGAATGAGTATAGGTTCAGAACAAGGTCACTCACGGTTGACCACTCCTCCAGAGTAGGCGTCTCTGTGCGTGGCGTGGGTGATGCCACGGCGGCCCAGCTCGTACGCCTCCTCTACCGTCATGTCCTCGTGGTAGCCGCTGTCCATCACTCCGTACGCATAGCTGCTACCACAACCAGTAGAGAACATACGACCAGAGAGACGTGTGGCGTTATCATCCACGTAGTACAAACCAGGGCCCTGGACAGCAAGACACAAATAAATCAATACTCATCAACAGACATGTCAACTGGAGACACTCCAATGCTACTCAAACATCTTTGGGTAGCATCAGGATGAAAATGTCATCTATAAAATAAGGCTTTCAAATAAACACACGCACGCACAGACACACACATCCCACAGGCACACACAAACACACTCCTCCCTCCCTGTACCTTGTTGTCCCAGCCAACGATCATGCTGCCCATGGAGAGGCCCATGCCTCTGTATCCCAGCATCATGTTACACAGCAGCTTAGAGGCTGCAGACACTGAGATCCTCTGCTTGTTCCTCAGTTTGTACAGCCTGAGACACAAAGCGATGGTCAGTCACTGTATGAGACAAGGCAGTCAGAGTGCTAAAACACTGGTTTTCTTCCAGATACATTTTAACACCCCAGAGACATGAAGGCATTAATGTGGCTTGGAAGCATATCATTAACACCAATACAGGAGAGGGCTAGTCTAGATAAGCATTATGGCCAACACGTTAAGTAGATGGTAACTACAGAGTTACTGGTTGATATTGATATGGTTGTGCGGTGCTTACTTTATTTCCCATGTATTTGTTTTGAGTGTATGGAAATTACATTGATTGGTACATTTTCTCTTCAACCAACCCTCACTGGCCCTCCCCTTGTGCATAAGCCTAACAGACAGGCATCAATGATTGTGATATCAACACCATGTAACTGTATAGCGGGACTCAATCCAACAGAGACAAGCTCCAACAGACCTGCACTCCTTAGCCAGCAGTCTCTCCCAGTACTGGCAGTCAGCAGCACTGCCAGACATGGTCCCCAGCAGGTAAGGGTTGATCTCTATCACCTTGTTAGCCTCCTTCGACGCTGCAGGGAAAGACAAATGCACGGGAAAGGGGTTAGAGAATGATTGCTTTATGTTTGGTTATAGATCCCCGAGATCCATTCGGCATCTGACGTGTCGGACGTGTCTACGACTGCTGCTGGAACAAAAATCTAATGGACTCAAGGCTGATCACATCAACTTTCCAAGGTAAATCACATCAACATGGAGGATCTTACAATTACCACTTGTAGATGTTTTAGTACTCACAATACAGTAGGCAGTTATAGTAGTAACAGTAGAATGCTATTACTAGTTTCTTACTGTGTATAGGCACTGTATTCTCGGATGAACACAAGTGTATGAGAGAAACGAGAGACTAAAAACGAATCCCTATGGAATGTGATGTTTACCAATGTAGCTGCCAGCTGAGGCCCTGGAGTCCACAGCCACAATGACGCCATGGCGAAATTTGAAAGCCAGTGTAGTTGTTCCGTGATTCAGATCAATGGACACCCCACCTTCACGGCTGCATGACTTCAGGAACCCTGAAGGCTGGAGAGAAAGAGCACATTATAGAGGGGGACTGAGAAATAGATTGATCCAATTGTTTAAAAAATGTGAGACAGCAGCTCTGGTCAACATTTTGTCAGGTGGTATACATACGTGCGCGCGTATGTTTGTGCGTGCGTAAAAGTGTGCTTGAGGTGAAGTGTGAGTTTCCATTGAACCATGCTTTAGTAAGGTATAGTTCACTTCACATAGGACACATTAGATCATTTAGATCACCATATCATTGTCACAGGAGAAACAGAAACGAACTGCAGATTGAAAGACGCGTAAAATACTCACATCCACTCCAACTGGGACAGCAAATTCCTGATTCGGTCGGTCAACAAGATGCCCTACTCCTGTTCCAAGAATCTGCCCACGAAGTCCCGCGTGCGATTTATAACCACTTACGTCGAAAAGTGCCATAATGATTAAATCAAATATAAGAATGTACTGTATCTTAATAAAATTTGAAAGCGAAAATACAGCTTGACTTCGCTCTGACGCGTCAAGGAAATATATTTCCGAATCCAAACGAAACCGAAAGGGTTTTTAATATAAATTTTCATTCCTAATCGAAAAAGTAACCCAACTGTTGCTTATAATATGCGTACTCATTCCGAGTATTATTTGACAATAGCCTAACCACCCCTAATCATACGGATAAACAACTGTGAATAGTTATTAAGATTTGACGTGATTTTTCACAACAATATACAGTAAACTGACTGAAAACGTATCACACATTTGGCCAATCGCAGAGCATCATTTGTGGGTCGTCATCAGTAAATATGAAGACTTACCTGGTAGAGGTTTACCGTGCTGAAGGAATCACTCACAAAGAGTCACAGGGAGAGAACTACAATGAACAACAATATAAATACAACATGTAAAGTGCTCGTCCCATGTTTCATGAGCTGAAATAAAAGATACCAGAAATGTTCCACACGCACAAAAAAGCGTATTATTTCTCTCAAATGTTATGCACAAATTTGCTTACATCCCTGTTAGTGAGCATTTTATATTTTGTCAAGATAATCCATCCATCTGACAAGTGTGTGATATCAAGAAGCTGATTAAACAGCATGATCATTACACAGGTGGACCTTGTGCTGGGGACAATAATAGTCCCTCTAAAATGTGCAGTTTTGTCACTCAACACAATGCCACAGATGTCTCAAGTTTTGAGGGAGCGTGCAATTGGCACTCTGACTGCAGGAATGTCCACCTGAGCTGTTTCCCCCCCATGGCTACGCCCCTGCCCAGTCATGTGAAATCTATAGATTAGGGCCTAATGCATGTATTTCAATTGACTGATTTCCTTATATGAACTGTAACTCAGCAAAATCATTGAAATTGTTGCATGTTGCATTTATATTTTTGTTCCGTATAAATGTTATGCTGTATTACATTTGAAATATCTAAATCCCCTGGATTGTAATAGCAGGCATTTCTTCATTGGTGCACCATGGAAATATATATATATTTTTAACATTAAGATTCTGTGAGCTGAAATTGCTATAAGGAAAGTGGAAAGCTAAAAGTGAGGAGGGAAAACTCAGACACGTATTCATGAAACATAATGTAGACTTTTTATTAAATCAATCACTTTCCAATATTTCACCCAGTGCCTATAGACACAGCTATAGCCTAGACCTGCTATACCTGTTCAAAATGTATTGGTGACCACAGTTCATTGAACTAAGATCTTTATGTGACAATGGTTTTTTATGGCTTTGCATTGTAGTGTCACCTAGCAGTCACATCTTGTCATCATTAGGTGTATTGTATTCACTGATTTTATGTCTGAATATTGTGATAAGCCTCTGTGTGGCTGTAACTTTGTCGTTTCTAAGTGGTCAGGTTCAGGCGGTATCCATCCGCTGGACTGTCTCCTGCACTACCTCCAGCTCCAGAGGGACTATTTTCTCTGTCAAAATAGACGTTGTACCTGGGCGATACTTGTATCTTCTCTGCCTGAGTAAGAGAAAGAGAGAAGAGAGATAGAGAGAAGATAAGATAGAAATGAATCACTGTTCTGTCAACAACAACAAAAAATTCTCAAATATGCTGTTTAGAATAATAGTTGAAGCAGAGTCTGAGGATGGTGACACCATTTACCTCTTGTCTTTGTACTCTGACTCCTGGTACGGCCTGATGTAGTCCACCCCCTGTTTAGTGATGACACAGATATCTATGTTGTTGCCTGAGCCCAGGTCACTCATGATGCCAGAGTGGATGGCATCCCGGACCAACTGCTTAGCCTCTTCTAACTAGAAGGGCATAGGGATGAGGAGTGAGTGAAGGGATTGGAATGGGGGAGGTAGGTCTGTAATACACCCAGATTAATGTAAACAAACCTGATGCCTTCTTTATGGTGAGTCCAATGACTTAACTCTTGAGACTTGAAGTCTATCGATGTGATGGCATATGAACTACATGTATGACAACCCCTAGCCCGCCTAAGGAAAAGTCACTCACCTCCATATTAGGTTTGAATCTATCCTCCAGAATCCCCAGAGCGGCCAAGTCACCAGACCCTACACAAAACACAAATAGGAATCAATTAAATGTCATTATTTCTAGATGATTCATGACTAGTCGATTAATCAACTAATAATGGCCCACACAATAACAGTATATGGATGTATGCTTATGTATGCTTGACACAGTAGCAGTCCCTCACCCATTGCAAGGTATGGCACATTGTCTATGCTCCCATAGGGCCCCACTGTGTAGAGGTGATTACCGGTGCAGTCCACCCCTCCGAGGATTAGACTGGCCCCTATCTGGCCCCGGTACCTAAACATACACATATGAGATACATTATGAACAAACAAGAATGACTCTTTTGAATCAAACCTATCTGACATGAAAGGCGGTTACATTGGAGCGGCTATTGTGGTGGGTGAGGCGAGTTATTTCAACAGAATGTGATGTTTAAAGGGGCCATCTGCATTTGCTACATCCATTTTTGGACTTTTAAATCAATGATATGTACCTGTTGATTCTTGAAGAATATCACTTATAAATGCCTCATGAGCTTAGTTAAACTGCCGTACCCGTATCAGAACCCAAAATAGAACACTTTTTTTACTCCAATGTTTATAAACAATGTAATTCTAAATAAGCACTGTATAGCCTCAAAACATGGGCCTAAATTCAACCAGTTCAGCTTTAACCCGCAATAACCGATAACTGCATAGCATATCATTGTTTTTGTTTAGGCGATGTCAGAGGTGTAACTGCATTGGAGCTGTCAAACCCAGAAGTGGCGCCGGGCGTTATACTGTACATATCACAGACATTGCCATAGGATGCATTAGTAGAAATACCATGCAGTCGTGTTCGAACACTGGAATGTGTGATGTAATCTATTCTACACCTTGATTAGGCTGATAAAAATCCTTATTATTTTGTTTTTTGATTTTCAATTTGACCACACGAGCAGCTGCTCACCGATTTGACAGCTCCAACGCAGTTACACTTCTGACATCGCCTGAATAAAAACAATTATAAACTGGTGGGTTTCGAGCCCTGAATGTCGATTGGCTGACAGCCGTGGTATATCGTATATAACAGTGTTAAAGATACACACACGCGCACACACACACACACACACACACACACACACACACACACACACACACACACACACACACACACACCTGAATAGCATGTCCTGTAATATGTTTACTGCCATCACGACACGTGGGTTCCTGCCGCTGTTCATAGAAAAGATGGTGAGGTTGGAGGAGAGCAGGTCGGTGGTCTTCTCTGTATCCGCTGCAGTTCCTGCACCACAGCAGCTGAGAGAGGGAGTAGACAGGAGCGGTCAGGAGAACGAGGGATGTGTGGGCATGGATATCTCAAATTAAAGTGACAGCGTACATTTGTTCACTACTCTTTCACTTCTCTCTTCCACACATGACAATCAATTCCATTCTAAACATGTCACACACGGACTTATCCCTTAAACAGGTGTAGGCCTACTCACTACATATTGGGGGAGATGTAGTGGATCTTGGCACACATCTTATCAGCCACCACTTCACCTGAGGTGGCCCGTGTGTCTGCTCCCAGAACCACTCCATCCTGCACAAACAAGGACACAAAGAAAACTCAATTTTTACTATCAGTACACAATTCATTTCCATCATTATTGTATTTTTGTTTTAAGTCACATAAAGACAGGCAAGGATCATAATAATATATCACTATATAAAATTTACTGACATACTCCCACTATATGGAGTCTTCCACTTATTAGAGACGCCTGCCCTTTATCCGCGGACATTGCTCTCACCTTGCACACTACTCCAGCAATGGTGGTCCCTGTCTTCATAGGCTTAGGTGCCTTGGTATGTCCTCCCTCAAGCAGACCCTCCAGAGCAACATT
Organism: Oncorhynchus mykiss; assembly: GCF_013265735.2. Lineage (NCBI taxonomy): Eukaryota > Metazoa > Chordata > Actinopteri > Salmoniformes > Salmonidae > Oncorhynchus > Oncorhynchus mykiss. Next base: position 33,353,783 of record NC_050572.1, on the reverse strand, counting down.
TCTATTTGATAAAGATATAGACTAATCAAACACACTTTAACACAATACCAATAGTGTACCTTAAATTCTTACTAAGAAAAGCCCTATCTAAAGATGACCAGATCAATAAAATTACAATCAGCTGATTAACACGTAGAAGTATGACTTTCATTAAAAGAAAATGCAGACAGAATCCAATTGAACCTTTACAATTATGTAGACTTGCTGGTCTTTTTAGAAATAATATTTACACGATTATACAAGATACGTTACTTTCACTTTTGATATAGGCTTGGTATGAGAAGAGAGAAATAATTACGAAGTTCACTATTTACCCCAAAAATACGAAATGCCTATTATCCTTAAAGATAAAAAGGGAAATCATACCTGGAGACGTTCTCAAAATTAAATCCCGATGCAGGTGTTTCGACAACATTTGATAGCGCCATACCTGAAACACTTTATTTTGCACTCAGTGCTTAGATTTTGACTTCACTACAATCGCGCATTTCAAGTCCCTGGAGAGGTCGCTATTTCCTTGACATGGTGTGACCATATGTGACTGGGGGACGCAGTTTATTCCGTATTTTTCATCCGTGTTCGGGAAATACTGGAAATAGACTTTATGGACTCTCAAATCAAAGGAGTTAGCACAGGCGTAAGTTAATTGTTTTTCATATTTTGTACATGATCCTTTTATACATTTTCATAAATTGAAGCTGCGATTAACAGTGCATTTTGGGACGGACGTAGCCGAATTTACACTGAGGGTTTTAATTCTAGGTTTCCTTGTTGATTTTGTCATTAATTCATCTCAGTAGCCTAAAGCTGAACCTTCAAGGAAAACGTTTATGCATTTAACCTGATAATAATAGACTTATTTAATATTTTCCGAAGAACAAAGTGCTGAATTTACTTTCGTTTTCGAGTCATTCATCTGCAACTCAAGCTCAGGGTAGAAATTAACCTAAACTTTACCACTGATCTAGGATCAGTTTAGCCTCCCCAAATGCCAACCGTAGTTTATCCATTGACTGTAAACTTGATCATAAGGAAAACTAACCTTAAATCATATATTATAAATATGTCATAAATATATTATTATATATCATATTGTAATTGTATGCTCTCCCCATCTAACTGATTATTCATTTATTTATGATTTTTAAATCTCCTACAGACCACCATCTTGGCGGTGACGTTCAATGGAGGGGTTATCATTGGCTCAGATTCCAGGGCGTCCATTGGAGGGTAAGGAGGATCTTCAACACCTATTAACACCTGGAACTAAATTAATCATCTTGCCCCTCCTTTCATCTATACTTCTTTATGATCAAATACAAGTCTGTGACACGCAACATATTAAATAAATCAGCCATCACTTATAGCAATATATACATTTAAACATGTCACCAGGAGTCTCTATCTAATGTGTTTCCAGGAGTCTATCTAATGTGTCTCCAGGAGTCTCTATCTAATGTGTCTCCAGGAGTCTATCTAATGTGTCTCCCTGAGTCTCTATCTAATGTGTCTCCAGGTGTCTCCATCTAATGTGTCTCCAGGAGTCTCTATCTAATGTGTCTCCAGGAGTCTCTATCGAATGTGTCTCCAGGAGTCTCTATCTAATGTGTCTCCAGGAGTCTCTATCTAATGTGTCTCTATCTCCACTTCACCCACAGGTACTACGTGTCCTCTAAGACCATCAACAAGCTGATCCAGGTTCATGACAGGATATTCTGCTGCATCGCCGGCTCCCTGGCAGACGCTCAGGCCGTCACCAAGGCTGCCAAGTTCCAGATCTCCTTTCACAGGTATGGACCACCCTGTCCCTTTCCCTGTCTCTGTCCTTGTCTGGTTCAACATAGCTCATGAGTGTTGATATCAAGCTAATGAAGCTTGATTGATGTGTGATTGATTTGTATTATTATCAGCAATAGGGACACCTCCATTTTAGACCTGGTCTTAGTAGTAATGTGCAGCCTACATTTACCAGAAGCTCTTTTCCAGAAAGCGATTAGGGTTAAGTGCCTTGCTCAACGGCAGATTTGTTTTCACCTAGTCAGCTCGGGGATTCGAACCAGCAACTTTTCGGTTACTGGCCCAAACCTCTTAACCACTAGGCCTCTTGAACTACGATAGACGTAGAAACAAACTGTGGAATAAATCTGATCCTGAATGATGACATGTCTTCTCTGTGTCTATCCTGTGTGATAAGTATTCAGATGGAGTCCCCTCCTCTGGTGAAGGCAGCAGCGTCCGTGTTGAAGGAGCTGTGCTACAACAACAAGGAGGAGCTGCAAGCCGGCTTCATCACTGCAGGCTGGGACAGGAAGAAAGGGCCACAGGTGATGCCATGGGGCGTAACAAACAGACATAGAATAGAGCACGATAGAATAGAACGCACACACACACACACAATTTCTAACCGTTATTTCACCTCTAGGTTTACACGGTGGCCTTGGGCGGTATGTTACTCAGTCAGCCGTTCACCATCGGAGGATCAGGGAGCACGTACATCTACGGTTACGCCGATGCCAAATACAAACCTGACATGAGCAGAGAGGAGTGCCTGCAGTTTGCTACAAATGGTAAAAGTTGATTTTTCCTGTAGAATCTCATAGGCTTCATTGTTTTATTAGAATGGCACTGTTTTCATATAGGATAAAAGACGCCAGATAAGACATTTTATTTTATTGAAAACATCTTCCTGTGGGACAGTGGGACAGGAGAGTGATTGTAGGATGGGTTTGCTATGGGATTATTGGCACTGGAACACAAGAGAGCTGATCCTGAAAAAGTGGACAGATATGCTCTCATACCCATCTCTACCTGCTTTCTGATCTATTTTCCTCTCTTTCCTCCCCTTTGTTTTTCTCCTGTTCACCCCACCTAGCTCTGGCCCTAGCTATGGGCAGAGACAATGTCAGCGGAGGCGTGGCACACCTGGTAGTGATCACCGAGGAGGGGGTGGAGCATGTGGTCATCCCTGGAGACAAGCTACCCAAGTTCCACGATGAGTAGAGTGACACTACAATCAACCAATCAGTGACACTCTGTGAGATGAATCTTCACTCAATCATTCATGGTTGTTCATACATGCAGAACTTGGTGTTCATATGCCTGACTATTCACATCAGTTTTGGGACTGCGGATTGAAAAACAATCATGATTTCCAAGAGACCAATGTGAAAATCTTCTCTGGTTCTGCCTATGTGTTTCATAATCTACACTGTGTTCATGTTGTTTATGTGCATTATATTTTGTTTACTTAATGACCTCTGGGTGGAATCAATAAAATCTTAAGAAAAAATATGTGTACACAGCATGTAAGTGTGTTTGATTATAGATATGTAAATCTGACAGACCCCAATATAATTGAGTAGGCTATTTCTGAGGGAATACGCCCTATTTAATTTGAGGCATCATTAGCAATAGATAATTAGTCAATATTATAAGCCTGTTATAACTAATGCATAACTGTCTGTATCTAAACCTATGTATTTACAAGACAGCAACATACAAATCATTACAATTAGTACATATTGGTACAATTTAAAACTTTTATATGATGAGTGAGAAAGTGCATGATGAGTGCACAAATAGCATACCCCCAAAATATGCTAATCCCTCACCATTACAATAACAGGGGAGGTTGGCACTTTCTCACTCATCATTATTCACGATTCATCCGTAATCATGGTCATGTCCACATGAATGTAGAATGTTTAAAAACATTAAATTCTTATGTACAATGAAAGTGACTCCCAAATGGCACAATACAATATTTCTCATTCATTTCTATTGGGCACAAAATATTCTGAAACACATCCGAAACAAACAGAAAATGCATCCAACACATTTAGAGTCACGTGCTTGATGTAGCCATTGCGTGCTATACATATGAGCCCAAATACTTAACTTTTGAATAGTTTAATACACATATGAGTGAATTTGTCCCAATACTTCTGCTCCCATAAAATGGGGGACTATGTACAAAAAGTGCTGTAATTTCTATACGGTTCATCCGCTATCAATGAAAACACCCTCAAATGAAAGCTGACAGTCTACACTTTAACCTCGTAGTCATTGTATCATTTCAAATCCAAATTGTTGGAGTACAGAGCCAAACCAAAAACGAAAACGTTTATTGAGAAATTATATCAGCCTCTCACCTGCCGGTCTGTGACTGACAATGTAACTTTCATTTTCAGTTTATGCCAGAAAATGGTGGACGAGACAGAAATGAACGACGGTTCCTTGCTCAAATATATTTAAGAGTTGATTCTTAATACAACAGTATAGTTGAATAGTAATCATTCGTGTATGTCCTAAATGAGCCTTCGTTTGGTGTTTTCTTTTTCTTTTCATTTTATTTCGCGTTGAATCAATAGGCTTCTCACACACCGTGCGCACTGCACAGGTATCAGCGCGACCAGCCACAAAACTAAAGTGCTTCAATATGTTGGATGAATCATCAGAGCCAGGGTGGCTATCCGAAGAAGTCAAAACTGGGGTGAGTATCATTTAATGACATGTTTGGACCAGGAATTGATGTTAGCCTAGAGAAGTGTTCTCATTGTAAAATCTTGGGGTGTGCATTCTGTTTTTGTTTTATTTTTATTAACGAATAAACACAGTATTTTGGTTCATGTCAAAGTGAACGTAACTGTGTTGAGTCATTCAATTGAGTCATTTAATTATGCACTTAATCAAAATTGTGTCTGTGCTTTGCTTTCAGACCACCATCATTGCTATTGAGTTTGATGGAGGTGTGGTGCTGGGCTCTGACTCTCGAGTGTCTGCTGGGTAAGTCGCTGTTCCAAGTCTTAGAGAGACAATCATTTACTATGAACATTAAAAAAGTCCTCCCTCAAACCTCAGTTTGCCCTCCACCCATCCCCCCTCTTCCCTCCTTCCCTCATAGGGAGACTGTGGTGAACCGGGTGATGAACAAGCTCTCTCTCCTCCATGACAAGATCTACTGCGCCCTGTCAGGCTCAGCTGCAGACGCCCAGACCATTGCTGAGATGGTCAACTACCAGCTGGATGTGCACAGGTGTTTCCCACTGCATGGCTATGTATTGTGGTCGGCAATAGCTCTAGTGCTATGTGTAACACATTTTGTTGAGTTAAATGTATGGAAAAGGTTTTCTAGACTGACACTGTGCATTTTCACGTGTTCTCATGGGGGGTTGCTTATATAGACGCAGTTAAAGAATTCTGCTATTGAGCTGTGACTTGTGACCTCTTGAACTCAGCATTGAGGTTGGAGAGGATCCTCAAGTTCGTTCAGCTGCCACTCTGGTGAAAAACATCTCGTACAAGTACAAAGAAGAGCTGTCAGCACATCTCATTGTTGCCGGGTGGGACAAGAGAGGAGGGGGACAGGTTAGTCATTACATTGGTATTTTGTATTTATTAGGGATCCAGTAGCTACTCTTTCTGGGGTCCAAACACATTAAGGCACTTACATCACACCTAAAACAAAACACAAAACAGTACATCATATAACATCATTACACCACTACATATCTACAATACAAAATGTAAAGTATTACAGTGTACATGTGTGTAGAGTGCGTGAGTTAGCGTCTGTGTGCGTGTGCCTGTACCTGTGTGTGTCTCTTCACACTCCCCGCTGTTCCATAAAGTGTATTATTATTGTTTTTTTTTTATCTGATTCTACTGCTTGCATCAGTTACCTGATGTGGAATAGAGTTCCATGTACTCAATACTCTATGTAGTACTGTCCGCCTCCCATAGACTTGGGGATTGTGAAGAGACCTCTGGTGGCATGTCTTGTGAGGTACGCATGGGTGTCTGAGCTGTGTGCTAGTAGTTTAAACAGACAGCTCGGCGCATTCAGCTTGTCAACACTCCTTACAAAAACAAGTAGTGATGAAGTCAATCTCTCTTCCACTTTGAGCCATGAGAGATTGACATGCATATCGTTTATGTTAGCTCCCCGTGTACTTTTAAGGGGCAGCCGTGCTGCCCTGTTCTGAGCCAATTGTAATTTTCCTTTGTCCCTCTTTTTGGCACCTGACCACACTACTGAACAGTAGTCCAGGTGCGACAAAACTACCTGCCTTGTTGATAATGTTGTTAAGAAGCGCTTTATTATGGACAGACTTCTCCCCATCTTAGCTACTGTTGTATCAGTACATTTTGACCATTACAGTTTAGTCACCTCAACTTGCTCAATTTTCTCATTCTTATTTTTTTTACACCCCCTTTTTCTCCCCAATTTTGTGGTATCCAATTGCTGGTAGTTACTGTCTTGTCTCATCGCTACAACTCCCTCATGGACTTGGGAGAGTCATGTGTCCTCCGAAACACAACCCAACCAAGCCGCACTGCTTCTTAACACAGCGCGCATCCAACCTGGAAGCCAGCCGCACCAATGTGTCAGAGGAAACACTGTACACCTAGCGACCTGGTCAGTGTGCACTGCACCCGGCCCGCCACAGGAGTCGCTAGTGCATGATGAGATAAGGATATCCCTGCCGGCCAAGCCCTCCCTAACCCGGACGACGCTGGGCCAATTGTGCAATGCCCCATGGGCCTCCCGGTCGCGGCCGGCTGCGATGGAGCCTGGGCTCGACCCCAGAGTCTCTGGTGGCACAGCCCTAGACCACTGCGCCACCCGGGAGGCCCCAATTTCCACATTATTCATTATAAGATTTAGTTGAGGTTTTGTCCCAAAATGATTTGTCCCAAATTCAATGCTGTATGTTTTTGAAATATTTAGGACTGACTTATTCCTTGCCACCCATTCTGAAACTAATTTCAGCTCTTTGTTAAGTGTTGCGGTCATTTCAGTCACTGTAGTAGCTGATGTGTATAGTGGTGAGTCATCCGCATACATAGACACACTTGCTTTACTCAAAGACAGAGCCATGTCGTTAGTAAAGTTTTTTTTTTTTAGTATGGGGCCTAAACAGCTGGATTATGTTGGAGAAGCATCCATTAAAGAACACCCTCTGTGGTGGCAGGTAGCCTAGTGGTTAAAGCTTTGGACTAGTAACCGGAAGGTTTCAAGATCAAATCCCTGAGCTGACAATGTAAAAATCTGTTGTTTGGCCCCTGAACAAGGCAGTTAACCCACTGTTCCTAGGCTGTCATTGAAAATAAGAATTTGTTCTTAACTGACTTGCCTAGTTAAATCAAAGTAAAATATATATTTTTTAAAGACAGGTAACTCTTTATCCACAATATAGCAGGGGGTGTAAAGCCATAACGCATACGTTTATCCAGCAGTAAACTATGATCGATAATGTCAAAAGCTGCACTGAAGTCTAGCAAAACAGCTCCCACAATCTTTTTATCATACATTTCTGTTCTGCCAATCATCAGTAATTTGTGTAGGTGTTGTGCTTGTTGAATGTCCTTCCCTATAAGTGTGCTGAAAGTCTGTTGCCAATTTGTTTGCTGTAAAATAGCATTGTATCTGGCCAAATACAATTAGTTCCAAATGTTGACTAAGGGTTGGTAACAGGCTGATTAAATAGAAATGCCACATCTATAAACACTAGTCCAAACTGTATTAATTGATTTTTGTGTCCCTTTCAGGAAATGTTCTTGCATCTGGAACAGTTTCACTAATCCCTGAAGCTTAGACGAGGTCATTTTAAATATAAATTTTTTGTTAAATAGTTTTGAGTGTTTCCTCAACAAAATGTACCATGAGTACAATTACAGAATCAAACTCAGCTGCCTCAAACTCACAGTTGTTCACTAGTCTGCATAATATTGAACTTTTTCAGAGTTTGCTAGGTTGCTGTGCTCAAGCATTCCCCTCTCATTGACCCCTCCCAGGTGTATGTGACCCTCAATGGCCTGTTGTCCAGACAACCCTTTGCGGTCGGCGGCTCCGGAAGCTCCTACGTCTATGGGTTTGTTGATGCAGAGTACCGGAAGGCCATGAGCAAAGAGGACTGCCAACAGTTTGTTGTCAACAGTGAGTGACCAAAAGTGTACTTTTAAAATAAAATAAATGTGTTGATGTCCAGTTATGACCTAAACAGCATGAATTAGAAGCTGTTAAGATGTGTCATTTGTCAATAATATGCTCTCACTTGCTCTCTTTCTTCACCTCTCCTCTCTCAGCACTTTCATTGGCCATGAGTCGAGATGGTTCCAGCGGAGGTGTGGCCTACCTTGTCACTATTGATGAAAAAGGTGCAGAGGAGAAATGCATCCTGGGTAACGAGTTGCCCACATTTTATGATCAGTGAACACTGGCTTGTGGAAACAGTAACACTGAAGTTGTCGTAGTTATGAAACAGTGAGTGGACACCTTACGAACAAACAGTACTATTAAATCTACACAGGATATAGAATGTTTGGATAGGGGTATGAATCATGCTGGCACAATGTCAAATATTCTCACTACACATGCCACTTTCAAAATTATTCATAATTGTTATGCCCTCTGTTGAAGAAACTGATTTTATTTTGGGTAGCCAGGGACCTGAAGCTGGACTGTGTTTTTGGGTGATTCACAAGTAAATTCAACTTTCCCATGGATATTTCTCTGCATGTTTTTTTCAACCCCAAAACAACTATTCAAGAAGTATTCTGCCACCATCAAAAGTAATGATAATTTTAGTTATTATGATTATGTCTACCATATATAATGACGCGTTCAAAGCAACTGGGAACTCGGATATCTCTGACTTCCGACTTCAGCATGTTCAAAACAACTGGGAACTTGGAAATAAACTAGCTCCGACTGGGACAAATCGTTTTGAATGTTCATCCAACTCGGAATTCCAACTCAGGAACTCTGGCCTCTTTCTAGAGCTCCGAACTTTCTGACCTGAAGCTCACTGATGTCATGATTTCACCTCGTTTTTTTCAGAGTTCCCAGTTGCACTGGTGAGGTCATGGGAATATTCGTATCAAATTGTATTAATTTTAGGTGATTAGTCATCAGTTACAAAGTGGATATGAAGCCTGGCTTAAAATAATTATCCTAACCTGCTGCGTAAATTCTCCTGCTTCGAAAAGTCAAATCTGACGTTAATTTGACAAAAGCTGGATTCCTTCAAACCATGACCGGTTCTTCGGCTGTCCCCATAGGAGAAACCTTTGTGGTTCCAGGTATAACTATTTTGGGTTCCATGTAGAACCTTCTGTGGAAAGGGATCTACATGAAACCCAAAAGGCTTCTTCAAAAGGTGGGGAGAGCTGAAGAGCCCTTTTAGATTCTAGATAGCACATTCTTTCTAAGAGTGTAGGGTAAACCTGTTACCATAGAGTACCACAGTATTAGTCATAATACCCATAAAACCTAGTGGTCAAACAGTGAAATTGTTCCAATCGCTTTTCCACCATTCATATTTCCAATAGGGGATTTTAGAAACACTTAAAATAAGGGCTGTGTTTCATTTTAGGCTTACCCTGGCGGTAAGAATCTTTGGATTATCTATCTAATGTTAGTTAAATGTAGTAATGAATAAATTGGCTACATTTCTTTCAATGGACAATTCTGTAAACTGTCTTGTGCAAGTTTTAAATTGACATAATACCTGTTAGCAAAGGTGTCAGATAGAGATGATGTGCAGGAGCTTGCATGGATTTGTAGTTTTGTATTATGTCTACTTTAATGCTGATTAGCATGTTCAAATATGAGAGTAAATAGAGCCGAATATATCGATAAAAGTCACCTTGTCCGAGACAGATTTACATGGTTATCAAAATGTAACCCCAGGGTAAGCATACAGGAAACACTGCCCTGGCCTCAAAGACAAGTTTTTAACTCCTTACTACTTTTTTTTTGCTATTTAGCAACTACTTAGTATGTTAGCTAAGCCTAACTATTTTAGCTAACCCTTCCCCTAACCCTTTAACCTAACTTAACCCCTAGCCCAGCTAACATTAGCCACCTAGCTAGAATTAGTAAAATATTGTAATGAAACAGGCAGGGAGCAGGACTCGAACCCTCGACCTTCTAGTCCGAGGTTCGGCGCACTGTCGACTGTGCCGCAAAAGCGTTCTCGTGCGGCAGTGTCGATTTCCGCGCTTAAAAACCCAGGGTCGCTTATAAACCCAGGGTCGTTACACTATCATTCGTAACACATAGTACGAAATGGGTGATGGAAATCCACAAATGAATATATACCATTTGAGTGTTGTGGATTTATGTACAGAATAATATGAAATGCTAAGAGACAAGATTGAATAAATGAATGGTGGAAAAACGATGCTAGGTTTTATGGGTATTATGACACCTCCACTGTGGGGATCTATTAACCACTATGTGCAAGCATTATTGTCTGGTATTTATTATGGCACAGAATAAACGCTAAATGGAAAGGTGCTTGATATTGTGGAGAATAATGTCGCCTGAGTTTAAGGCATATGTGAAATTGAAACTAAAACGCAGACTGAAAACAGCTGAAAAAATCCATTCCGTGGAAAGATCTCCGCGAATTCGCAGGTTTGACATCGCTCACCTTTTAATTAATAGGTTATAGATTAAAAACAATTATAGACGACAAAAATGATGCTTAGAACGTGCGTGTTCGCTATGGCTGTAGGTCTATGCATTGACATAACCACATTTTGCGCCACTGGTTTTGGCGCATCTATTCCCAAAACTGGACCAATAAGTTTTGACGTTTTCGGAAGTATGTTGCGTCTATGGGTTGTAGCGGGGATTCGATTAGTTATACTATTTGGTGTATCGCTACTCACACTAGGATCGATTAAACCCGTATTGAAGCGCTGGTTAGCAGTGCACTGTTTCCTTGCCCCGGTCTACGAGACCGGGCAACTGATGCTGCATGGCAGTTCACCGGAGAGCACTCATGGATCCTTGGGGGGTCCAAGTTTGTGGCTATTGTGTACCGCGGCAGCAGCTGCTGCAGCCCTGTTTTGGGAGAAAACCTTCCCTGACAGCAGCGAAGAAAGTCACGGGAAAGAGAAGACACAGAAGGCACGAGTGCTGTTCATGAGAGTCCTCTACTTCTACAGACCTGACACCCTCCTTTTGGTTGGAGCGTTTATATTCCTGTCACTGGCTGTCCTCTGTAAGTATTTTATTGTTTTAACACAATTACTGAGTATTATGTGATGATGATCATTATGATGATGATGGCGAGTATGATGAGGATGATGACGGCGGTGTGCGTTTTCAGGTGAAATGTTCATCCCATTCTATACAGGAAAGGTGATTGACATCTTGGCTTCCCAGTACAAGTGGAATGACTTTCTCACAGCTATCATCCTCATGGGGCTCTACTCTTTGGGAAGGTGAGCAGATACACGAGAGAGCTTCCTACCTGTTTTTCATCACTACGGCCTTCATCAGTTTCGCACCTTACATATTGTAGTTTGTGTTATGTATGTATGTAACGGTTATTGAATACACGGATTTCACCGCTGCAAGTGAACATCAACATCAGGTTGATTATTTCAACACTGCAACAGTTTATGGTGTCTGTTTCAGCTCTTTCAGTGCAGGTTGTCGAGGAGGCCTCTTCATGTGTGCCATCAACAGCTTCACCTCTCGAATGAAAGTAGAGCTGTTTGGGGCCCTGGTGAAGCAGGAGATCAGCTTCTTTGAGACCATCAAGACAGGTAGAGACACGTTTATTGATTACCCCAAACAAGAACTAATGATCAGTATGCGATCTGTTGTCTTGCTGGAATGTGTGGCATCCTTGTTTGTTCATGAAATGACTGTAACTGGAATGCACTTCCTATTGAACTTCCTCTGTCTTCCGATGTGTGGCTGAATATCTGTTGAACACCCCATCAGTTGGTTCTTCTACGCTCCTTGGTTATTCGACGAAGTTGCAGCAATTTACTTTCACCTCTGAACTCTCGTAGGTGACATCACGTCCAGGCTGTCCACAGACACCACTAAGATGGCCCGGGCGGTGGCCCTGAATGTCAACGTCCTACTGAGGACCCTCATTAAGATTGTGGGTATGCTGTCGCTCATGATGAGCCTGTCCTGGAAGCTCACTCTGCTCATGCTGATGGAGACGCCTGTCACCGGCCTGCTGCAAGGCGTCTATGACAACTATTACCTGGTATAGTACAATCTATCTAGAACCTAAAAAACCTACATAGAACCCAATAGGGTTCTACCTGGAACCAAAAATGGTTATCCTATGGGGACAGCTGTGGAACCCTTTTGGAACCCTTTTTTCTAAGAGTGTACTGTTTGTGTCCAGATCAGAAGGTCCTGAACTAATCTATTGGTCCCTGCGAACCCTGAAATAAATCCCTGAAATGATCTAATGCAGAAGGCCCTGACATGTTTTTTGTGAAAATACAGTACATGAGATGGTGACTGCTAAATGTACTGGGTAACCTTATAAAATAAAGTCTAGTAAATGTTATTGTGTATTGACTGTTCCTCAGAGGCTCACTAAGGAGGTGCAGGACTCCATGGCCAGGGCGAACGAGGCAGCGGGAGAAACAGTAGCTGGAATCCGGACCGTGCGAAGCTTTAACACAGAGCGGAGTGAGGCTAGTCATTATGACCACAGGTTGATGGACACCCACACTCTCAAGACCAGGCGGGACACCGTCAGGGCAGTGTACGTGCTCCTGAGAAGAGTGAGTATGCAGGGATCACTCCCTGTCCCCTTAGGCTCAGAAGAGTTGAATGCTTCTGATGTGATCTTTATGTGTTCTTCAGTGTATGTACTTATGTGTGTGTGTGTGTGTGTGCGTGTGTGTGTGCGTGTGTGTGTGTGCGCGTGCGCGTGTGTGTGTGTTAAAGCTAACAGCGCTGGTAATGCAGGTGGCCATGCTGTACTATGGCAGACTGTTTATCCAGCGAGGTCAGATGAGCACTGGGAACCTGGTCTCTTTCATCCTCTACCAGTCTAACCTGGGAACCAACATCAGGGTAGGCAACTACCAGTGTGACTGTTTGAGCAAGGCGAGGCACAGGATCACTAATCAAATATATTAACTAACCAATAGTAATATTGTCATTACATAGTACATAGTAATGGGAAAGTTTGATTGAAGAGGCAAGTAATACTAATGTTAGGGAATGAAAAAATAAACATGTTTAATGTCTGAGATACTGTTGAACATTTTGTCTAACTATTGTTTATTGAGTTACGATTATACATCTGTATAATACATCTGCCCTCTCCAGACTTTGATTTACATCTTTGGCGACATGCTGAACTCGGTGGGGGCGGCTGGTAAGGTGTTTGAGTATCTGGACAGAGAGCCCCAGGTCAGCACCAAGGGGACCCTCCAACCAGAGACCTTAACTGGACACGTCCACTTCCACAACCTCTCCTTCTCCTACCCCACCCGCCAGGAGCGCAAAGTACTGCAGGTAAAGCTCACCTGGGAGAAGGATGGCACAATTCTGGAAACATGAGAAAACCCTAACTGGCAGTTTTGCCATCACCACATTTTTGACTTCACGTGTACCCATTGCTAAGGTAGTGTGTCATTGGCTCTCTGCTTGTCTTAGGGCTTCTCTCTGGAGCTGAGGCCGGGTCAGCTGACTGCTCTGGTGGGGCCGTCAGGAGGGGGGAAGAGCACCTGTGTTAGTCTGCTGGAGAGGTTCTATCAGCCTCAGCAGGGAGAGATCCTATTGGATGGACAACCACTGCACAGCTACCAGCACCACTACCTACACAGGAAGGTAGTATAGAAAGCTACCAGCACCAGCACCAGCACGCCTGCACAGCAAAGTCATAAGACACAGATATTGACACATTTACAGTGGGGCAAAAAAGTATTTAGTCAGCCACCAATTGTGCAAGTTCTCCCACTTAAAAAGATGAGAGAGGCCTGTAATTTTCATCATAGGTACACTTCAACTATGACAGACAAAATGAGAGAAAAAAAATCCAGAAAATCACATTGTAGGATTTTTAATGAATGTATTTGCAAATTATGGTGGAAAATAAGTATTTGGTCAATAACAAAAGTTTATCTCAATATTTTGTTATATACCCTTTGTTGGTAATGACAGAGGTCAAACGTTTTCTGTAAGTCTTCACAAGGTTTTCACACACTGTTGCTGGTATTTTTGGCCCATTCCTCCATGCAGATCTCCTCTAGAGCAGTGATGTTTTGGGGCTGTTGCTGGGAAACACGGACTTTCAACTCCCTCCAAATATTTTCTATGGGGTTGAGATCTGGAGACTGGCTAGGCCACTCCAGGACCTTGAAATGCTTCTTACGAAGCCACTCCTTCGTTGCCCGGGCGGTGTGTTTGGGATCATTGTCATGCTGAAAGACCCAGCCACGTTTCATCTTCAATGCCCTTGCTGATGGAAGGAGGTTTTCACTCAAAATCTCACGATGCATGGCCCCATTCATTCTTTCCTTTACATGGATCAGTCGTCCTGGTCCCTTTGCAGAAAAAAAGCCCCAAAGCATGATGTTTCCACCCCCATGCTTCACAGTAGGTATGGTGTTCTTTGGATGCAATTCAGCATTCTTTATCCTCCAAACACGACGAGTTGAGTTTTTACCAAAAAGGTATATTTTGGTTTCATCTGACCATATGACATTCTCCCAATCTTCTTCTGGATCATCCAAATGCTCTCTAGCAAACTTCAGACGGGCCTGGACATGTACTGGCTTAAGCAGAGGGACACGTCTGGCACTGCAGGATTTGAGTCCCTGGCGGCGTAGTGTGTTACTGATGGTAGGCTTTGTTACTTTGGTCCCAGCTCTCTGCAGGTCATTCACTAGGTCTCCCCGTGTGGTTCTGGGATTTTTGCTCACCGTTCTTGTGATAATTTTGACCAGACAGGGTGAGATCTTGCGTGGAGCCCCAGATTGAGGGAGATTATTAGTGGTCTTGTATGTCTTCCATTTCCTAATAATTGCTCCCACAGTTGATTTCTTCAAACCAAGCTGCTTACCTATTGCAGATTCAGTCTTCCCAGCCTGGTGCAGGTCTACAATTTTGTTTCTGGTGTCCTTTGACAGCTCTTTGGTCTTGGCCATAGTGAAGTTTGGAGTGTGACTGTTTGAGGTTGTGGACAGGTGTCTTTTATATTGATAACAAGTTCAAACAGGTGCCATTAATACAGGTAATGAGGGGAGGACAGAGGAGCCTCTTAAAGAAGAAGTTACAGGTCTGTGAGAGACAGAAATCTTGCTTGTTTGTAGGTGACCAAATACTTATTTTCCACCATAATTTGCAAATAAATTAATAAAAAATCCTACAATGTGAATTTCTGGATTTTTTTTCTCATTTTGTCTGTCATAGTTGAAGTGTACCTATGATGAAAATTACAGGCCTCTCTCATCTTTTTAAGTGGGAGAACTTGCACAATTGGTGGCTGACTAAATACTTTTTTTGCCCCACTGTACATCTCTAGAGAAAGCATAGCAGTCAAGATAACCAACTTTACCATGCCTGTATGGCTACCAACATCATATACATTTCGCTTGAGAAGAAACATAGCAATGGTTTTGATTGGCTGATTGGTGATTGGTTTTGCCCTATGATTGGTTTTGCCCTACCAGGTAGCCATGGTGGGCCAGGAACCTGTTCTGTTCTCTGGGTCCATCAAGGACAACATTGCCTACGGCCTGGCAGACTGCTCTTTGGAGAGGGTGCAGGAAGCTGCTCGCAGAGCCAACGCCCACAGCTTCATCAGCCAACTGGAGAAGGGTTATGACACAGGTACACTGGCAAATAGGAATATTATATATATTACTAGTGGATGACCACAAGGAGAGACTTGATAAATGTACTGTTTGTCCATCTATTAGATGTAGGAGAGCGGGGTGGTCAGATGTCCGGTGGTGAGAAGCAGCGTATTGCCATCGCCAGAGCTCTGATCAGAGAGCCACAGGTCCTCATCCTGGACGAGGTCACCAGCGCACTAGACACTGAGAGCGAACACATGGTACGGCATCCCCCCACACATAAACTAGAATGCTTTAGCCTTCCATCATTCATACTCTCAATACGGTTAGTGCTAGCGGTTTCACGTTCGTAGCTATAGCTAGCATTGACATTCTCAAAAGGGTTAGCGCTAGCTAGCGGTTTCACTCAGATGTTCCCTCTGTCTCAGGTCCAGGAGGCCCTGGCTAGCTGCCCCTCCCAGACCCTGCTGGTGATTGCTCACAGACTGAAGACCATCGAGAGGGCAGATCAGATCATTCTGATTGACCAAGGAACCGTCCTGGAGCAGGGCACTCACCAGCAGTTGATGGACAGGAAGGGGGGCTACTACAAACTAAGAGAGAGACTCTTCACAGAAGACGACACGTCACATTGACCAAAGAAATCCTCCTGTTTGAACTGTAAATATTGATGTAATTTTCTCACTTTCACTCTGACCAATACTCACAACCTCCCAATGTACTGTAAATTACATGTACATCAAAAATGTATTTAAATATTGAATATAGTTAGGTATATATTTTTACTTCATAGGAGATGGACACTTCTGTTGGTGACATTTTATTATGTTGTATGACTCTAGGAGTGGTTTTTATTTTATTTTATTGTATTCTTACTATTCTTCTATTTCTTAATGTTCGATAAAGAAATAGAAGGGCAATGAGTGACCCACGTTATAAAGCCATTTATGATGTTCTGGAGCAAAGGTCTCTTATGTTGTCTAACCAAGGGAATAAATGATCTATTAAACATTTTAACCTCTCGCTAAACCACCTCTAATTTAATCTGACGCTTGTTTTACATTTCCTGTAAAACTTCCACACCTATTGTTGTGAATGCTTTTGTCGTATAGTATAGTCATTTTGTAGTATGTATCAGTGACAGACTTATCTACAGCCATTTTGTGGCAAAGTGTAGCCTAAGCATTGGCTTAGAGATGAAATGTTTTCCCAGTATTTTTTATTGTGCGTGAGTTTTTATGTACATTTTGGTCCACATGAGTGTATACATGAGCACATTTTGTTGTGTTACGGGATGAATGTTATTTTACCACACAGAGCACAAAGTCCCTGGAGGCCAGTCCCTTGTTCATTACCGACGTTTATGGTAGTTTGCCTGGCTGCACCACAACAAGATGTCAGAAATCCACCATCGGAGAACAATAACACATATAAACACAGACCTCAGGTCAGATAATGGCAAACATTTGATCACCAGACATGCAACTAGTACACATCACCATGAACTGGCAGCAGTCAATTGTCATCCGAATCTTCACGTTTTGTGCACCTGCAGCACTAAATGTTTTACGTTGAAGTTCTTTAGCAGACACTCTTATCCAGATAGACTTACAGTAGTGAGTGCATACATTTTCTTTGTACTGGTCCCCCATGGGAATCAAACCCACAACCCTAGCTTTGCAAGCACCATGTCTTACCAACTGAGCCCCACAGGACCCCCGGTGCAGACGTTCATCATCGAGTGGTGCAGACGTTTATCATCGAGTCATCCGAATCGTCAAATTAATCAAAGTATTGATAAGAATACGTTTTTCTGTGTGTTTTTATTTGTGTTTAGGGGCTGCTGCGATTTGAGCACAGGACATTTGTGAGACAACAGTCATGTGGCAACATTCATCAACTCAATTATTTTCTCACTAGAAGAAGCTTGCATTGTCAGTGAGACATATACAGTATCCTCTCCTCTCCCGGTCCCTTTAGGTTTGTGACTTATCAACAACAATTCACCTACCGACCCTACAGATACCAACAAGGTGGGAGGGAAAGCACAAAGGGGAAATACCAGCGGCCATCTCATCTCAAGACCTGGCATCACAAAATGGCCGACAATAACTTGAGCTGTATCTGACATGGATGAAGCGAAAATTGTGTAACCAATCCGTGCCGAATCAGTTGACTTAAGTGGATAAGAGTCTGCTAAAAAACGTACATTTAAAAATGTAGTGCTGCAGGTGCACAAAAAGACTGGTATGACAATCGACTTTTGCCATTTCATGGGGATGTGTACTAGTCGCAGATCTGGTGATAAAATGGTTGCCAATTGCAATCACACCACATTGGAAAGTCCCTTCTGCCTTTGCTTTCACTTTCAATTTAGTACAATTCACCAAGCAAAACCAAGCCAAGCCGTGGATCTTGTGACTGTTATTGAGGCTTTGATACACTAAGCTGCTGTTTTATTTAACCTTTACTTAACTAGGCAAGTCAGTTAAGAACAGATTCTTATTTACACTGACAGCCTAGGAACAGTGGGTTATCTGCCTTGTTCAGGGGCAGAACGACAGATTTAACCAAAAGTATGTGGACACCCGATCGTCGAACATCTCATTCCAAAATCACATGACCAAAAGTATGTGGACACCCGATCGTCGAACATCTCATTCCAAAATCATGGACATTAATATGGAGTTGGTCCCCCTTTAGCTGCTATAACAGCCTCCACTCTTCTGGGAAGGCTTTCCACTGGATGTTGGAACATTGCTGCAAGGACTTGCTTCCTTTCAGCCACAAGAGCATTAGTGAGGTCGGGCACTGATGTTGGGCAATTAGGCTTAGTTCGCATTCGGCGTTCCAATTCATCCCAAAGGTGTTCGAGGGCGTTGAGGTCAGGGATCTGTGCAGGCCAGTTAAGTTCTTCCATACCGATCTCGACAAAACATTTCTGTATGGACCTTGCTTTGAGCATGGGGGCATTGTCATGTTGAAACAGGAAAGGGCCTTCCCCAAATTGTTGCCACAAAGTTGGAAGCACAGAATCATCTAGAATGTCATTGTATGCTGTAGTGTTAAGATTTCCCTTCACTGGAACTAAGGGGCCTAGCCCAAACCAAAAACAGCCCCAGACCATTATTCCTCCTCCACCCAACTTTACAGTTGGTACTATGCATTGGGGCAGGAGGCGTTCTCCTGGCATCCGCCAAACCCAGATTCATCCATTGGACTCCCAGATGGTGAAACGTGATTCATCACAACAGAGAACGCGTTTTTTACTGCTCCAGAGTCCAATGGCGACTAGCTTAACACCACTCCAGCCGATGCTCGACATTGCTCATGGTGATCTTAGGCTTGTGTGCAGCTGCTCGGCCAAGGAAACCCATTTCATGAAGCTCCCTACGAACAGTTCTTGTGCTGACCTTGCTTCCAGAGGCAGTTTGGAACTCAGTTTGGAGTGTTGCAACCGAGGACAGACACATTTTTACGCGCTATGCACTTGAACACTCGGCGGTCCCGTTCTGTGAGCTTGTGTAGCCTACCACTTTGTGGCTGAGCCGTTGTTGCTCCTAATCCACTAATATGAAGGGGCGCCCACATACTTTCTATATATAGTGTTGTTGCAAAGTTGCAAATTAATTAAAATGCTAAAGTTAACCATGATGAGATTCAAACATGCAACCTTTGCATTGCTAGATGTGTGCATGATACCAATCTCCTTTCTTTTTTCCCCTTAAGTAACCTACTGTCCATGCCAAGCTTAATATATCATACTACATTGAACAAAAAATACAAATTCAACATGTTTTCATGGTCCCATGTTTCATGAGCTGAATTAAAATATCCCAGAAATTGTCCATGTGCACAAAAAGGTTATTTCTCAAAAATGTTGCATCCATTTTAGTGAGCATTTCTCTTTTGCCAAGATAATCCATCCACCTGACAGGTGTGGCATATCAAGAAGTTGATTAAACAGTATGATCATTAAAAATGATCATTTGTGCTGTGGACAATAAAAGGGCACTCTAAAACTTGCAGTTTTGTCACACAACACAATGCCAGATGTCTCAAGTTTAAGGAATGTCCACCAGAGCTGTTGCCAGAGAACTGAATGTTCATTTCGATACCATAAGCCGCCTCCAACGTCTTTTAAAAGAATTAGGCAGTACATCCAACCGGCATCACAACCGCAGACCACGTGTATGAATGCTGATGTCAACGTTGTGAACCGAGTACCCCATGGTGGCGGTGGGGTTATGGTATGGGCAGGCATAAGCTACAGACAATGAACACAATTGCATTTGATCTACAGCAACTTGAATGCACAGAGATACCGTGACGAGATCCTAAGGCCCATTGTCGTGCCATTCATCTGCCATCATCACCTCATGCTGCAAGGAACTGTACACAATTCCTGGAAACTAAAAATGTCACAGATCTTCCATGGTCTACATACTCACCAGACATATCACCCGTTGAGCTTGTTTGGGATGCTCTGGATCGACAGTGTATTCCATTTCATGCCAATATCTAGCAACTTCACATAGTCATTGAAGAGGAGTGGAACAACCTTCCACAGGCCACAATCAACAGCCTGTTCAACTCTACGCGAAGGAGATGTGTCACGCTGCATGAGGAAAATGGTGGTCACACCAAATACTGACTGGACTGGCTTTCTGATCCAGCCCCTAACTTTTCTTTTAAGGTATCTGTGACCAACAGATGCATATCTGTAAATCCATAGATTAGGGCCGAATGAATTTATTTAAATTGACAGATTTTCTTATATGAACTGTAACAGATGATGGCGCGGGAGGGGATGGCTGCCGCTTTATTGGCTCTTAACCAACCATGCAATTTTTTTTGTTTTTTCGCATTGTTTGTAACTTATTTTGTACATAATTTTGCTGCTACTGTCTCTTATGACCGAAAACAGCTTCTGGACATCAGAACAGTGATTACTCACCTCGAATTGGACTAATCATTTTTCTTTAACGAGTCGGACGGGAAGGATATAGTCCAAACACCCATACAGGCCCTCATCCCCAGCTTTCGCTGGAGAAAGAAACTGATATTTTGCGGAAAGAGATCGGGGTGCATTGTGTGGATCAGGCTAATCTGCCTTTGCCTTCCGTACTGCTAGCTAACGTTCAAGAGGGTGATGCGTACGGCCCAGTACATCACCGGGGCAAAGCTTCCTGCCATCCAGGACCTCTATACTAGGCGGTGTCAGAGGAAGGCCATAAAAATTGTCAAATACTCCAACCACCCTAGTCATAGACTGTTCTCTCTACTACTGCACGGCAAGCAGTACCGGTGCACCAAGTCTAGGTCCAAGAGGCTTCTAAACAGCTTCTACCCCCCCCCCCGTATGCTGCTGCTACTCTCTGTTATTATCTATGCCTATGCATAGTCACTTTAATAACGCAACCTACATGTACATATTACCTCAACACTGGTGCCCCCACACATTGACTCTGTACCGGTACCCCATGTATATAGCCCCGCTATTGTTATTTACTGCTGCTCTTTAATTCATTATTTGTTATTCTTATCCATTACTTTGCTAGGTATTTTCTAAAAACTGCATAGTTGGTTAAGGGCTTGTAAGTAAGCATTTCACTGTAAGGCCTGTTGAATTCGGCGCATGTGACAAATACAATTTGATTTGAACTCTGTATATTCTTTGACATTTTTGCATGTTGCGTTTATATTTTTGTATAATTTGAATGTCCCGGATTTACATTTACTATGTTACATCTAGTCAATGTAATGTAACCTAACGTAAAGTAAAATTTAATACTAAATGGATTATTTAACTTATTCCCTGTATCACAATTCCAGTGGGTCAGAAGTTTACATACACTATGTTGACTGTGCCTTCAAAAAGCTTGGAAAATTTCAGAAAAGTATGTGATGGCTTTAGAAACTTCTGATAGGCTAATGACATAATTTGAGTCAATTGGAGGTGTACCTGTGGATGTATTTCAAGGCCTACCTTCAAACTCAGTGCCTCTTTGCTTGACATAATGGGAAAATCAAAATAAATTAGCGAAGACCTCAGAAAATTGTAAAAATTGTAGACCTCCACAAGTCTGGTTCATCCTTGGGAGCAATTTCCAAACGCCTGAAGGTATCACGTTCATCTGTACAAACAATAGTACGCAAGTATAAACACCATGGGACCACGCAGCCATCATACCGCTCAGGAAGGAGACGCGTTCTGTCTTCTAGAGATGAACGTACTTTGGTGAGGAAAGTGCAAATCAATCCCAGAACAACAGCGAAGGACCTTGTGAAGATGCTGGAGGAAACAGGTACAAAAGTATCTATATCCACAGTAAAACGAGTCCTATATCGACATAACCTGAAAGGCCGCTCAGCAAGGAAAAAGAAGCCACTGCTCCAAAAAAGGCCATAAAAAAGCCAGACTACAGTTTGCAACTGCACATGGGGGACAAAGATCGTACTTTTTGGAGAAATGTCCTCTGGTCTGATGAAACAAAAATAGAACTGTTTGGCCATAATGACCATCATTATGTTTGGAGGAAAAATGGGGGAGGCCATCCCAACCGTGAAGCACGGGGGTGGCAGCATCATGTTGTGGGGGTGCTTTGCTGCAGGAGGGACTGGTGCACTTCACAAAATAGATGGCATCATGAGGGAGGAAAATGATGTGGATATATTGAAACAACATCTCAAGACATCAGTCAGGAAGTTAAAGCTTGTTCGCAAATGGGTCTTCCAAATGGACAATGACCCCAAGCATGCTTCCATAGTTGTGGCAAAATTGCTCAAGGACAACAAAATCAAGATATTGGAGTGGCCATCAGAAAGTCCTGACCTCGAGTCTCACACCAATATTGAGCATTTCCTTTTAAGAATCCTAAGCACTGACCTGGAAAACACCGCGCTTGTGTCTTGCAGGTGTTTTGAAGAGTTGACTTGGTCAGTGTCTTGTGAGAGTCTCTGCTCACCTTTACTTTTTTGTGCACCTGCAGCGCTGGTGCAGGGAGACATTCATCATAAACCATTTATCACACCATGTTGGAAAGTGCATTCTGCCTTTGCTTTCACTTTAGTACACATCACCAAGCAAAACCAAGCCATGCCCTGGGTCTTGTGACTGCTATTGAGGCTTTTACCACACAGAGCAAAACATCTTGGAAAGTCCCTGAAGGCCCATCCCCTTGCTCTTTGCCAATGTTTTCGGCAGCTTGCCTGTCTGCACCACGGCCAAAGCCACAACAACATGTCATAATAACACATAGACCTTAGGCGATACTGGCAACCATTTTGTGACCAGATCTGCGACTAGTACACATCACCGTGAAATGGCGGCAGTCGAGTCTCTATACCAATATTGAGCATTTCCTTTTAAGAATCCTTAACACTGATGTGCTTGTGTCTTGCAGGTGTTTTGAAGTGTTGACTTTGTCAGTGTCTTGTGAGAGTCTCTGCTCACCTTTACTTTTCGTGCATCCGCAGCGCTGGTGCAGGGAGACATTCATCATCAAGTCGTCCATGTCATCAACTTAATCAATCAAAGTATTGAGAAGAAGTGCCCGAGTGTGTTTATTTTTGGGCTGCTGCGGTTTGAGCACAGGACATTCACGAGTTAACTGTAAAGTGTCAGCATTCATCAACTCAAGTATTTTCTCACTAGCAGAAGTTTGCATTGCCAGTTAGACATAGACACTATCCTCTCCTCTACTGTCCCTTTAGGTTGGTGACTTATGGACAACAATCCACCTACCCACTGCCCACGGATACCAACAAGGAGGGAGGGAGAGCACAAGCGGCCATCTCATCACAACACCTTCTGGTATCACAAAATGGTTGACAAAAACTTGATCTGTATCTGACATGGGGGAAGTGGCAGTTGTGTAACCACTCCATGCCGAATCAGTTGGTTTGCAATCACACCACGTTGGCAAGTTCCTTCGGCCTTTGCTTTCACTTTCCCTTCAGTGCACTTCACCAAACCAAAACCAAGCCCTGGGTCTTGTGACTGGTATTGAGGCTTTGACACACCATATTGCTGTTCAACAAGGACAACTTCTCTGGTTGTAATAAACAGTAGGCTGCGTTAGATTACATTACACGGACTTGCTCTGGTGTAGATATTTGATAACAGTCTTAACAAATGAAGCTCAACATAGCCTCATCATCAGAAAGCGTAACCTTAGGTAAACCCATGTTGAATGGTGAGTCACAAATGCGACCTGACACAGAAGATGATATCAAACGTTCTGATGGTGGTAAACAAACAGCAGAGGTGAACAGTAAGGTGAAACTAGAGCAACCAGTTTGTGGGCACAGAGGTTGAGGCACACACCAAACCAAACTAGGCAGATGATCTCTTCCTGTCTGGCCAGAGTTCATGTTTATTTTTTATTTGATTTATTTCACCTTTATTTAACCAGGTAGGCTAGTTGAGAACAAGTTCTCATTTGCAACTGCGACCTGGCCAAGATAAAGCGTAGCAATTAGACACATACAACAACACAGAGTTACACATGGAATAAACAAAACTGAGTCAATAATACAGTAGAACAAAAGAAAACAAAAAGTCTATATACAGTGAGTGCAAATGAGGTAAGTTAAGGAAATAAATAGGCCATGGTGGCGAAGTAATTACAATATAGCAATTAAACACTGGAATGGTAGATCGGCAGAAGATGAATGTGCAGGTAGAGATACTGGGGTGCAAAGGAGCAAAATAAATAAATAAATAAATACCAGTATGGGGATGAGGTAGGTAGATAGATGGGCTGTTTACAGATAGGCTATGTACACGTGCAGTGATCTGTAAACTGCTCTGACAGCTGGTGCTTAAAGCTAGTGAGGGAGATGTGAGTCTCCAGCTTCAGAGATTTTTGCAATTCGTTCCAGTCATAGGCAGCAGAGAACTGGAAGGAAAGATGACCAAAGGAGGAATTGGCTTTGGGGGTGACCAGTGAGATATACCTGCTGGAGCCGCGTGCTACGAGTGGGTGCTGCTATGGTGACCAGTGAGCTGAGATAAGGCGGGGCTTCACCTAGCAGAGACTTGTAGATAACTTGTAGCCCGTGGGTTTGGCGACGAGTATGAAGCGAGGGCCAACCAACGAGAGCGTACAGGTTGCAATGGTGGGTAGTGTATGGGGCTTTGGTGACAAAACAGATGGCACTGTGATAGACTGCATCCAGTTTGTTGAGCAGAGTGTTGGAGGCTATTTTATAGATGACATCATCAAGGATCGGTAGGATGGTCAGTTTTACGAGGGTATGTTTGGCAACATGAGTGAAGGATGCTTTGTTGCGATATAGGAAGCCGATTCTAGATTTAATTTTGGATTGGAGATGCTTAATGTGAGTCTGGAAGGAGAGTTTACAGTCTAACCAGACACCCAGGTATTTGTAGTTGTCCACGTATTCTAAGTCAGAGCCGTCCAGAGTAGTGATGCTGGACGGGCGAGCAAGTGCGGGCAGTGATCGATTGAAAAGCATGCATTTAGTTTTACTTGCGTTTAAGAGCAGTTGGAGGCCACGGAAGGAGAGTTGTATGGCAATGTAAGAATGACACTTACGGTTGCCCTGTGTTAAAGCTGCTTCAAACTGGATTGTCTAGACTGGACCATTACTGAATTGGTTGTACATGCAGCAGCCGCATTTGCCAAATCCACTTCAGTAAACAAGATGACTGAAAATGGTTTCCGACGTATTATATCACCACGATATCATATGATATGGTGGACCCAGCGGTATCCAGCTACAGTATTTTGATTGTCCTTATTTCTGACTAAGACACAGTGGTATCATGCATGATTGGGGATTTGATAGCAGCCTTTTCCACCTCCTGAGAGGACGGAACTTAGCATTACATGCTTGAGGGGTGTGTCAGGTAAACTCCCGATGTGTTGTTGTGAACCCCCTAGATTTCCCTGAGGACAGCACGTGTTTATTGGCCCTTATTGGTTCATCATCTTACAAGATGACATGCAGTTTCCTGTCTCATTACAAGAAAGAAATGTGAAAGTGGTCTGCTGGAAAGTCCCTATGAGTGTGTTGAATGAAGGATTACAGTAGTTAGGGAGTTGCGCCCCACAGAGGTATCTCAGCACACTGCCCCACCACGTGAGTTCATTGAATTGAAACTCTCGATCTGGAATTAGGTGACTAATGTGGACAAGAAGGGGAGGGAACTGGCACAATAACAAAATTGAGGACAATCTTAAGGGATAGTCAACTGCTGTTTTGGCTAATAAATGATGGTGTCTGCTACATGCAAGAATTGTTCTGCTTCAGAGGATTTCTTAGTTGACGGTTTCCTTACTTCCTGGCTCATCAGAACCTGATCCTTCCTTTCTCCCGTAGTAACTGATGATGTAATAGCAGCCCAATCATAATCGTAATCGCTCACCCCAGTGTCCACACTAACCCTGATTCAGATGACCATCATACCCATGCTAGATTACGGAGAAATAATTTATAGATCGGCAAGTAAGGGTGCTCTCGAGCGGCTAGATGTTCTTTACCCTTCGGCCATCAGATTTGCCACCAATGCTCCTTATAGGACACATCACTGCACTCTATACTCCTCTGTAAACTGGTCATCTCTGTATACCCGTCGCAAGACCCACTGGTTGATGCTTATTTATAAAACCCTCTTAGGCCTCACTCCCCCCTATCTGAGATATTTAATCCTCCACATACAGCACCCATTCTGCCAGTCACATTCTGTTAAAGGTCCCAAAAGCACACACATCCCCGGGTCGCTCCTCTTTTCAGTTTGCTGCAGCTAGCAACTGGAACAAACTGCAACAAACACTCCAACTGGACAGTTTTATCTCAATCTCTTCACTCAATCATGGACACTCTTACTGACAATTGTGGCTGCTTTGCGTGATGTATTGTTGTCTCTACCTTCTTGCCCTTTGTGCTGTTGTCTGTGCCCAATAATGTTTGTACCGTGTTTTGTGCTGCTACCATGTTGTGCTGCTAACATGCTGTGTTGTCATGTGGGGCTGCCTTGCTATGTTGTTGTCTTAGGTCTCTCTTTATGTAGTGTTGTGTTGTCTCTCTTGTCGTGATGTGTGTTTTGTCCCATATTTACATTTGATTTATTTTAAATGTTTAATCCCAGCCCCCGTCCCGGCAAGAGGCCTTTTGCCTTTTGGTAGGCCGTCATTCTAAATAAGAATTTGTTCTTAACTGGCTTTCCTAGTTAAATAAAAAATATATAACAACCCCAAACAACTGCCAAGAGTTATGAGACACAAACAGATGGTCTTTGCTGACATCTTGTGGATAAAATTGGATGTAGGCATACAACCACATTATTGGCAACATTCAGCTACTTTTTTTGTGACACTAATTCCGAAACAATCATAGAGAATATGATTTGTCATAGGAAACACATTTTACTTTTTGAAATTGTTATAATGTGGCTACACTTAAACATATGGAAATGTCAAGGGCTTTGTAGCCTGTGAGGAACTTACAGGAAGCCACAGGTGGTAAGAGGAATATGGTGTAATTGCAGACCGCATACAAATGGGAAATTACAGTCACCATTAGTAACATTTATTGAATGACCATAGAAAGTTGAAAACATTACAACAGTCTAACTCTAACACAACTAAACAAAAAACTTGACAGTGTGTGTGTGTTAATAATAATACATTTTATTTTAAGTGCTTTTCAAGACACCCAAAGTCACTTAACACCCAAAGTCTCAGCCAACTTTATTGCTCCAGTCAAATCACGTCAAACTGTATTACAACAACATCAGTCTTTCAGTTCACACAGACTCTTCAGTTTCATAGTGCTTGGATCCATATCCTCTCCTCACTGAGAGAGGGAGGGAGGGAGTCAGAGAAAGAGAAGAAGAGGAAGACACCCCCTCCCCCACACACACACACACACTCCCCAAGCCAGGGGTGGCCAACCCTGGTCCTGGAGAGCTATAGGGTGAGCAAGCTTTGTAAGTTACCTATCAACACTAACACACCTGCTACAGCTTATCAAAGACTTGATGAGAGGTTGATATGTTGAATCTGATCTGTTAGTGCTGGGCTGGAACAAAAGCCTGCCCAATGCCATTCTAAGAGAGATCCCTCAGTATCAGGAGAATGCATACCAACTCTGACATAATTATACAACATCTTATACACTATACAGTACATATTGTGAATAAACACCAGTGACCTCACAGGGTCAGAGGTGAAGAACTGGTTTGAAATGCTGCTAAGATTGGAGGAGAGGAGGAGTAGACTTTCACCTAGGGGTTGGTATCTTAGAGCTGATGTGTAACTGATGGACTGTGGTTTGGTCTAGGTGTGTGTGTGTGTGTGTGTGTGTGTGTGTGTGTGTGTGTGTGTGTGTGTGTGTGCGTGCGTGTGCGTGTGCATGCGTCTACCTGACAGACTTTAGTTTGACCCAGAGGTTGGACCTGCGGACCTCCGTTCACAGGTTTGTTGGTTAAGATGAGGTTGCAGAGCTTGGGGTCAGAGTTCACAAACTGGGCTGCATCCTCAATCACCTTCCTGATCTCTTCATCTAGTGTATCTCCTAATGGGAGGGAGGAAGGATGGAAGGAATGACATGTATTTATTTTTATGAATTAGAGTACTCGGACCAGTACTGTGTGTGTGTGTGTGTGTGTGTGTGTGTGTGTGTGTGTGTTGGACAGTGCACATTCCTTCAGCATAGTCAAATCAAATCAAATTTTATTTGTCACATACACATGGTTAGCAGATGTTAATGCGAGTGTAGCGAAATGCTTGTGCTTCTAGTTCCGACAATGCAGTAATAACAAGTAATCTAACTAACAATTCCAAAACTACTGTCTTGTACACAGTGTAAGGGGATAAAGAATATGTACATAAGGATATATGAATGAGTGATGGTACAGAGCAGCATAGGCAAGATACAGTAGATGGTATCGAGTACAGTATGTATAAATGAGATGAGTATGTAAACAAAGTGGCATAGTTTAAAGTGGCTAGTGATACATGTATTACATAAGGATACAGTCGATGATATAGAGTACAGTATATACGTATGCATATGAGATGAATAATGTAGGGTAAGTAACATTATATAAGGTAGCATTGTTTAAAGTGGCTAGTGATATATTTACATCATTTCCCATCAATTCCCATTATTAAAGTGGCTGGAGTTGAGTCAGTGTCAGTGTGTGTGTTGGCAGCAGCCACTCAGTGTTAGTGGTGGCTGTTTAACAGTCTGATGGCCTTGAGATAGAAGCTGTTTTTCAGTCTCTCGGTCCCAGCTTTGATGCACCTGTACTGACCTCGCCTTCTGGATGATAGCGGGATGAACAGGCAGTGGCTTGGGTGGTTGATGTCCTTGATGATCTTTATGGCCTTCCTGTGACATCGGGTGGTGTAGGTGTCCTGGAGGGCAGGTAGTTTGCCCCCGGTGATGCGTTGTGCAGACCTCACTACCCTCTGGAGAGCCTTACGGTTGAGGGCGGTGCAGTTGCCATACCAGGCGGTGATACAGCCCGCCAGGATGCTCTCGATTGTGCATCTGTAGAAGTTTGTGAGTGCTTTTGGTGACAAGCCTAATTTCTTCAGCCTCCTGAGGTTGAAGAGGCGCTGCTGCGCCTTCTTCACGATGCTGTCTGTGTGAGTGGACCAATTCAGTTTGTTTGTGATGTGTATGCCGAGGAACTTAAAACTTGCTACCCTCTCCACTACTGTTCCATCGATGTGATGGGGTCACTCTCACTGTGCACTTCCTGGATCTCCTTAGGGGTATGCTACACTCTGTCCGCATAAGATAACCCTTTTTGGTTCCAGGTTAAAACTCTTTTTGGATCCAGCTAGAACTCTTTTGGGTTCCATGTAGAACCCGCTGTGTAAAGGGTTCTACCTGGAACCAAATAGGGTTCTTCAAAGGGTTATCCTATGGGGACAGCCAAAGAACCCTTTTAGGTTCTAGATAGCTACATGAAGTTACATCACACATAGGAAGAGGGGTTTGACCTGTTTAGAAGGGTTTAGCTCCAGCCCTTGGCCGATGAGAGATTGGGATGCATCCCAAACAAACACTGCCCTACACTGAGGGGGTCTATGCAGGCTAACATAGGGAGTGAGGGAGAGTGGCAACACTAGGAGATGGGTAAGACTAAAACAGAACAGAGTAAGGGAGGAGAGAGAACGAGGAGAGGAGGTGTGGGGAGGAGTGAGGGGGCAGAGAGAGACCGGTGGTCAGGTGACAGTTACATGGTCAGGTGTCAAAGGTCAGAGATCACATCTCACCTAACCCCAGCGGTAGAAAAAGTCCCCAATTGTTATACTTGAGTAAAAGTAAAGATACCTTAATAGAAAATGATTCAAGTAAAATTGAAAGTCACCCAGTAAAATACTACTTGAATAAAAGTCTAAAAGTATTTGGTTTTAAATATACTTAAGTGTCAAAAGTAAATGTAATTGCTAAAATATACTTAAGTATCAAAAGTAAAAGCATAAATAATTTCAAATTCCTTATATTAAGCAAACCAGACGGCACCATTCTCTGGAGTCGAGTCATGCATCCTCCGAAACATGACCCGCCAAACCAGGCTTCTCAACACCCGCCTGCTTAACCCGGAAGCCAGCCGCACCAATGTGTTAGAGCGCGATGAGCCAAGTAAAACCCCTCCGGCCAAACCCTCCCCTAACTCGGACAACGCTAGGCCAATTGTGCGCCGCCCTATGGGACTCCCGATCACCTCCAGTTGTGATACAGCCCGGGGACGAACCAGGATTTGTAGTGACGCCTCTGCGCTGCAGTGCATTAGACCGCTGCGCCACTCGGGAGCCACTCTTGTGTTTTTTTGTTATTTACGAAAAGCCAGGGTCACACTCCAACACTCAGACATCATTTACAAACGAAGCATGTGTGTTTAGTGAGTCTGCCAGATCAGAGACAGTAGGGATGACTAGGGATTTTCTCTTGATAAGTGTACAATATGTTATGAATTTGCAACATGTACAATATGTTACGAATTTGCTAAATTTATGATATGTTATGAATTCTAGCTAGGTGGCTGGCTCGCTAACGTTACCTAGACTAGGGGTTAGGGATAAGGTTATAGGTTAAGTTTAGGAGTTAGGTTTAAAGGGTTAAGGTTAGAGTTAGGGGAAGGGGAAGGGTTAGCTAACATGCTAAGTACAGTGCATTCAGAAAGTATTCAAACCCCTTGACTTTTTACACATTTTGTTACGTTACAGCCGTATTCTAAAATGCATTAATTCATTTTTCCCCCAATCAATCTACACACCATACCCCATGATGACACAGCAAAAACAAAAATGGAAATATCACATTTACATTTACCCTTTACTCAGTACTTTGTTGAATCACCTTTTGCAGCGATTTACAGCCTCTAGTCTTCTTCGGTATGATGATACAAGCTTGGCACACCTGTATTTGGGGAGTTTCTCCCATTATTCTTTGCAGATCCTCTCAAGCTCTGCCAGTTTGGATGGGTAGCATCACTGCACAGCGATTTTCAGGTCTCTCCAGAGATGTTCGATCGGGTTCAAGTCCGGGCTCTGACTAGGCCACTCAAGGACATTCAGAGACTTGTCCCGAAGCCACTCCTGCGTTGTCTTGGCTGTGTGCTTAGGGTCGTTGTCCTGTTGGAAGGTGAACCTTCACCCCAGTCTGAGGTCCTGAGCGCTCTGGAGCAGGTTTTCATCAAGGATCTCTCTGTACTTTGCTCTGTTTAATCTTTCCCTTGATCCTGACTAGTCTGCCACTCTACCATAAAGGCCTGATTGGTGGAGTGCTGCAGAGATGGTAGTCCTTCTGGAAGGTTCTTGATAAGGGAATTTATATGTTTAAGGTAATGGCTAAAGAATTTCACCCTGAAAAGTAATTATTAGATTATGTAACATGTATTATGAATAATTAGAGTGATAAACTTAAGTCCAAGAAGGTTTGGCCGAGACTAGTAAGGGAGAGAAATGTGTGTGTGTGACTAAGAAAATACAGAGGAAAATTAAACTATTGATGACCAAACCTGGTTATAACTCTAAGAATCTTACGACAGGAAAGGGAGTCCTGTCAAGGTCCCTCTAATCTCGGGAGGATAGAACTGCCAGCTTGGTAGTGATAGACGAGGAATGCGGACTGTGGGCAAAGATACATCCCACCTACTGTTTGTGTGTCTGTGTGTGCGTGTAAGGAGGTGGGGGAAATGGGAGTTATGAAATGTAATCTCTTTGCATTCTTGACTTTAGAACGTTCTCTGAATAAACTGTACGGAACTTTTGCATAAACTGAGTCTTTGCCTAATTATTATGAAACCACGGGTCTTATAAACCTCAGGGATTGGTCAAAGCTTAAATAATTGTTAGTTATCATCATCGGGATTGAAAATTCTCCTGACAGTTCTCCCATCTTCACAGAGGAACTTCGGAGCTCTGTCAGAGTGACCATCGGGTTCTTGGTCACATCCCTGACCAAGGCCCTTCTTTCCCGATTGCTCAGTTTGGCAGGGCAGCCAGCTCTAGGAAGAGTCTTGGTGGTTCCAAACTTCTTCCATTTAAGAATGGTGGAGGCCACTGTGTTCTTGGGGACCTATTATTGTCACGCGGAATGATGCTGGAGGGACGAAGCAGGTACGGGGAGTAAACATTTAATAAACAATGGACATAGACGAGACAGGAACAGCGTCAGAAACAAATACAAAGACAAAAGTCAATCAATGAAGATGCAGGGCACAGAGTTGGGGAACTGACAAATATAGGGGAGGAAATAAACAGGAGATAAGTGAGTCCAGGTGAGTCCAATAATGCTGATGTAAGTGAAGAGGGAAGGCATGTGTGCATGATAGATGGCAGGAGCGTGTAATGCAGGGTAATCTGGCGCCCTCAAGCGCCAGAGGATGGGAAGAGCGGGAGCAGACGTGACAATTATAAGGCGTTGCATCTTCCCCCGGCAATGTGTATAGGCCAACATTTCAGTTCTGCAGAATGAACGAGTCGTGCGTTCCGGAACACCTGGTCATCTTGCCACCACGTTCAGCAGTCCCTTTTGCGCATCACATAACCTATCACCTTCACATGAAGAGCGGAAGCCGTTTGTGTTCAAATAGTTTAAATCGTTTTGGGATGGTGATTTTTAAGGCGATGTAGGTGCCGTCTAATTCGTTCGTATTTGGCAACCTACTGATGGCATCATGGCAAAGAAACACCTCTTGACTTCCACCTGTTGTGCAATGATGTAGGGAAATTGTATGTGTGACTGTTTTGCTGAGGATTGCATCCAAAATATTGGCTTATCGAGGCCTGTCAGATGACCATTAGCAAGCTCCCACTGAAAAGTTCCCTTTGCATAAAACCCAAGGGTGGAAAGCACTTGGATGTGCACCGGAATGACATGTGTTTGCCTTTTAAGAGCAGGTCTTAAATTATCGCAAAAATCCTATAAGATTGATTTTGGGAAATTATATCTGATGAGCCAATCTGTACTTTCTGTATAAAAAAGTCTGACCTGTCTCTATGCAGCGCTTGGCAAATCTCCAAACAGGGCAAGATCTCACATTTGATTTCCCATTATCTCAGTCTTTTATAGTGTTCCAACAATGTTTTCACTTTCACACATACCAAATGACTGTACTTTATATGGATTATTATCGTAACAAATGCACTGATGTGGTCAAATTATATAGCATGTCAAGAAGATATGTTGCACGAATTCACAATTTCAACATACAGTGAGGATCCATTAGGAACACCTTCCTAATATTGAGTTGCACTCACCCCCTTTAACCTTAGAACAGCCTCAATGTGTCAGGGACTGTACAATCTATTAAAATAGTTCCACAGGGATGCTGGCCCATGTTGACTCCAATGCCTCCCACAGTTGTGGCAAGTTGGCTGGGTGTCCTTTGGGTGTTGGATCATTCTTGATATACACGGGAAAAGATTGAGCGTGAATAACCCAGCAGCGTTGCAGTTCTTGACACAACCCGGTACGCCTGGCACCTACTACCATGCCACGTTCAAAGGCACTTAAATGTTTTCTCTAGCCCATTCACCCTCTGAATGTCACACATACACAATCCATGTCTCAAGGCTTAAAAATCTTTCTTTAACCTTTCTGATCTCCCCATCCCGGATCCGGGTTCGTGAATACAGACTCAAGCTCATTACCATAACGCAACGTTAACTATTCATGAAAATCGCAAATGAAATGAAATAAATATGCTAGCTCTCAAGCTTAGCCTTTTGTTAACAACACTGTCATCTCAGATTTTCAAAATATGCTTCTCAACCATTGCAAAACAATCATTTGTGTAACAGTATTGATGGCTAACGTAGCATTTAGCATTAGCATTCAGCTGGCAACATTTACACAAAAAAACAGAAAAGCATTCAAAAAAATCATTTACCTTTGAAGAACTTCAGATGTTTTCATTGAGGAGACTCTCAGATAGCAAATGTTCAGTTTTTCCTGAAAGATTATTTGTTTAGGACAAATCGCTCCGTTTTCTGCGTCACGTTTAGCTATGAAAAAACCCCTGTATCCAGGATTGTGTAAATCTATCAGCAAGCTCATTAGCATAACACAACGTTAACTATTTATGAAAATCGCAAATGAAATGAAATAAATATGCCATCTCTCAAGCTTAGCCTTTTGTAAACAACACTGTCATCTCAGATTTTCAAAATATGCTTCTCAACCATAGGAAAACAATCATTTGTGTAAAAGTAGCTAGCTAGAGTTAGCATTTCGCGTTAGCATTTAGCGTTAGCATTAGCGTTAGCATCCAGCACGCAACATTAACAAAAACATAAAAGCCTTCAAATAAAATCATTTACCTTTGAAGAACTTCTGATGTTTTCAATGAGGATACTCTCAGTTAGATAGCAGATGCTCAGTTTTTCCAAAAAGATTCCTTGTGTATTAGAAATAGCTCCGTTTTATACATCACATTTGGCTACCAAAAAAAATCCATAAATTCAGTCCTCAAAACGCAAACTTTTTTCCAAATTAACTCCATAATATCGACTGAAAACATGGCAAACGTTGTTTAGAATCAATCCTCAAGGTGTTTTTCACATATCTCTTCATTGATACATCGTTCTTGGAAACATGCTTTCTCTCCTGAATCCCAGGAGAAAATGCCTGCACCTGAAGATTACGCACAAATTTAGACAAAGGACACCGGGCGGACCTCTGGAAAATGTAGTCTCTTATGGCCAATCTTCCAATGATATGCCTACAAATACGTCACAATGCTGCTAAGACCTTGGGCGAACGACAGAAAGTGTAGGCTCATTCCTTGCGCAATCACAGCCATATAAGGAGAGAATGGAAAACAGAGCTTCAGAAATTCTGCTAATTCCTGGGTGATGCATCATCTTGGTTTCGCCTGTAGAATGAGTTCTGGGGCACTTACAGACAAAATCTTTGCAGATTCTGAAACTTCAGAGTGTTTTCTTTCCAAAACTGTCAAGAATATGCATAGTCGAGCATCTTTTCGTGACAAAATATCGCGCTTAAAACGGGAACGTTTTTTATCCAAAAATGAAATAGCGCCCCTAGAGCTCTAAGAGGTACCTGTCTCCTCCCCTTCATCTACACTGATTGAAGTGGATTTAACAAGGGATCATAGCTTTCACTTGGATTCACCTGGTCAATCTGTCATGGAAAGAGCAGGCGTTCTTAATATTTTGAATACTCAGTGTATATTTTCCCCATTCTACGCGGGACAAACAGTTCCCTTATTCCACCGCTTGGCACAGTGTGGTCATGGCTGTGCGCAAATGTACACACACTCTCAAACAAACGTTCATACCGGCCGTGGTTGAAAGCATGAAAACCGTGATATATCATGAGTAAATTGTGACTGGCTGATCTACAAATAATATTGAGTAGTTATTTCGAATGCAAGGTGATTTGTAGATCAATCAGTCGCCTGCAGTCGCTTTGATGCTCTCAAACACGGCCATTGGTAAATCTCACACTTTGCCAGGAAATACGCATGATTGATAAATGAGGCTCCAGGTAATTTGGTTGTGCTATTAGAAGAAGCACGGTAATAACACATTACGTTGTCATTGTATTCCCATTTGAACTTGGTTGTGCTATTAGAGGAAGCACGATAATAACACATTAAGTTGTCAGTGTATTCCCATTTGAACTTGGTTGTGCTGTTAGATTGTTGAAAGCATGGTGATAACACATCAGGGTTGGGGACCCTGGGGGAAAAAACAACATTTAATTTAATTTAATTTAACATTTAATTAACATTTAATTAAATAACTAAAAAAGTGTAAACTGTAGACACTTATTTCCCTTCATAGTGTATTTGCCTAAGCATGACCATAATCCACATACCTAATGTTTTACCAAACTTTGCTTTCTTGTGTCAGTAATTGGCAGTGGTGGAAAAAGTACCCAATTGTCATACATGAGCAAAGTAAAGATAGGTTAATAGAAAATGACTCAAGTAAAAGTGAAAGTCACCCAGTAAAATACTACTTGAGTAAAAGTCTAAACGTATTTGGTTTTAAATATACTTGTGTATCAAAAGTAAATGTAATTGATCAAATGTACTTAAGTCATAAAGGTATAAATCATGTAAAAATCCTTATATTAAACAAACCAGACGGCACCATTTTCTTGTATTTAAATATACGGATAGCCAGGGGCACACTCCAACACTCAGACTTAATTTACAAACAAAACATTTGTGTTTAGTGAGTCCTCCAGATCAGAGGCAGTAGATAACCAGGGATGTTCTCTTGATACATGCGTAAACTGGACCAATTTCCTGTCCTGCTAAGCATTCAAAATGTAATGCGTACTTTTGGGTCATGGAAAATGTATGGTGTAAAAAATACATGATTTTATTTAGGAATGTAGTGAAGTAAAAATTGCCAAAAATAGTGAAGTACAGGTACCAAAAAAACTAAAAGTATTTTTACTTAAGTACTTTACAGCACTGGCAATTGGACATTGTTCAAAATCAAAGTTTATTTGTCATGTGCGCCGAATACAACAGGTGTAGTGCTGTACAACAGTGAAATGCTTACTTACACGCCCTAACCAACAGTGCATTTTTAAAGTAAAAAATAGGTATTAAGTGAACAATAGATAAGTAAAGAAATAAAAACAACAGTAAAAAGACTCAACCCATGCCTCCATAGCATCGGATTTAGATTATCATAATACTTTCCAGTAGTATAATCCGCAGTAGGCTGTTGATTCTTTGCCCACCCACCCCACTGGGCAAAACACCCCTCTGGTTGAATCAACGTCGTTTCCACCTAATTTCAACCCCAAAAATCTGTGCGATGACGTTGAATCAACGAGGGAAACTAATTGGATTTGCAAAAGGTCATCCCTATAAGAGCATTTCTTCTTTTTTTCACCCAACCTTTAACCTAAATCCAACGCCTTTGTGAAATGTGTTTTTTTATTTCACTCAACCAAATGTAAATCAAAACTAGACATCTAATGACGTCTGTGCCCAGTGGGACCTGTATATTTCTGACCACTAGATGGAACTGTAGCATTGTGTTAATGGAACATGTCATTGTAATTGGCTCTAGATGGCCTTGCAGTACACAGTGACTTGTAATTGATCCGTTCATTTAAAACGAAATAATTGAAAAAATGGTGACTGCAGGGCAGGGTACTAAAGATAACATGGTACAATGTGTATATCATTAATCTAGTAGAAATCATACCAAAGATGGTGGACAAATGAAGATATCTTACTCAGGCCGTTTACCATTGAAAACAAATGTCACAGTTCCGGTTTGCTTAAGGCATGGGTGTCAAACTCATTCCATGGAGGGCTAAGTGACTGCGTTTTTTTGTTTTTTCTTTCAATTAAGACCTAGACAACCAGGTGAGGTGAGTTATTTACTAATTAGTGACCTTAATTCATCAATCAAGTACAAGGGAGAAGCGAAAACCCGCAGACACTGCCCTTCGTCGAATGAGGTTTAAGGGGTGGCTCTCTCATAGTCACCAATGTGGAAGCAGCTGGATCTGGTCTGCCTCAGTGAATGTATATGAACCAGAAGAAATTAGCCAGTGAAATGTCTTGCTTCCTCTTCCATCGCTGGTATTACCATAGCTAGTTAGTGATATATGCAGGGTCAATAGTAATACTGGGGCACATCATTTGTGTTGCACTAGCATGGGGCTTATAACAGGCCTACTTGAAGCTGTGTCCATTTGGGACATCTCTTCTCTGTGTTTTGACTAATCCACATGCATACATTACTGTTCAGCCTGGTCTCATAAACTAGACGTAACATAGTCAACGTAAAATCGAGATACTTCAATTAGTATGATATGTTACATTTGGTATGGTTACATAAGACAAGGTTAAGGCAAAAACGAAAGTAGGGTGGTTTGTCAGGGACGATGGGTAGGCACGTGACTCGTTTCACAAAACTATGCGCATGTCACAAGTCATGACTTCACATGAGATGCATTTGACGTTTATTTAAAAAAATTGTCAAAATGTGTTTTTGGCAGAAATGCCTTCTACAACATTTGAACATTAATTTGCCTTAATAACAAACTTGTATGCCTTCTATAAATATGGATAAAGTTATTAAATTATGAGCCTAGTTGGTTTAGCCACAGAAAAAGTAAGGAACCTTCCCACTAGCCATGATTGGCTGAGATAATGAATGGGCTGGATATGCCGAGAGATGAGTTTCGGATTGGTCTGCCGTGTAACATCTTCTGTCTATAAAATGAGCTGCTCGTTATGTGTAGATAATCCTTTCTACTGCATTTTTTTTCCCAAAGGATATAACGTTAGCAATGGAGAACTGCAAATGTGTTCCTACTGCTCTCAGTAACATTGCTGCCCTGAGTTTATCAGGCACTATCGACAAAGGTCAGTGGGAAAAAATTGTGATGGACTACTTTCAGGAGCATGATCGTACCATACTGACTCTCTCGGACCGAAAATGACTCAGACGATGAGGAAATCCCTGATTTAGGTAACATTTTCATTGAATAAGACATTGTAGAGTCTTCTGATGACAGAAATGGAGATCAAGAGTGTTGTTGTCACGGAAGAAGTTGACCGAGTTTTGAAATCAGTGGAATGTCTTGTGGAAACAGAGTATGATAAGGAGATTAATACAATTTTGGAATTTGATTGCAAATGCAGAGGGAGTTGAAAAGAGAACACAGAAGGCTGTTGTATAAAACACCTGTCCCTGGATTACATCTTCAAACTAAGGGCAACCATGGCATCCGTGACAGAGAGGGAGAAAGATCTGGTGCTTATTCTGGAATTGCACATGGTCAGTGTGAACCAGAGTGACTTGACACAACGGGCCAAGCAAGCTGTACAAACAAACGGAAATGTCACAGGACGTTTTATTTAATAAAAGGGGTTGCAGGCTGCCGTGAAGCGTTCATCCATGTACTGTTGAAGTCGGAAGATAACATACACTTAGGTTGGAGTCATGAGAACTCCTTTTTCAACCACTCCACAAATTTCTTGTTAACAAACTATAGTTTTGGCAAGTCGGTTAAGACATCTACTTTGTGCATGTCACGCCCTGACCTTAGAGCCTTTTTATGTCTCTTTTTGGGTTGGTCAAGGTGTGATTTGGGTGGGCAATCTATGTTCTTTATTTCTATGTTTTGGGTGTCTATGTTTTGGTATGGTTCTCAATCAGGGACAGCTGTCTATTGTTGTCTCTGATTGGGAATCATACTTAGTCAGCCTGTTTTGCCACCTTAGGTTGTGGGATGTTGTTTTTTGTTAGCTCTGTAAAGCCTAGGGTACGTGATGGTCGTTATTCTTTTGTTGTTTTGTTTAGTGTTCAGAGAAAATAAAGAATTATGAACATGTACTACGCTGCACCTTGGTCTACTTCGTACGATGAACATTACAGTGCATGACACAAGTCATTTGTCCAACAATTGTTTGCAGACAGATTATTTGACTTATAATTCACTGTATCACAATTCCAGTGGGTCAGACGTTTACATACACTAAGTTGACTGTGCCTTTAAACAGCTTGGAAAATTAAAGAAAATTATGTCATGGCTTTAGAAGTGTCTGATAGGCTAATTGACATAATTTGAGTCAATTGGAGGTGTACCTGTGGATGTACTTCAAGGCCTACCTTCAAATGTAGTGTCTCTTTGCTTGACATCATGGGAAAATCAAATGAAATCAGCCAAGACCTCAGAAAAAAATTGTAGACCACAAGTCTGGTTAATCCTTGGGAGCAATTTCCGAATGCCTGAAGGTACCACGTTCATCTGTACAAACAATAGTATGCAAGTATAAACACCATGGGACCACGCAGCCATCATACTGCTCAGGAAGGAGAAGCTTTCTGTCTCCTAGAGATGAACGTACTTTGGTGCGAAAAGTGCAAATCAATCCCAGAACAACAGCAAAGAACCTTGTGAAGATGCTGGAAGAAACAGGTACAAAATAATCTATATCCACAGTAAAACGAGTCACATATCGACATAACCTGAAAGGCCGCTCAGCAAGGAAGAAGCCACTGCTCCAAAAACCACCATAAAAAAAGCCAGACTACGGTTTGCAACTGCACATGTGGACAAATATCGTACTTTTTGGAGAAATGTCCTCTGGTCTGATGAAACAACTGTTTGACCATAATGACCAACGTTATGTTTGGAGGAAAAAGGGGGAGGCTTGCAAGCCGAAGAACACCATCCCAACCGTGAAGCACGGGGGTGGCAGCATCATGTTGTGGGGGTGCTTTGCTGCAGGAGGGACTGGTGTACTTCACAAAATAGATGGCATCAAGAGGGAGGAAAATTATGTGAATATATTGAAACACCATCTCAAGACATCAGCCAGGAAGCTTGGTTGCAAATGGGTCTTCCAAATGGACAATGACCCCAAGCATACTTTCAAAGCTGTGGCAAAATGGCTTAAGGACAACAAAGTAAAGGTATTGGAGTGGCCATCACAAAGCCCTGACCTCAATCCTATAAAAAAAGGCAGAACTGAAAAAGCGTGTGCAAGCAAGGAGGCCTACAAACCTGACTCAGTTACATCAGCTCTGTCAGGAGGAATGTGCAAAAATGCACCCAACTTATTGTAGGAAGCTTGTGGAAGCCTACCCAAAACGTTTGATCCAAGATAAACCATTTTAAGGCAATGCTACCAAATACTAATTGAGTGAATGTAAACTTCTGACCCACTGAGAATGTGATGAAAGAAATAAAAGCTGAAATAAATAATTCTCTCTACTATTATTCTGACATTTCACATTCTTAAAATAAAGTGGTGATCCTGACTGACCTAAAACAGGGAATTTTTACTAGGATTAAATGTCAGGAATTGTGCAAAACTGAGTTTAAATGTATTCGGCTAAGGTGTATGTAAACGTCCGACTTCGACTGTATATGGGTGAGATTCTAGCTACAGTTTCAGATGTTATACTTACTGTTAGCTAGCTAGCTGACGTTAGGTGGCTGGGTCGCTAGCTAACATTACGTGTATGATCTGAGTAGTAATATCTCAGAGAGCTATTTGCATTGCTAGTTACAGACTAATGTTAGCTAGCTAAATTTGGTTTTCAGCATCAGTAGAACACACCTGACTCTCCTCCACAAGTCATACAAGGAGAATGGTTTAATACCTCCCATCAAAAAGAGAGCTGGCCCAAGCAAGCACAGGTTGCACCTGAAGCATGAGGACTTGCAGAGAGTTGTGAACTTCATCAAAAACTACACAGAGGATAATGCAATAGTATTACCAGGACGCCACCCAGGACACAAACACTTTGGTGGAAACCTGCTGCCATCTCGTGTGGTAAAAGCAGCAGTGTGGCATCTCTACAAGGAATCGATGACAACACTTGGTATGTAAAGCATAAACAACACGTTTTGATTATTGAATTTACCTCCAAAATGATTGGCACCACCTTTATTGATCTCATATTATTTGTGTATTTGCTAGAGGTACGTGTAGTCGGACTGTCTTCCTTTAGGAATCTGTGGAGAAAATTGCTGCCCCACCTCTCAAACACTAAGCCGACCTGTGCTGGCAGTGCCAGAGGAACAACTATCAGGTCTTCAGATCTGACAGAAGCTGTTAAGTAAGCCAAGCTAAGGAAGCAAGGGAAGCATCTCCTGCTTGTTCAGAGTGAGCGGTCTGTTTACCAGAAGATGGTTGCTGACTGCAAGACCACCTGCCAAGACCTGCAGTTGTCTCTGGGGCCCCTACTGAACCAGCAAGCAAAGACATCAGGATGCATTACAGCTTTGATTTTGCTCAACAAGTAAGCAACATTTCCTCCTTTATACTGATTAAAGACATAGATGGATAGATATACAAACACAACATTTATATATACATACACACATACATACATACATACATACATACATGGTTGGGGAGTAATGGACATGTAAGGGATTACAAAAAACGATAACTGTAATCAGTTACTTTACAAGCAAAAATATTGTAATCAGATTACAGATATTTTTGAAAAACTAGATGATTACTTCGAAGATTACTTTTAAATTCAAAAATCTTTGACACTTCTGTTTTCTCAATGACATTCAAATCAGCATTGAAAAAAGGCGCAAATTGAAATTTGTTCCACCTGAGCGAGTCTGACCACAAATCAGAGACCACTATGATGACACACCAAATGTGTTTGATGGGTCGCAGGAATATGCTTTTGTAGGCTACAGTCCAAGCCATGTCTTCCACTTGTGCGTATGCTGTGGGGCATCCAATGATTATCCAACTTGAATAAACGCTTGGAGGTAAGGATGACAGTAGTGGTGTAGTGTACGGCGATACGTATATCATTTAATATTATAGTTATATCTACATAACGTTAGCGCATTGACGTGAATCATATTGCTACTCTCTCATTTAGCTATTTGCGCCTTGCGGATTGTGGTTGTTGTGGATGGCTGTTCACAAATCTAAATGTGTATTTGAGCCCAATTATGGTTGAATTCAAGAAGTTTAAACTGCCTATCAATCATTGTTTTTGAAACCAAGGGACAGTCAGCAAAAAAATGCGCTTTAGCAACAGCTGCAAAATGCAGATCCCTGCCTGTGGAATAAAAGTAAGGCTTTTATTGCTCAATCTAATTCATGCTGGTGAAAAATCGATAGGCCTAATGGACACATGCTCAAACTTGCACAGTTTTGATAGAATTAAAGAGGCAATCTGTAGTTGCTACACCTATTTTGGGATTTATAAATTATATATACAGTACCAGTCAAAAGTTTGGACACACCTACTCATTCAAGGGTTTTTCTTTATTTTCACAATTTTCTACATTGTAGAATAATAGTGAAGACATCTAAACAATGAAATAACACATAAGGAATCATGTAGTAACCAAATTATTGTGGAACAAATCAAAATATATTTTAGATTCTTCAAAGTAGCCACCCATTGCCTTGATGAAAGCTTTGCACACTCTTGGCAAAGCATGCCATTCCATGAGAGCAGCATTTAATTTTCAACTCGAATCAATGAGCCCAATCAGTCCTCCATGACAACAAAATCATAAAAAACATAGTAGGGCTGGCTAATAAGTCCTTCGTTTTGGGGTAATGCTCAGGTAAAACAATTTGGATAATCTATACTTCCATATTTCCAAGTCCTATTCTTGAAGATCGAGGGGTATAACATTTATTGGAATGACTGGAATTCTGATAGACTTTGGTTTTTAATGTAAATATATAATTTTGTCATATTATGATATGTAGTAGAAAGCGATGGGTTAGAAGAAGTCTACATAACCAACCCATAAAGTAAAATTTAACATCCGTATATGGCCAGCTATGTAAACTTTAACATTGATTTATCCTGCAATAGATGTCTTTCAATTGGTAACATACATTTTTGTCTTCTTCTAATGCCTCTTAAGGGGAAAGTAATCTAAAAGTAACGGAATGTAATCAGATTACATTACAGAGTTAAGTTACGTTACTGATTACAATTTTGCATAGGTAACTTGTAACTGTAACGGATTACATTTAGAAAGTAACCTACCCAACCGTGTGTGTGTGTGTGTGTGTGTGTGTGTATATATATATATATATCACTGAGCTGTGTAAAGACAGACTGACAGGGGTGAGACAATTTATTTTAATTTATCTTAATGTTCTTTTGTTGTTTGCCACATCAAGTTTGCACCCGACTGGTGCTTCAGCCACATCAAGCAGCGCTTCACAAAGACCAGAGTGAACACTTTGTCTGAGATTGCTGGTGTTGTGAAGGACAGCACTGTGACAGGGGTCAACATCCCACAGCTGTTTGGACTGTCAGCCTAGCGCAAACAGACAGGGCTGCTGTGCTTCTAGTTCTTAGGAAACTTTTTTTAGGTATTATACGTTTTTTTAATGTATTATTTCTTACATTATTAGCCCAGAAATGTTTTTGTGTTATTTAGATTTGTGTGTATTGGATATATGTTGTGAAATTGTTAGATACTACTGCACTGTCAGAGCTAGAAATACAAGCATTTCGCTACACCCGCAATAACATCTGCTAAACATGTATGTGTGACCAATAAAATGTGATTTGATTTGGAGGATGGTACGGTGCTGGTGGAAAGCTATGGCTGGCAACAACACCTGACTCTGTACTTCAGGCCGCTGCCACAGGTCAAGCAGTACCAGCACTTCAGTTGAATATCATTTTCATTGCATTGTATGAGGTTATTCTTCTTATCTAAACTTGGGAGGTGAATTAATGTTATGCAAGGTTGTAATGTCTTCTCAATTTTTTTAATTTCCTGTTTTACAGCTTCAATGCTCTGGAGCCTGGTCTTGTTGTCGCCAAGGAGCATCACTGACATCCTTCCTCCCATAGATGGTCTGCCTGTACAAGCACCACTTGGACTGGACACAGCTAGACAGACTTATCTTTTTGAGAAGATCAG
Organism: Oncorhynchus mykiss; assembly: GCF_013265735.2. Classification (NCBI taxonomy): domain Eukaryota; kingdom Metazoa; phylum Chordata; class Actinopteri; order Salmoniformes; family Salmonidae; genus Oncorhynchus; species Oncorhynchus mykiss. Next base: position 33,309,311 of record NC_050572.1, on the reverse strand, counting down.
GGAGTTTTGCAACGAAGAGGCTATGGACATCACATGCCCTGCGCCAAAGTCAAGGGCAGGACTGAAACAGGCTCTCCGAATATAGATTCCCTTGTTCATCCGTGGTTCAGAGGGACCAGTTCATCACTGGGGTCCAGTTCCCAGTCATCAGCACTATCTGCAGTGCCTCTATTCACATAACTCTCCTAACACACATGTCATATATTGCTGCGACTATTTTTTTTTTTATCCTGCTGCTCAGCCACTTTACCCCTGATTGTATGCATATAACTGCCTCATCTATCACCAATATCACTGATATCATTATTGTTCTTGTACATTCTGTATATTATTTTGTTCTTTCTCTACTGGCATTGACACTTGTTATTTTTTCTTTACATTGACACAATCTATTTTGATATTGCAACTATGCAAGTAACCATTTCGCTGTACCGTTTATACCTTCTGAGAAAGACCCATCAATTTAGCAAAATGTGTCTGGGTAAGCGTCATCTAATATTTATAAAACATTTTTATCTGGACACTTTCTGTTTACCTGGAATTTTTCCTTATTTTAGGCTACTACTTTTACCACTTTTAGTCTTCATCTTTACTACACTACTCACTGTTTAGCACATGACGTCACATGTGAATCCTTAAAGAGATGTGTGGGGCTGGCTTAAAAGGGTGTGAACCATGCTGAATGGGTGTAGACAAAGAAGAGCTTTCCGGTAGGTGTACCAAAATATTCAAGGGCCATTTTCTCAAAAGTGAGGTTACAAGTTTATCAACTTTCAAAGCAGAATTCATTTCCCATTTTTCGTCAAATGCAGTGTTTGATATACAGTACCATTTTGTAGCTCTGTCTGTGCTTTTATCCAATGTAAAAACAACACAATTTCAAATGTTGCTATATCAAGGCTGTCGGTCACATAACGCGAACATCTAACAACCCAAAGGTTACGTGTTTGAGTCTCATCACGGACAACTTTACCATTTTAACTAATTAGCAATTTTGCAACTACTTGCTACTTTGTAACTGCTTAGCATGTTAGCTAACTCTTCTCTGAACCTTAATGTTAACACTAACCCGTAGCCTAACTAACGTTAGTCACCTAGCTAACGTTACGAATGGATGACGGACATCCCAAAATGAATACATACCAATACGAAATGTAACATTTTGCACTGTCCCGGATTTACATGTACTATGTTACGTCTAGCTCTTGAGTCCAGGTTGCTCTGTCTGGCAGGTACTGGTCAAATCAACAATGAAAGATGTTCAGAATCAACACTATCTCAGAGTGTCTTCCCCTCTGAAGTGGTACATCAGAGTGGAACTGGATTTTTGGTTGATTCACAACAGTCAACAAAACAGGTCAAAGAGCTTACTTATCTTTTGTGAAAGTATATAAACACAGCAGTTTGATAGGTATAGTTTTTTTTTTTAAACATCTGAAAAGTCTTCAGACTTACTTTGACTCATTCTGCACATCCACGGTGAAAACGCCACTCTACTATTCCTGTAGAAAAGCTTTAATCGCAATGAGAGAATGATATGAGAATTGTGAAGAGTTGTTTACCAGTGCATTTCTAGGCTGCTCCCTTGTTGTTTTCATATCATTCTATGGAGCGGAAAAACAGGGAAGGTGACACAATGGGATGGCATACCATCCATTCACACCTCCCGGCCTGTTTGTAGGCCATCAGGCTGAAGCACTATCTTTCTGCCTTCAACTTGCAAATGGGGGATAAATTAATGAGAACAACCCTCAGAAGCACCAGTCGAGCCCCTCCCAAGAAATCAGTCATTGACTAGACCTCACTGATTCAAACACACAAGTGATCTGAGCAAACTTGAGCTATCCCTGAATGAAAACTTAAACTACACTCGAAAAAAAGATGTACATGTGAAACCAGTAAAATACAATATTGGTGCTTTTCTACATTACCTGGTATCTTACATTTGTTTTGTATACCTGTGTGTCTGAGACATGCAGTATGCTGCAAAACAGATGGTTCTCTTTGGGAGTATACATTTGACATATTTAGCAGATGCTATTATTCAGAGATATTTACAGTAGTGAGTGCATACATTTTCCTACTGCTCCCCCATGGGAATCAAACCCACAACCCTGGCGTTGCAAGTGCCATGCTCTACCAACTGAGCAACACAGGACAAATGAATCTTAATCTCATTCAATGTGATGATAACTAATGAAGCTCTTATCTGTGGCTGCAGGTGTAACCAGGGTCCATTAGAGCTTCAGTAACATTCTGTTCCAACTGAGCTATTTAGCCCCAATAAAATAGCAGTGTTGGGGAAGCTACTCTGAAAATATAGTTTCCCAAGCTACCAATGACTTCACACTGGAGAAAGTTAAGCTACACTAAAGCTACCAGTAAGAAAGATATTGTTGACTTAACTCTGAAAAAGTAGTTTACTACATCCAAACTACTAAATTATCATATCTAAATGTGAAATTTCATAGACTACAAATTGCAAGAACAGATCACTCTGACGTCAATGTTAATAACAGAATGTAATTTAGCCTATAAAACACAGAAACTATGTTTCAAGTGAGAACTAGGCAGGTCTGATGCTGAAAAAGAAAGGAAATTCTTATCTACTCCATCCACATTTCCTTTTCTTAAAAAAAAAAGTAGTGTTGTTCCAGTAGTTAGAAAAAGTAATTAACTACTGAAAAGACTACCAAGATTAGTTTTTTGTTCAACTACCACCAAGCTACTGCAAAATGTAGTTAAATTACTAGTTGAACTAGACGTAGCTCCTTACATTGTAAAATAGTTACTCTTCGAAAAATCTTTAGTGAACTGTGTCTGTTCCTTGAACACTCCAAAATCGGAGTGCTGTACACCTTGGAGTAACCATCTAAGGGAAGTACTAACTTCTATTCAGATGCTAATCATCGTTCTTGGATGCTGCCTTCCTTTCTAGAGTATGAATGCATAATTACAAAGCTGTTTTAGAGGCCTGGACACATTTGTACAAACTGTGCGGCACTACATCAATCAATCAATCAATCAAATTTATTTTATATAGCCCTTCGTACATCAGCTGATATCTCAAAGTGCTGTACAGAAACCCAGCCTAAAACCCCAAACAGCAAGCAATGCAGGTGAAGAAGCACGGTGGCTAGGAAAAACTCCCTAGAAAGGCCAAAACCTAGGAAGAAACCTAGAGAGGAACCAGGCTATGTGGGGTGGCCAGTCCTCTTCTGGCTGTGCCGGGTGGAGATTATAACAAAACATGGTCAAGATGTTCAAATGTTCATAAATGACCAGCATGGTCGAATAATAATAAGGCAGAATAGTTGAAACTGGAGCAGCAGCACAGTCAGGTGGACTGGGGACAGCAAGGAGTCATCATGTCAGGTATTCCTGGGGCATGGTCCTAGGGCTCAGGTCCTCCGAGAGAGAGAAAGAAAGAGAGAATTAGAGAGAGCATATGTGGGATGGCCAGTCCTCTTCTGGCTGTGCCGGGTGGAGATTATAACAGAACATGGCCAAGATGTTCAAATGTTCATAAATGATCAGCATGGTCGAATAATAATAAGGCAGAACAGTTGAAACTGGAGCAGCAGCACAGCCAGGTGGACTGGGGACAGCAAGGAGTCATCATGTCAGGTAGTCCTGGGGCATGGTCCTAGGGCTCAGGTCCTCCGAGAGAGAGAAAGAGAGAAGGAGAGAATTAGAGAACGCACACTTAGATTCACACAGGACACCGAATAGGACAGGAGAAGTACTCCAGATATAACAAACTGACCCTAGCCCCCCGACACATAAACTACTGCAGCATAAATACTGGAGGCTGAGACAGGAGGGGTCAGGAGACACTGTGGCCCACTCCGAGGACACCCCCGGACATCGCACTATATAATTTGAGTATCAATTAGTTCTAAATTGGAATTAGAGTTTGAGCCCATGGTCCAGACACATGGCTGGTTTCGTGGACCTTGAGTATATTCCTGTATTTAAAAGCACTTTCAATAGAGATTCTTCATTGGGCAGACTTTTTAGGAGTAGGTTTAATCTGTGTCTGGGAAATTGTCCCTTAAAATGCACTCTAGGCTTTTCAATTTGAGAGATACACCATTTGTCGCATTAGGACAGAGCCCTGTTTTAAATACAGGATTGTCAAAACAACATCACATAGAGTAGGGCCAACCAAACGGAGAGCCCCTGGTGTTTGATTTGAAGTCAGATGCGGTCTCAATTTACTGTTCAAAGTTTTTAAAAAAATTAATATTCAAGATGTCTTGCCCATGTGGTTGCTGTGCCCCCCAATCAAATCTCACTTAGGGGTGATTTGCCTGATGAGCTTCCCTGATGTTTTCCTGAACTTTCCAATACTTTTCTAATGCAGTTCAGATACTTACTGCTGCAAATAGAAATTGTTACACCTTTCCCATATTCAAGTAATTTGAAAAATATTCAAGTTATTATCCTTATGATCTGTATGAATGATTTTTTTTAATGCATCTTTAATACCGGTAATCAGAATGTGCTATAGGTATCAAGTTATATGGCTGCAATTTGATTCATGTTTGAAGTGTGATTTTATGATTGCTTACTAAAAAGCTGTTGTTTAAAGCCCCTAAAAAGCTAAATACATCCTAACTATTTGTTCAGCCCAGGGCCCACCACTCAGATTATATTTTGGCCCACCAAGCCCAAAACTTTAAGCACCCCTTAGAGCAATGCAGCTTTTGTTTTATACACAGCCACAAACAGTCAGTTAATGCAAGGTGCCTGAGGGACCAAATTAATAAATGTAGAAGTCCTATCCCAAGTTTTATTAGGTAGTCCAAATGAAGTCACAAAATTTAAGCCATAACAGTAATTGTTCATGGTATTCATAGAATGTGAAAGAAGGGAGAGAGGGTCTCGCTCAAAAAACGCAAAGGAGGAAAATAAGTTTCCATAGTCATGAACGCTCATATACCCTCCCTTGTATTTTCACACTACTCTGCTTGCGTCGCCAGTAAACAAGTGGGGCTGTTGCCAAGGATGGCTCGCCAGTGAAAGAAATGACGCGTCGCGGTGGAGAGAGCTTCCCTAGCAACCACTTCTCTGCTGGCCAAATCATCATGTGACACGGCTCATGCGCCGAATGCTTTGGTGACTCAGAGACGTCTTCCTCTGAGTGAGCTCTGTGAACTGAGGGTGGGGTGTGAGCGTGCAACTTCAGCAGCAAGTCCTATTTGTCAAGTCCTGAGAAAGCACAAAGGACACTCTGTTCTCTGTTGGAAGCCTGATTAGATCACACCACAATGGCCAACTCAAGTTGGTCAGAATGTCCCCTAGATATCTCCGTTTGTGGTTCATAGCCTACTGACCTGTCATGCTATAGACATTTGAGGTTGCGGCAAGATAACAACGTAACGTTATATTTATTTGTAGTTTGGAGACTAAATAAATTCGGCATATATGGAAGTTGCACTTGTGTCTTAAACAACTACCCACAATCACAATAATTTTCCCACAATCATATAACGTTTAGCCTACAGTTACTTGAAACTTCTTTCTTTGAAACATTTTATTTGACATTTTCAATACATCACAAATACTCATCTTCTGATAATAATCTGTATTCAGTAACAGCTCAAGGTAGAAGTTTCCTGGGTGAACACAGATCTAGGATCAGATACCATCCCCAGCTCCTAACGAAACATCTCTGCCTTTCTCCAAATGAGAAAATGAATTTAGAATTGAGTCCACTCTGTATAGTGGCAATATCCCAAATAGGCTCGCCCATATCTAACGCATGCGTAGTTTGATGTCGCAGTGGAAGCCACAATGCTTGCAACCGAAATATGAGCGTTGTCAAGAGAATATATGCGGTTCTAACAAATATAAGGGTCGTGTTGAGACTGGAAATTGATATTGTTTGCTTGCATGGATTACTGCAGTTGTGTCAAGGAAACATTTCAATCAATATTTCTGTAAATCCAAGCCGCACCACGTGGGTTGGGTTTGTCCAATCGGTGCAAAGCTGTGATACACGAAAGTATGCTCTTTGTTCTGGATTTTGCAAAGTTATACGGTCTAATTAACTTTAATACAGCAACATGTGGACAAATGATATAATTTGTTACGGCAAGATGACAATCCGGATACATCAATATATTTTTTCCTGGAGCAGTTGTGTAGCCTCCAACCTTTGGCAAACAGTGCGCCATTAGCTTATTTATCACATGACTTCCCTTCCCCCACTTCATTGAATGAGGAAGAAGTCGGACATGTTGGAGGAAAATGTGTTGAAAAAAAAACGATCGTGGTGGAGGACAAGGAGATTTTTGAAGGAAAGTTTTACTCTGCGTAATGGATTTACAAATCGAGATTTTTAGTAGTTAATTTTTATGTAACCCTGGGAATCAATTTGCAAAATGTATTTTTTCCTTCATATTTACTCACGATTAAGAATATCAATGCATGGTTTAATTCAATGTTCGATGTATTTCGAGGCTTTAAAATGTATAATTTTTGTCCGTATATATTGAAAATCGTGAGAATTTAGTTCAGTGACATTGGAGAGAACGTGTAACCTTGGTGTGGGGGATGGGTATTAGCATTAGGGAACCATTTTGTACAGCTCTTAACTACTTTACGAGTTTATTTTGTTGTCGAAGGTTGGCATTTTGCTGATTCATTGTAGTTTGTTGCACGTGGACTTGGTAGAATGAGTATCTTGTCGGTATATATGATAGGAACTGTTTGGGGATTTAGTTTGTCTGAATGTAGGTTTTCTGTTTGGGTTTTCTCTGGGCAGCTCATGTTGGGAGATTGTAAGGCTTATAAATTACGATTTAGTTGAAGTGTTCAAATCGTGGATGCGGCCTACATGGGTGTTATTGAAGCAGAGCAACATGGCTCTAAAATTCTTAAAACCGATGCAACCTTTGTGCTTGAAGTGTCTCATAGTAATTCTTATAAAAGTGATTGATTGATATCCGAAACTCTACTTTGATAACCATTTCAGCAAGAGTTGAGAGAAATGCTGTGTCATTCAATGGAGGGCAATTTCCTTTACCACTTTGGCTTAGGGTGGAAGTTTGCCTTTATAAGCCATTTAAAAAACCCAGCTTGAGTGCGAGTTATGGTATTTTATCCATCAGATGTTAAGCCACTAAGTTCTGAAATATTAGGCCTTGGATAATGATGGCCTTTTTCAGTTGTCTGTAAATTGTCATCTTGGTTAAATGTAGCTAGGTCAAACAGCACGTGGCTCTTACTTGGTATACGAGTAGTTTAGAACTAGGCGTTATGATCGCCTTTGTTTCAATGCAGGGAGTGGTATTTCTTGTACATTGTGACACCATCTCATAGGCTAATAATTTGTATGCAGACAGTAAAGTTCGTGTGCACTCTTTGCACTTCAAGATGGCGCTCCAACACTTGGGAAGGACTAAAATGCGGCTACTCGGAGAGAAATGTGTCGTTGAGCGCTCGGCCTACGTTTGGCATCTGATAGATACGCGTGACCGGACTCGCTAACCAATGGCTTGCTTTCTGTTTACTCTGGAAGTTCGCGCTAGAGATTCAGCGACCAATCATTATCGTTGCTCTGCCCACGTTGACGTAATGTAATTTGATGAGTGAAAGGGCGGGTTTTGGGATGTCGCATTTCGTAAAAGAGTAGCGACGTAAAACAACCACAAAAAAATAATAATTTTTGAGTGATGGGAGGTCTAGTCAGTGATAACGAGAATTTTGTTTGATTGACAATAACAATATGCGAATAGGTTGGATGAAAAGCATAATAGAAAAACAAAGTTATTTGGGGGGCTGTGCTAACTCTGGCGGACGTATTCAACTGCGAATAGAAAATACGGGGCGTAGTCTTAAGTTACCGTATCCAATAGGATGAGTGGTTGGTCTATAAAGTATCGGGCGTAGACGTGAGTTGCCATTTCGCTGAAGCAGTGGTCAGTCTAGTGCTGTGGGGGCTGGAGGAAAGGACGGGCGAAGCAGGAACTTGAATATTGGTATTTAAACAGAATCCGGATCCATCCTGATGGAGACGGCCATAAACCCGCCCCATGACAGGTACCGATCGGAACAATTGACTTTAAGTTTGCGATCTGACAGGATATTGTTGCATTAAGATTTGCATTAACTCACAAACCGATGTTTTCTTATTACCGACATGTACACTGGCTGTACATCCAAAGACTGCTCAGCCGGCGTAGAGCGTTTATATATTTTTTGCAATAAAAAAATATATATTGGACGTTTGTCAGGATATGACCACTCTTCGTCAACCTGCAAAATAACACTTAATTGGGACGACTGTCGTTTACATTTTGCTGCACCGACGCCATCTTCCCAGCGTCTCGGCTAGCTAGTCCTTGCTGTAGTTTTGCCTAGCCCAGTAAGAAGTGAACTAGTTTCACGTTGTGACTGTATATTATTGCTGGCGACGTTGGGGATCAGCTTGCCGTGTCAGCTAGATACGTTAGTTGCAGACGGCTATTGCTTGCCAGGGAGTCTGCTTTATGTACCGCGCTAGCTACCATGGGGATAAGCTTGCTGTGTCAGTTAGCTAGCTACGGGTACGGCAGACGGCCATTACTTGCGAATAAGTCTGCTTGGTAGCGATCTAACAAGTAGCTAGTTTCCGCTAGCTCAAGTTGACAAATTCGCATGGATTTACTGTAGCATAATCGCGAATGTTTTCCTTAGCTACGTTACTAGCCATCTCGTCGAGTAAAAGCCGACGTTTTGCTAATCACAACACAGCAGTGGCTAACGTTAGCTAGTGATTGTGGTGGCATGATAGGCTTATTTTTAAAAAAAAATGTATTTGACCTTTATTTAACTAGTTAAGCTGGTTAGCCAAGGTAAGCTCGTAAGGTAGCTAGCTATCCTTACCTGTTGGGGCTATTTGGAGAGCCTCGGTCTCGTGTATTTGGATGGGGAACTATAGCTAGTTAACTAGCCAGCCGGCTAGTCCAATTTGTTTTGCGGACACGTGAAATGTTTAGTGAACGTTACATTTCATAGCTGCGTTTCGGTTACGTAATAGTGCTGATCATTTAGTCATTCTGTATCATTTCCGCCTAATGCCAGGCCCATGCAATGGTATTTTTAACAGCGTGTGCAAGTCACGTGTCTAATTGGACGGAAATAGTTACCCATCAGTTGCTTGCAATGGCCTCACAGTCCACTTACCTTTCCTCTCACCAAACTTTTTATGTTACTACAGTACTGGACATCGTTTAATCTGAAAGTGATATATTACTGCTCACATAATAGTGAACTAGTCCAGTGCAACGTTCTCAATGGTGGTCTTCCATTTCCCCACATTTCTTTTTTAAAGGTAGTGCTGCACATGTACAATTATAACATTATACGTTTTTTGTTGCTGACCAGTCTCAGCGACGTAAGTGTTTTGAGTATTAAAAAAAAAACTTTTATAATAAAGTACATCAAATGTCAAATGTGTTTTCCAACTTGTATCATTGAATAACAGCTGATATTAAACTGTATATAGGGGAGGGGTTATCTCTGACTTGGATTGTCCTCTTGATCAGTATAGGCTACACCCCAAGTTTACCTGTCATCAAGAAACTCTGAAAGTCTTCATTTTGTAGAATTGGTAATGGAACAATCATGACAGCATGACCTCCACAACGGGCACTGTGCAGCAGTAGTGTTACTAATTTGTTTGGGTTCCTGTTGAGGTAAGCACAGGTGAATATTAAATTCTGCTCAAATAGTCTCTGTGTTCACTTATGAGGAAGACGCAGCCCAACCGATCTAGTCCTGAATGAAGGGACGCACAGACTACAGTATGGAATGGTTTGCTCTTTTGATATTCACTTGAGCATAAAATAGATTTATCACATGCGCCGAATGCTACTGGAGTATGCCTTGTGTACTTTTCCCAACGATTCAGGGTTTATGAAAAAAATAAGGTATAAATTACACAAGGTCAATATATACAGGGAGTATCAATACTAGATCAATGTGCTTGAGGTAGAGATGTGTGTAAAAAGTGACTAGGCATCTATATAGAGATTAGAGAATTGGATCAGCCAAACAAACCACAATTGGTTAATCTTATTTGAGTATTGGGGATTGGCAGTAAATATTGAACCCCTGCTTTTCTGGTGTAAGCACAAGAAGACATGGCACCCAGTTGCGTCACTGAACTTTTCCATGTTTCTTAGCTTGTCTGTATAGAGGAAGTTGTTCATTATTGGTAACATTATGAAGAAAGCACCAAAGAGTATTTGTCTATAAGTGGCTTCTAATTGCCAACAAACTGCACTCTTAAATAGTTGGTCAATTATGTACACACAGTTAATACTCACAGGGCATGGAATACAAATCAAAACATTTTGGCACTGTTTTACTCGTGTATATAAACTTGCCCTTCATTCAGAGGTATGGCGTATGTAAATCATTCTGCTCATAGGGCACTTGAACAGGGTTAAGGTAACTTGTGAGTTGATTGAAGATATCACTGCACTCTTGAGCCCCTCGATTTAAGATTTATTTTGACACATGCATATTGTATTTTGGTCACAATGCTAAATGTACACACCACAATTGACTGCAGACTTGGACTTCTACTTTGCCTCTATTGTAGGTGATGGTGGGGGGGGTAGTGCCTAGTTACCATGGTTATACCAGCATACCATCCAATGGAACAGACTTGTTAGCTTCGTTGCCATGGCGCAATGGGCAGTTAAATGCATGCAAATGGCTTTCCCTTTTTTCTGTAGCATTGCTCTCCTCAAAGCCTCTGGGTGTATAATGGCGGGATTATGGGATCATATCACCAGTACACAATGGTCAATGCATTCGAGTCCACAGTTTCAATTAACAAGCTGCTTGTATGTTAATTTATGTTCACTATGAGTATCACTGTTGCTGTGTATGTCCAGCCAGGCTCTTATCACAGTTTTAACAGATTTGTGTTTCCGTTGAGACCACTTCAGCCCACAGATATCAGCCAGGGGCACTAAACCACGGCCGGCACAAATGATTCATCAGTCATTGGGTTCCTTGTCTTGGTTTATTGCATAAGCTTTTTGGCAATTCGTAAAGTGAACCACACAAATGCCTGCCTGAGGCCAGCTGTCCAAGAACTCCTGAAACCACACCCAGATTCCAGTGTCATAGATCACCACATTTTCTACAGCCTGTGACGGTATGGGTATTGAGGCTAATCTTCTAGTTTTTGACAATGCTGATGAGGCAGTTGTGAATCGTAACTAACTCAAAGCTCAACTGAAACCGAATCATGGTGCGGGCGCATGACTCACTTTTGTTAACCTGTCTTAATTTTAAGACGTTTAGAGAGGGCTAGCTAGGTAGAAGGCTAGCTCTACAAAGGCTGCTGTGTCACATCCAATACCCCCTCCTTTCTCCGCCTCCCAATTCTTCTCTATGCCCCACTGCTCTATGCTTATTCCCTCCTCCCTGTCCGTCAACAGCTCCCTGGGCGGGGTCGACATAGGCCTGCAGGGCGTCATGACGATGGAGCAGGGCCCTCCGGGCCCCGGCAAGCGCATCCGGAAACCGTCACTGCTGTTTGAGGGATTCGAGGGCCCGCCTTTGCTCCCCCATGGGCAAGCGCCCCCCTCTGGGTCACCACGGCCCCTAGTGTACGACACCAACCGGCAGGGCCGCGCCACCAACCAGCTGCAGTTCCTCCAGAGAGCCATGATGAAGTCCCTGTGGAGGCACCACTTCGCATGGCCCTTCCATGAGCCTGTAGACGCCTCCAAGCTCAGCTTGCCTGTGAGTGTCCCTGCAAGCCACTACCAGAGAGCCCAGTCACATTGTGCTTTAGCTAAAAGAAGACCGACAACAGTGGCTATTTATAGATATTCAAATAGAGTTATCTTGTTTGCATATTAGGATGTCTGTTTTCAGAACCAACTGTAGAATTATTCATCTTTTAGGTTGGGAAGTTTTATAGAAGCTTCTTTTTTTAAACATTTTTTTAAAGCTTGCAGACAATACAGTACTGAATAGGTCTGTAGAGCTCAGTGTACTTATCGGTAGAGCAGCATTAAGTAAACCTGCTCCTCTCTGCCTCAGGACTATCACAAGATCATCAAACAGCCCATGGACATGGGGACCATCAAGAGGCGCCTGGAGAACAACTACTACCGCAGCGCCAGCGAGTGCATGCAGGACTTCAACACCATGTTCACCAACTGCTACATCTACAACAAGGTGTGTGTGACATTTTCAGTCAGAAATAAGGCTTTGACCAACTGAGGTTACTGGCTGGACACTAGAGGGAGTCGAAACTCCAGTTGAGTAACAAAGCTCACTGTCCCCATTATCTATTTATATTTTACAGCCCTGGAAGCTGTCACTAATAAACACAGTCTGGTAGAAATGAGGCTGATCTCACATCTTAATTAGGGAAGTTACATGTATTCTCCAGCCGAATAAAGCTTTTCCATGGTGACTGTCTCCCAGCCAACAGATGACATTGTTCTGATGGCCCAGTCCCTGGAGAAGGCTTTCCTTCAGAAGGTTGCCCAGATGCCCCAGGAGGAGATAGAACTGCCCCCTCCTCCCCCACGGGGCAAACCGGGCAAGCCAGGCAAAGGACGCAGAGCCGCAGGTGAGCATGAGGGGGGTTGTGTGATTCTGTTTGTGTACGGCTAATGAATGTTTTTGAGTGTGATTGTTTTTTTTGGGGGGGGGGGGGGGGGGGGGTACTTTTTGTATGATTATTTTGGGGGAAACGTGTTCTGTTTTGATATTGACTCAGATGATATATATATATATATGCCATTTAGCCATGACGCTTTTATCCAAAGTGATGCATATATATTTCTTATGGGTGGCCCCAGTGGGAATCGAACCCACAAACCTTGGCATGGGCAAACACCATGCTCTACCAACTGAGCCACACAGGACGCCGTGAATACGCATAATCTCCCATGCGTAATACATTTTTCTTCATTTGCCTCAGTACTAGGAGGAGTGACCACTGCTCACCAGGTCCCGGCAGTGTCCCAGTCCGCGTACTCTCCCCCCACGCCAGACACCCCGGAGTCGCTGCTCTCCACCCCCCCACAGACACTCCAGGCCAAGAGTTTACCTCCTACCCTCCACAGTACTCCTGCTATGCTAGGCTTACCCCCCACACAGCCCACAGCCAAGGTAAGGGCAGCAGTCGATACACAAATACTGTCAACTACTGTCTGTGCACTGTTCACTTACCCCTAAACTACACTAATGTTGTACAACTTTACCTTATGGCCTTGCAGCTGACAGTGCTACTGTAAATGAAAGTACCTACTGATCAAAGTGTTTGCGACAATGTTAGGGCAGCAGTTGGTGACATCATCTGTCGTTTAGAATGATCTGAAATGGCAGGCTGTTCGGTCAATGACGAGCCCCTGTGTCTCTGTCTCAAACAGAAAAAGGGAGTGAAGCGGAAAGCAGACACCACCACCCCCACCACCATGGCCATGCCCATACCCATCACCATGGGCGTTGGCGGGATTGGCATGGGCATGGTCGGTGGACCCGACTCCCCGTTGACACTCACCTCGCTGGGGGTAGGCCAAGGCCTCGGCATGGGCATGGGGATGGGTATTGGTATTGGTATGGGCCGCGGCAGAGGCATGGCGGGCGCCAAAGCAGCTGCAGGGAGGCGGGGAGTCAGTGGGCGCCCTATCAAGCCACCGAAGAAAGACCTGCCTGACTCGGTGCAGCTCCAGCCGGTGCGACGAGGCAAACTGGGCCAGCAGCTCCGGTACTGCAACGGGATTCTCAAAGAGCTGCTGTCCAAGAAACATGCGGCGTACGCCTGGCCTTTTTACAAACCAGTGGACGCCTCCATGCTGGGCCTACATGACTACCACGACATCATCAAGCAGCCCATGGACCTCAGCACCATCAAGGTACATGCCCTACCACACAGCCTGTTTTGTAATCCTTATGGACTCTAGGTAGGGCTGTACATCACAGCTTCATCAAGCACCATAAAGGTAGACTGTCAGTAATTATGTGACGTTAACTTCCTCCACTCTCCCTCTGCAGAGGAAAATGGACAGTCGAGAGTACCGGGACGCCCAGCAGTTTGCCGGTGACGTCAGGATAATGTATTCTAACTGCTATAAGTACAACCCTCCAGACCATGACGTGGTAACCATGGCACGCAAACTACAGGTACGGGTCAACACATTTTACGCATGGAGATATGTCTTTTCCTGGCTGAGTTTTTATGGCCTTGCACAGTAGTTTCACACAGCTGAATGGACACGAGTGCGCTGGTCTGATATAGTCCTCCCCCTCTCCAGGACGTCTTTGAGTTCTGCTTTGCCAAGATGCCCGACGAGCCTGCGGCCCCTCCCGCTTCCATGGGTGGACGCTCCTCATCTTCTTCCTCTTCCTCCTCGTCCTCGTCTGAGAGCGACCCCAGCAGCGAGAGCGAGAGCGACAGCAGCCCCAGCTCGGACAGCGAGGAGGAGCGTGCACACCGCCTGGCCGAGCTGCAGGAACAGGTGTGTACACAGGTAGACTGACCCGGCCCTGCGTCCACCGCAACACCACACACACACCATCACACTGCATCCTCACTATAATACATGGCATTTTAGTCATTTAGCGGATGCTCTTATCCAGAGCGACTTAAAGTTAGCCTTTTCATCTATAGCTAGATGGTTGAGACAACCATATCTCAGTCATAGTGAGTACATTTTTCTTCAATAAAGTAGCTGTCAGCAAAGTCAGTGCTATTAGGAAAAGTCATGTATAGGATTTTTGTATTTATATACAGTGTGTAATATATCTTTTTTTTGCAAAAGTATTTCTGTATACCTTAGCTGGAAGTGGTTGCCACAACAGTCACTGACCATGTCCTCTCCACGGTCCCATCAGCTGAAAGCAGTTCATGAGCAACTGGCCGCACTCTCCCAGGGCCCCATCGTCAAGCCTAAGAGGAAGAAAGAGAAGAAGGACAAGAAGAAGAAGAAGAAGCCCGAGAAGCATCGGGGAAGCCGGGTGCCAGTCGAAGAGGATATGCCCATCCGGCCGCCCAAAACGCCCAAGGTCACCAAGACGTCGAAGATGCCGAAGACACCTAAGACCAAGAGCAGCAAAGGGGGCTCCACACAGGGCAAGAGGGGCACTGGCAAGAAGAGCAACAAGAGCAAGTGGGTGCTCTCTGCTAGCAGCGCTTCAACATCTCTCTGTCATGATATGATTTATTGTCTCCATGCTATAAAAATTCCTCAAAAGTATTCCTGACAAAAACAAAATGTGCACCTTCAGGATTGAATCATTAAATCACACTTTCACCCTCAGGTCCTCCAAGAAGTCGCAGGCGGTGATGCTCAGCATGCACCAGATGAGCGCTGCCGCCATGCTCCCCCACTACGACTCAGAGGAGGAGGACGAGGTGTCGCCCATGAGCTACGACGAGAAGCGCCAGCTCAGCCTGGACATCAACAAGCTGCCCGGGGAGAAGCTGGGCCGCGTGGTTCATATCATCCAGGCGCGCGAGCCATCGCTGCGCGACACTGACCCAGAGGAGATCGAGATAGACTTTGAGACGCTCAAGCCGTCCACGCTGCGTGAGCTGGAACGCTACGTTATGACCTGCCTCCGCAAGAAGCCTCGCAAACCTTATGGTGAGAGAGCTTTCCTATGTAGTGCCAGATCTGTTTTCAAATCTTCTCTGGTCCCTGGTATGTGTCCCTGGATGGGTGCGACCATAGGGTTTTTCTGTCACAATTTTGGTCAAATGTCATAAAGATTTCCCCTGTTCCCAAGATTTCACTGGGTAGCATTATAGTGACTTAATCTCCGGTTTATTTGGATCGGTTGGTGAATGCAGACATTGCATCATCTAACCTCCCGGTCTCCTCTCTGTTAGTAGGGAAGAAAGGTGGAGCAGGGAAGTCCCGGGAGGAGCTGGCTCTGGAGAAGCAGTTGGAACTGGAGCAGAGGTTGCTGGATGTCAGCGGGCAGCTCAACTCTGGCAAGAAGCCTCAGAAAACCAAAGGTGAGTCAGAATAAATCTGGATCACTGCCCACAGAGTAGACATGACAACTAATTTCAGAGCATGCATAGAGATGTGAAACTACAAGCCCAAATGTATTTAAATATTACTGTCTCAGTACATTTTCACTAGCATATGGCCATGTCGACCTACATAGCATGTCATGAAGAAGTTCTGAACGAGATCAGCTCGGGTCTTTGGAAAACGTGTGGGGTTATCTTAACATTATATTACAAGTATTTTATCTTGTGTGTATCGCTCAGCAGAGAAGCCCAGTGCTGTGGAGCCCCATGCCGTGGCGTCTCGCCTCAGCGCCAGCAGCTCCAGCTCAGACTCTTCTTCCTCTTCCTCATCGTCGTCCTCTGACACCAGTGACTCGGACTGAATGCTCCGGAAGGACGGGCCTGGATCCCGCAAACCCCGGATAGGACAGTGCAGAACTGCTAACAGAGCCGCAGGCGGATCAGACTATAGTCAGAACTGACCTGGAATTAAGAGAAAGCTTTCCCTGTGTCCAGAGAAGCCAAACCCAACAGAAAGTGGATGGAGAAATATTGAGTTGTTTCATTGCTTTAGTAACCTAGAGGGTTGACAGAGAATTGCATCGTCTCATTGGAAAAAGTGCCCACGGTAGGATCTCTACAGGCTCTAGAAAGACGGCAGGATCTCTACAGGCTCTAGAAAGACGGCAGGATCTCTACAGGCTCTAGAAAGACGGCAGGATCTCTACAGGCTCTAGAAAGACGGCAGGATCTCTACAGGCTCTAGAAAGACGGCAGGATCTCTACAGGCTCTAGAAAGACGGCAGGATCTCTACAGGCTCTAGAAAGATGGCAGGATCTCTACAGGCTCTAGAAAGATGGCAGGATCTCTACAGGCTCTAGAAAGACGGCAGGATCTCTACAGGCTCTAGAAAGACGGCAGGATCTCTACAGGCTCTAGAAAGACGACAGGATCTCTACAGGCTCTAGAAAGCGAGACGGGTGGATAGGTCCAGAACTCTGGGATCATCTTGTACTATGTCTTTCTCGCCACACTGTGTATATACCGTGTACAAATATATAAATATATATTTTTCTTTTATAAAGAAGAATTTTAAGGAATCCTCAAATGTGGGGAGAAAGTAAAGGTGTAGAAAGGCTGGCTTTAGTCTTTCTGTATAGAGGGCAAAGTGTGTGTGAGAATGTGTGGGGCACGGCCTCGCACAGTAAACACAGTCCTGCTTAGTTGTTCATCTTGTTGATGCAGGTTGTTTAAATCATTGTGCATTGTAAAGCACCTTGGCTCAGTATAAATGTATGAACTGCACACATGGAGAAACTGAAGAGCATCAAGACCGCAACATACGCATGTACTTCTACAGCTTGAGAGGGGTGTCCGTTGTACACATTTAATGAGACGTTTTGGTTTAAGCAAACTAACTTTTTCCTATTTTTTTTTCACTCTGTAAATGACGTGTTTCTATCTTCTTGTGACCAACCTGCAAATAAATTGTGAGGACATGTCTCAATTCAACATTTACCTACACACAAACAGATTCTTCCCTTGTTGTGTTCCGTCAATTGGATACGTCTAGTGAAGTCTACAGACTACTGAATGGTCACATCTCTCTTGCAAGACATTTGAACTTGCATGGGTAGTGCACAATGACTAGATTGAGACTTCACTTTTTCATTTCACTTTGTCTGGGGGAATTTTTAAAATGTTATATATAAATATAGAGATTTGATCTTAGTACGGTTCAGTGGGGTGCTGACATGCCTTCCTTGTACCCCAGATGTGATTCCCATACCGTTGCCATAGCAGTGCTTTGCGGCACAGAACCACACTATTTATTTTAACTACTTGGCCTTTTAACTTTTTGGCAGCTGGATGTTTTATTCAATTTAGCTAAATCTGGTTTGGGAAGAAGATTGTAGTGACCATTTCCTTGCTCATAGTGCGATTAACAGAAGCTGTATATATGCTTCATGAGATTCGGAGGTACTAAACTGATTTAGTTAAGAATCGTGCTTTTTTTTTTTATATAATAGTTTGAGAATTTAGATTTTGTACTTGTGTGATCAGTTATTTATTTCCCGGGGATTTGAATGGAATCCTGGAATCTTTATTGCATTTACTTGAAGGCAATGGAGAAAGTTATATTGGTAATAATGACAAAAACTACAAGCAAAAATGTGTACAGCTCTAAGGAAAAAAGGCAAGACTTAGACTTTAAAAAAGTGTGGAGCATGTTTCTACCAGAGGTTCCTGGTTTTGCTTTCGTTCTCTTAGTCATGTTCTTCCCCCCTACAATTGAGTGGTTGTTTCTTGTGTTCGGTTTCTTTTCTAAGAAAAAATACTTTGAACTGTCCACCTCTAAAAATAAAGAGAGCGAGAGAGAGAGCTCTTTAACATTGACTTTGTGTCTGTTTTGATCAAGAAAATGGGTCCATGGAATGATTTGATACAGGGATGAGAAGCTTTCACTTATTAGGGACAATTGTTTTCAAGAGATGAACTTCTTACCATGAGGACATGGATCACTAGATGGCAGCAGTCAGTGAAGAACATGTGTGCCGACCTATTCTCATATCTGTCAGAGAGCAACAGACCCATACACTATGTGGACACCTGCTCGTCGACCATCTCATTCCAAAAACATGGGCATTAATCTTGGAGTTGGTTCCCCCTGTGGCTATAACAGCCTCCACTCTTCTGGGAAGGCTTTACACCACTCCGGCTGACGCTTGGCATTGTGGTCTTAGGCTTGTGTGCGGCAGTGGAGGCTGGTGGGAGGAGCTATAGGAGGATGGGCTGAAATTAATGGAAGAGCTCCTCCCACCAGCTTCCACGCGATTCAGAACTCAGCGGTCCCATTCTGTGAGCTTGTGTTGCTTATCATTTTGTGACTGAGCCGTTGTTGCTCCTAGACGTTTCCACTTCACAATAACAGGACTTATAGTTCGGGGAAGCTCTAGCAGGGCAGAAATTTGACGAACTGTCTTGTTGGAAAGGTGGCATCCTATGACGGTGCAATGTTGAAAGTCACTGAGCTCTTCAGTAAGGCCCATTCTACTGCCAATGTTTGTCTATGGAGATTGCTGTGCTGTGTGCTTGACTTTATACACCTGTCAGCAACGGGTGTGGCTGAAATGGCCGAATCCAATCATTTGAAGGGGTGTCCACATACTTTTGAATATATAGTGTATTTGCCAAGGTTGAACAGTGCACACAGAGAGATCCTCACTATAGTCACAATCCTCCAGCTTCTGTACCATAATGTATCCATCTAAAAGACAGGGCAAATAACACAACCTCAGCAAAATATTATTTTTATCATGATGTTAAATACACGGTGTTATTTGGACCTATGGTTCCTGAGAACACGTTTTGAAAGGTTTTCCAAAATGTCCAAGATGGAGGGAAATCTAGCCTGACAGACCTCTTGGGTCCTTGGGGCAAATTTGTTCAGCTTAAAGAAAGACACCTACATATACATTTTTAAGCCGGGGCGACAAATATGAGGGTTTAAGTGAGACTGCTTATAACAGTGCCCCCTATAGGCCAATCAGTGCCATTATTTTTGACCAATTTTCTCATGGCCTTTCTGTGTGCCAAATTAGAAAACAAGTTACCGATCTATGCTTGAGTTACTTAACCATGTCAAGAAAAAAATAAATAAGAAGGATTCAGACAATAACAATAGGCGTTTATGGCTTCGCTGAGAACCCTTTAAAAATCTAAAAATATTCCTGGACCATCTGCAGTATCCCAGCGGACCACGAGCCCGAGGTTGAGAAACACTGATACTGTTTCGGCCTATTGAAGTGCAATTGCTTTGTCTGAATGTTTGTGCCTATAGCTTTCCATATTAGGTCAAAATATTATTATTTCTGTATTACCTGCTTCAATTAAAATATACTGAGCAATATTAATGCTGTCTTTTTGTAGGCACTTCCTCTGCAATGGCTCGTTGGCCAAAGCTTATGGTGAAACGAATGGGGTTAAACGCCGAATACGGTCTGTGGTAAACATAGGTTTAGGAGATCTTGTACAATTCGTGCTGTGATAAAGAAAAAAATATTCTGTGTGTTTTTGAAGCGTTATTGCAATCAAAACAACACATAAAAGGTCATGTTAACACTGCCTGATATTATCTCATAGAACAAAACGTATAAAATATCCTCAGCCTGTGTTACTCCTAACGAACCCCATTCAACATTCATTTCCCCGTTAGGAATGGCTGAACGAACCCACCTTAGGTTAGAATTAACCAGAGGAAACGCATTCATTTTTTTAGGACGACAAAACTGGATAGTTACAGATATGAGCTCAAACAAAACCTGTCCTGTGGCGCCATCTCCTGGATCAAGAGAGAACGAGTCGGTCTTCAACGACAACCATCATGGCGGCCACCACACGGCTCATATCAAGGTTGACTGTTGTCACGGGTTAGTGTCTTCTTTCACGCTTCGTCGGCCTTTATATGCAACTTAATACATATGTAAGGTAGGCCAATATATCTGCACTTCTCTGTAGGAAATTAGTGGGGCAGATATGTGTGCTTAGCTAGGCGCAATATATTGTGTTGTTGTAGCTGACCCTTGGGCTAGTTGTTGGACTTCAATCATTTTATTTCACTGCGGGACAATATTGTAGCTAACGGCCTTTGTAACATTGTTTCGACTAAGCTACATAACTGTTACAGTATATTATCTTCAGACATTCTTGAGCATATTTGCTTTAAAAATTACAATAATAATCTGTCCTGTGGTATCTCAACAGCAACAGCCATCCAAATCAGTTGTTAATGAAACCTCAATGACAATATCCCAATTAAGTAAATTTAACATGCACATACATTTTCTTAAGAGTATGCACATACATTTTCTTAAGAGTAAACTAGGCCATTTTTATCCAACAATCAGTCCTATATTATAGCCCTTGTGTACATAACATCCAAGTTAGTGGTGTCGAGCCCTCTCTTTACCTGCTGTGAGCTGCAGCCGATTGCCTCCTACATTTTTTGCACAACCCATTGTCTCCAGGAGGGGGCAGCGGGATTGGCCGAGCCGTATGCCAGCGATTTGCTTCCGAGGGTGCCATAGTGGTGGTCGCTGACATCAGCGAGGAGTCAGCCAATCAGACCCTGGACAGCCTGAACCATGACCACAAAGGGCAGGATCACATGGCGTCTGCTGTGGATGTTTCATCAAGGGAGAGTGTAGAGAAACTACTCACAAGCATACAGGTGATTGACTTATGTGCAGACACACACTCACTAATTCAGTGTGTGCGTTTGGTGAAATTAAGTTATTATCCTAAACCACATGCTGGCGTTTCATACTAGGAAAATGAGTCAATGATGTAACGTTTTTGGACCTTGACCTAAATTACTCCACTCAGTACTTCAGCAACAAAATCGAGAAGTTAGAAATTGCCTGAATCTGAAGAGACTTTGTGTGAGTGAGTCACTGAATGCCGTAAGTGATTAACTCATAAACAATGTGCTGTGATACCCTGCTGCAGTGTCGGTACTTCCAGCCTCCCTCGGTATGTGTGAATGCTGCAGGGATCACTCGGGATGAGTTCCTCCTGAAAATGGAGGACGAGGACTTTGACAAGGTTATCCAAGTCAACCTAAAGGTATTACCCTTTGTTCTTATTGTCCTGACCACAATATATTTATATCAGTGGAAGAAAAGCATCAAGGGTTTCTCTCTCTTTAGGCTCAGTGACTGTTTTACGTTGATGCACTGAAATCAGAGTTAAAACGTTGTTACAATAAATAGTGCTTCCTAACCTCGTCTCCCACAAACCCCTCTCTTTCCCCTCTATCAGGGTACATTCCTCCTGACTCAGGCTGTTGGCAAGGCTCTGGTTGCCTGTGGAGCTCCTAAAGGCTCCATTATTACCGTGGGCAGCATTGTGGGCAAGGCGAGTCCGACATCTTAGCTATTGGCACCCCAGGCATTATCTTTCAAACAGACTTACATTCATTCCTGCCATTCTTTAACCTTCTCTTTGTGTTTCTGGCTGTTACCAGGTGGGCAATATTGGACAGGCAAACTACTCTGCTTCCAAAGCAGGTGTGGAGGGCCTGACCAGAACTGCAGCCAAGGAGCTGAGCAGGTGAGACACACCTGGGTTATGTTCATTAGGGCAAACCGTAGCAAAATGTTTTGAAACAGAGACAAAAATGAGCATTTTAATATTGTACAAGTTGAGATGGTACTGACCCTTTTTGGGCTGTTATCTTCTGTGCTGTGTCTACTGAACATGACCCTGCATTTGATTTCAACACCCCAAATTTGACCCATTCACCAATAGAGAGAAGATGAATAGGCTATAAACATGATTTAGTGAGGAGGGCCGGTCTCCTGATAGCAATGGAATTTAAGCTTACGAGTGTTTTAACAATCCATTGTTCCTATGGCGAAAGATAAGGTGTGTTTCCCAAAACACCAGGCAGAGAAAACATTCACTAAGTGCGTCGTTGGAGCCTGTGTCCATCTGATAGGATCTTTCGGATCAGCTTTCTCCATTCAAATCTTATTTTAACATTAGAATTAGTCCACAAAACTGACGGTGGATCAGCTCCTAGAGATATATTATTACTTGGCTGCAAATATTGAGCTTTATTGTAATGCTTACTCTATAATAACTTAATCACAGATTTGACACATCATGTTGTAATACATCAGGAAATTACAGACAGTGTAGCCTACAATCATTTTTAAAAATGTTGCCTTTATTTATCTCGGCAAGTCGGTTAAGAACAAATTCTTATTTACAATGACGGCCTACCCCGGCCAAACCCGGACGACGCTGGGCCAATTGTGCGCCGCCCTATGGGACTCTAATCAACGCCGATGTGATTCCGCCTGGATTCGAACCAGGGACTGTAGTGTCGTCTCTTGCACTGAGATGCAGTGCCTTAGAACGCTGCGCCAGTGGCAAAATAGAACTCAACTGACTGAAATAGATCGGCCCATATAGCCTTTAAGCCTACTGTATGTTTTTATCTTTCAAGACATTGGCAACTTTGCATTGGGCGGTCACAGAGCGACAGATAAACGCCTTGATTCTATGTTTAGCGGAGACCTTCTGTGTTTAAAAGTGACTCCGAAGGGAGCAGAAAAAAAGCATTAAATGACCACTTTGCTGTTCTACGAGTAAAGAGCGTTTTCAGGTGCAACTTCACTAACGCTGGTTTTGGGAAACAGCTCTGAGTTTTAAGGATGCTCCTATGAAGGTTCTAATGAACTTAGCCTTAAGATGCGTTTGGGAAACGGGGCCCAGGTGTGGTGTGAAGTATGAATACTGCCTAAAACCTAACATACAACTGCTCTCTTTCTCCAGATATGGGATCCGGTGTAACTGTGTGCTTCCAGGGTTTATAACCACACCCATGACTGATAAAGTACCAGAGAAAGTAATCAGTCAGGTACGACTGAGTTCTCCTTTTTTATATTAGATACAAAGTCACTGTTGTTTTTGTATAAAAGTGTGTTTTTAACTTGCTGTGTTTGTGTGTGCAGCTTACGTCCATGGTGCCACTGGGGAGGATGGGAGAGCCTGCAGGTAAGAATACTGTATACATACTGTACACCTCTGTGCAGTAGAGCACATCACAAATGCAGAACTCCGTTCCCTTTATAATCAAGTTATAAGACTTAACCTCGCTCTGTCTCTGTGTGTGTGTAGAGGTAGCTGATGTATGTGCCTTTCTGGCTTCGGATGACTCTCGCTACATCACTGGAACCAGTATTGAAGTAACAGGTAATGGACCCACCTGAAATACATTCAAATGATTGAGTAATGTTTAACAGGAAATGCCTTTTTTTTTTTTTACTGCTGTCCTGTTGACAAAAAGCATTTCCTACTCACCTCCAGGAGGCCTTTTCATTGGCTGAGACAACAGTCCATCATCCTCATTAAGACCAATGAGGCAAGTTCCCATCTCGGTCCAGGAATGGAGTATCGCTTCAACGTTCACATTGTGCCTTCGCTTGTAATAATGCAACTGATTGTTTTGTAAATCTAGTCAATATGTACAAGGTAAATGTGCAATAAATGAAAACCAATGTTTGTAACTTTTGAGATCTCGTGTTGCGGAGAGAGTTCACAATACAGAGAGCGGGTCAGTCAGTGTTCAGTGGTTTCCCAATGTAACCAAGTTACACCTCTAAACGCTCTACATTTATGTACAGTTACTATCATTTAACTAGTGAAACTTCTACTAGTCATTACTAACAGGGTTGGATTTAGATGTTTATGAACAGAAATGGCTGGCTTCACACATGCAAAAGGTACTCTAATACAGTATGCACACAGAGAAAATGTGTTGGCATGTGGTTTAATTGGAGACTTCGGACAGAAAACAACAAGCCAAGAACAAACCGAGACAGTGAAACTAAAGCAAAACAAAAACCAACAGGAAACGTGGCAAAAAAATGAAACACAAATGAAAGAGAGCAGTGGACTGTAGAGCGAGAGGGAAGCAGGCATAGATCAGAATCAAACTGGAGTGAAAACACTAGAAGGGATCTTTTGGGGTGTTGAGGTGCTAAATAGTGGAAATAAGGTTGGGATGTGACTGATTCTGGGTTAACTGGAGATTTGTGAATGTGGTTGTATTCAGCTGTCTGAGCCGCTGAACGCAGCAAGTCGAGAGGAATCAAATTGAAAATTATTCTAGCTATTGTGTAGCCCCGGGCAACATGCAACACCAGCCAGTTGAGAGAGAATAAAACAGGAGAGGGACTAAGAAAAAATAACAAGGGAGTCGAGCAGATCTTTTTAAAAAGATTATATATTACAGAAACAAACATTTTAAAAAAAAATACTTACATAAAATACTTTCTCTTTTCAGCACCATGTTTTGTTGAAACATTTGTCTTTAACAATAAAACTAACCAATAGATGCGATTTTCACTCGAAATAACAAGGTAATTTTTTTTCACCTCTGGTTTAGTTAGGTCAACCCCCCCCCCCCCCCCCCCCCCCTTCTCTGCAATATCAAAAGAAAAACAAACCAAAATACCCATAATGATATTCAACCCCATAGCCACATTACTTACTTATAAACAAAATCGTAATAATTCTTCCCCAGGTGGTTGCTAGAATTTTCCCTCCCTCCCGCTTGCTGTCCCCTGCCCACTGTGTTCTCACAACCATAGAATCCCGGTGTCTGTTTGTCGCCCACGCCATACTCCTGCAGCACAGCGCAGCTCAGCATTGGCAAACCGCAATGAAATGTAACAGCACAGTACAGTTGATTGCTAAAGGGTTACAATGAGATATCGCCACAAATGACATGTTTTATTTTTCACCAGAACTGTTGACATGCATAGACCAATGGGGTGCGCACAGATAACTCGGGTTAATGTTTTGTTTAATATGTATTTAATTGTTTTAACCATCAAGTGAGAACTACAGGAAATAAATACAAAATGAAATACCACATTCGACTGGCATATTTGGCTTGTCGTTGTTTGAAGCACCTTGTTTGTTTTCAATAAATACAATAGAATTTCACTATGTCTGTACAAATGGATTCTAATGCACATTTCCAGTAGGAGAACTGGTGACAGCATCATGTGGCTGTGATGGAGACAAACTTGAATTATTCACGCTGAATATATTAACGCTTTGGTATAATTAGCACCTTGCCACAGTTTTTGAAAGCATGCATTTATTCACTGTTGTACGAGATAACTTTTGGCCGTCATCTATTAAGCTCATACACATATTTAACCCTGATACCTTCCCTGCTTGAAAAGAGACGGAATGTCACAAATCCTGGTAAGTAACCCTGTGTTCTACATAAAACAAGAATCAAATTCCAGGCATCACACCTGTAAATACTGGACTGGTTTGATGGCATTCTGGCCTATTCGCTGGTCTCGGAACGACAGTTCTGGCCTGTGTATGACAGTTGTAACAAGGATTAAAAATACATGTACCGTACATCACGTTCAGTACAATTTACAAGGTTAATGGCTTTTGATTCATTGGTCCTTGGAGAAGGCAAAGACACCCTTCCGTCCCATTGCATGCAACATTATTGGCCCAATAATAAACAGCCATACAGTTCAGAGACAGTACATTGCTGTTAGGACTTTATTATTACAGTACTGAGCAAAGAGATGTTCATAGTCACATCTTAGGTTAAAGCCGCGATAAAACTAGAGATCTCACCGCTTTGCTTCCACTCCACAAAGCACCGTAAAGTTTCTATTCACCCTCCTCTAGTGTGTTTGACCAGCTTTAGGATAACTAGGCTGATACAGTTGTTTGGTACAGAATTTCACTGTGGAGATGAATAGACCATGAACTTAGCTAGACAACATGGACGTCTCCGTTTTGTCAGGCCTGGTTGGCTACAGGCTCGGCTGTTTTCCAGTCCTCCGTGCTCTTCGTGGAACTCCTATTCATTCATTGGTTTCCCCTTAATGTGGTGAGGCAGCAAGTGAGGCGTAGGATGGGGCGGGGCTTAGATGCAGAAGACGTACAAGTGTGTGGGGAAGGCAACGCAGAGAGGTAGAGTGGGTGAGACAACTGGAAAGAGAGGCAGCGGGAAGAAGAGAGGAGTGAGAGGGGGGTTCCGCGATGGTGGGCTCTGGTGTGCACGGAAGGAGGAGACGGCTCTTTGGGCCAGCTGTTCGTTGGAAAAGAACACGCTTTTATTCTGCAAACGGTCAGAACTCTATCTCTCGTTCTCGCAATCGATCTTTGGTCTCCTCTTCGTGAGAATGTTTGTGTTCTACTTTTCTCTCGTCGTCCATTTCTATTTGGGAGATGTTTTCCCCTGGGCATGTACTTGAGTGAGTGCATGTCTGTTTCACAACAGTATTTGTGTGTGTGTGTGTGTGTGTGTGTATATATACATGGTCGGGAATTAACTTGATATCATGAAATACATTTGCAAATTACTGGACATGTACTGTATATTTGTGTGTGTGTGTGTGTGTGTGTGTGTGTGTGTGTGTGTGTGTGTGTGTGTGTGTGTGTGTGTGTGTGTGTGTGTGTGTGTGTGTGTGTGTGTGTGTGTGTGTGTGTGTGTGTGTGTGTGTGTGTGTGTGTGTGTGTGTGTGTGTGTGTTCATCAGTGTAAGTGTATATTCTATACGTGTAGGTGTTTCTCATTTCTCTGCACGGTGTTTTAGCCCAGGAAACAGACAGGTCCCACTTCAAAGCCAAATTTCTGGTTGCTCTCCCCAAAGTCTGTGATCTTGAGGTCCCGCAGGGGAAGCTGTTCCACCTGGGGCGTGTTCACCTCCACCACTGTCCTGTCGAAGCCCTTACGATACTGCAGACAGACAGAAACAGAGAGACAGGTGAAATCACTACACGTGCAGCAAGGGTATCTGCCTAGGATTCATTATTATACTTTGATTGTGTGTAATGGAAAAATACAGTTCCGTAGTAATACTTTTTGTAGTTATTCAATTAGCCTACATCAGATTAAAAATAGAGCAACATTCAGGGAATTCCTTTTTAAAAATCTAATGGGGGGATGTACCCCCGGACCCCCTATAAAATCTCAGGTTTCTTAGTTTACTTTTTGAGATACTTGAGATGCGCATCCATAACTTGAATGTCCGCACACAGAGGTGAGTAAGCTAGAGATGACCTTTGGTTACCATGACTCCCTGGAAAACACTGGCAATTGTTACTGAATATGACCACACTGTTTAAATAAACCAATTAAATAAGACTCACAGAACAGCCGTCGACCAGGGCCTTGATGTATGGGCTGGTCTCGTAGCTGAGGTCCTCATCGTTGGCGCCTTGGAAGTGTAGCGCCCTCTTGTGGCCGTTATTGGCCGTGCGGTCGGCCCAGGCCACGGAGCGGTGGCAGTGGTAGGTGAGGTTTTGGCGGGCCTGGACACTCAGCAGCCGCAGGAAGCCCAACTGGACCACGCCGATCGGCTCGCCATTAGAGTCCACATACGAGAGCTGGGGGGGGGGGGGGGGGGAGGACGCCCCATGAAATAAAAACTCAGATAAAGCCAATAGATGTGAACTCTATAATAAGCATGAAAGCAGAGTGTGATGTCTCAAACCTGACATTAAATAAACATGTTGCTTAGTGACAGTGTTATTATGATAATGCTTTGATCATTTTCCTGATCGACCTTCATCTTTACCCATTGGTTGATATCTAGGTCAAACATAGCACACTAATGGACTATAATGAACGTCCCTCTGGTGCAATAAACCCAAACTAACCTTGCTGCCAGTTGCAAACTCACTGTACCAGGAGCCTGGTTTCTCCGTGGTCCAAGAGCTGAGCTTTACCTAAGAGAGAAATAGAGAGACAATTACACTTACGTAGAGTTTGTGTGTGTGCATTATTGACTGACAGGCCCAGTCTCTCTTCTCACCGTGTCCGCGCTCTTGCTGGGGTACAGGCAGGTCTCCCCACCGGCGGTGAAGTTACAGAACACCTTGAGAGAGTCGCGAGAGCAACCCTGGTTGGGGTCGATCCAGTACTCTCCTACAGGGGGGAGCAGAGAGACGAGGCACGGCTAAGTACCAAGGAACTCAAATTCAAATGTCTTAATGTGACTAAAATGACAATGTGAAGTCGCCATTTATCTTTCTCTGCGTTGCTGGTGTCTTAACCAAATAATTAGCATAGTACACAAATCTCCATCAAAACCCATCTGTTTCAGCTAGAGATATGGTTGTTTAGGCTGCGTCTCCATCCCCCGGATCCGCCGACGCCGGCCTGCCGTGTCTGGGTTGGAAGGTGGCTGAGCTACAGCGATGTTTGTCAGACCAGGAGACATCCCGAACGGTTTGGGCTGCAAACTAAGGCAGTGAGCTCCAAAAGTGTTGGGACAGCGACAAATGTTTGGTAGTTCTGGCTCTGTCAGCATTTTGGATGCGAAATTACACAATGACTAACTATGGAACATTGTTTACATGTGTATTAAAGTAGCCAAACGTTTAACATTTGGTCCCATATTCCTAGCTGTGTTTGCTGTTTGTTTTCGTTGTTTCCCAGATGATTTTGTGCCCAATAGAAATGAATGGTAAATAATGTATTGTGTCATTTTGTGAGTCACTTTTATTGTGAATAAGAATATAATATGTTTCTAAACACTTCTACATTCATGTGGACGATACCATGATTACAGATAGACTTGAATGAATAATGATGAGTGAGAAAGTTACAAATGCACAAATATCATACCCTCATACCCCCTGCTAACCTCTCACCATTCCTATTACAATGGAAGTTAGCATTTTTTGGGGGGGGTATGATATTTGTGCATCTGTAACTTTCTCACTCATCATTATTCACGATTCATTCAAGTCTATCTGTAATCATGGTATCGTCCACATGAATGTAGAAGTGTTTAGAAACTAATATTATATTCTTATGTTAGAATTGCCACATTTTTGTGAATTGTTTTATGCCTGAAAGCCCCGTACCGTCTTTGAGCTCTGGCTGGCCGAGTTTCAGGTCCTGACAGGTGCGTGCAGGGCTGTCCTTGGTGCCCAGAGGGAAGCGCATGGTCTCGATCTCCTGTCGCAGCGAGTTCAGTGAGCCGAAGATCTCCTCCATGCCCTCACTGCCTGTCAGGAACTCTGTGCCGGTGGCGTCGGCTGCGACCGCCTCTGCGTCTGTCTCGGACAGCATCCGGCTGGCATCGATGGAGCGCTTTGACTTCTTGGAGATTTGGATGGGCAGCGGCTGGATGACGTCGCCTGGAGGACCCTGATTGGAGGCGGGTCACAGAGAAAGGTTATTACTGGTTGATAATCATTCATGAGATTCATAGATTTAGGTTAAATTGAACTTATTTATGTTTGAACTGAAAACTGTAGATGTATGAGAGCATATGCTATGCTCTAGAATGATGTAAGCAACTAACCATAGATCTAGGCAGGACTAAAATACGAGTATTTAATTCGTTTCATGGAGTAAACTGATTGTGCAAAGGATGGGTACTCACTGGAGGCCCAGGGGGTCCTGAGACACCCTTCTCTCCCTTGGGACCAGCTCCTCCCTGGAACACACAGACAGGAGATAGAGATTTGAACAATACTGTGCACATGGGACTCAACAGTGACTATAATATGGAAGCAGATATTCCACTAGAGAGAGTGCGGAGGAGGATGTTCTACTCACTGTAGCACCCTTAGCTCCCTTGACACCTTGGGGACCCTGGGAAAGAGGCGCAGGGAGGTCAGGGTTATCATTCAATAGACGCTAACTATTACCACTGTTATACGGCCATAGAAAAGAGGACATTTTAAATTGATTAGAGAGCGACCGAATTATGCAAGACACAAAAGGCATGGAGGCATTCGTGCTTAAATCTCTCTATGTTACCGTCTTTTTAAAATTTTAGAATATACACAATGCAGATAGAGGATGTTACATGATATATTGGTAAAAGAACCAGGAGAGGTGATGTAGAAGTGGTTACTCACAGGCATGCCAGCAGGGCCACCAGGACCGATAGGCCCAGTGCCTCCAGAGACACCCTGAAACACACAGGAAATGCATCAGCACTGAACTCAACTGTTTGTCGACGGGCGACAGAATACATGTTCAGGAGGGACGTGTCGTACAGACACAACAACAGATTATTTCGAGTGTGCGTGTGCTCTCTTTCAAAGCTCTATAATGTCCGCTAAGGAGAGACAGGTGTCACTCACAGTCTCTCCCTTGTACCCGTGTGTCCCCTGTGGCCCTGGCAGTCCTCTGTCTCCCTTCTCTCCCTGCTCTCCGGTGGGCCCAATCAGACCGATCAGACCCGAGTGGCCCTTCTCCCCCTTGTCACCGCCCTCGCCGCGCAGTCCTGGCAAGCCTGGTGGTCCCTTGAAGAGAGAGAGTAAGAGTAAGATGGTACTGTAGCTAAGGAAGTGGGTATATTCACTTGAAGCATCAATATAGCACTGTATGCCCATAGATCAACACTGTGGGAGATACAATCTATTATAGATCTATTCATGTACGCATCTTATCTCACCAGTGGTCCGGGAGGTCCCTTCTGGCCGGCAAGGCCTGGAGAACCTTGTTCGCCCTGGAAGAGATCATCAGAAGGAAGTTAGTGACACTCAGCCTAATGCACCAAACAGCTCAGCTACACTGTTAAGCTCATAGCTAGTAGTAGTGAACAGACGATAATAAACCCTATAGAGCAGAGGGTAAGACAGATGGACACCCGTACAGACAGACAGACTAGAACAGTAGACGGAACCACAGACTGAACAGCCCAGTCTGTCCATGGAAGCGCGGGATCATCTCGCTCACCACTGATCCAGGGAGTCCTCTCAGACCCTCCGTTCCTGGTTTCCCTGGTTGACCCTGAGGTCCGACGGGGCCTGTCTTTCCTGGAGGTCCGTTAGCACCTGGGTCTCCCTGGGGGGGGGGGGGGGGGGGGGGGGGGGGAGAGAAAGGAGAAAAAAAACATTGATAAACTTCAATATTCCAAATCCCCAACGTGTGTTGAGCAAATATTTGGGAAAAAAATTGACAGAGAAATATACATTTGGTGTCAAGTCTGTCTGGCATGGCGTGCAAACCATCACTAGACAGATAGAAACTATCCACAGGCTAAACTGCCAGTGCCAATACATTGAACGGCGACCTTTGAACTCTTACCTTAGTTCCCTTCTCTCCTTGTCGTCCCTCTGGCCCTCTCGTTCCAGCAAGACCCTAGGAAGTAAGCAATGTGTAACATTCTCAACGTTATGATGCTTTCACGACCGCCTATCGGCCACCTAGTAGTCTTCATTGAGTAGATATATGCACCTATCAAACAGAATACATTGGGAACAAACAGATATGTCTGTGGATGATAGTTGTGGTTTGGCCTGTTGAGCTGAACGATCTTACCCTCTTTCCAGGTCCACCAGGGGGTCCATTCTCACCCGTGGGTCCTGGAGATCCCTACAGTAGAGAGCACGATCACCATTATAACGCCTCAGTGACCTATGCAGGGTCAATAATAATTATAGAGAACTGAACCAAAATAAACATGGTTGTTTTAGAGTTCCATAATAATCTACATTCTAGACAGGCCTGAAGAGCGATCTGCTCGGAAGGACTTACAACTTTAATCTTGCAGTGCCATTTTATGTTTCAACAGGTGCTTCAACATGGGAAATACACTTTCCTGGGGCTTTAATTGAGATGGTTTGTGGCTGGGACTTGCATACCAATGTCCACAGTGGCCCCTTAGTCCTCTCTGACCCCATTACATTTCTCAATTCTAAATGTTTTTGGATACATCTTAAGGATGTGCTTCACATTACAAACACTACTCTTGCCGGGAGCCATTTTGAATCGGGGCGATGGTAAACGGACAACATATGACCTAATGACATCCAGTTCAAAGTGCTTAATGAAGGCTACAAGGACAGTCCTGAAGATCCCATGTAGTACCTATAGTAAGTTAGGGCAACTTACAGCTTGTCCTTGTTCGCCGTCCTCTCCCCTCTCTCCCTTTGCGCCATCTTGACCCTAAAGAAGAGAAACA
Organism: Oncorhynchus mykiss; assembly: GCF_013265735.2. Lineage (NCBI taxonomy): Eukaryota > Metazoa > Chordata > Actinopteri > Salmoniformes > Salmonidae > Oncorhynchus > Oncorhynchus mykiss. The sequence goes on along the minus strand of NC_050572.1, from coordinate 33,276,833 downwards.
GAGTCATTATCAATGATGGTAATTGCTAAGATGGTGTCAAAAGTAGATACTTTTTGGGGGTTTTAATCATGGAAAAAGATTCACAGATACACCAGCAGAGACACATCTTGCACTCACTAGGTCTGAAAAGTATGAACACCTGCATTGGAATATCTGTTTAACCACAGCAAAACAGATCTAATGAAACGTGTGTGAAGAGTGTTTAGATACTCACTCTGGGACCGAGTTCACCAGGGGGACCGGGGTCGCCAGGGAAACCAACAGGGCCCTAGGAGAGAGACACAATGGCATTACGTTTGACTTACAAACTTTACAGACCAAGTGTGATTTTTTTGTGACAGTGTTTTCCTATAGAGTGCAGTGTTTGACATACAGGGTTTCCTTTAGGTCCGTCGTCTCCAGGGCCTCCTCTTCCACCCGCAGGGCCAGAAGCACCAGGTTGTCCCGCCTCTCCCTTGTCACCATGCTCTCCACGTGGGCCCTGCCATTGGACAACAACACTGTCACTCGCAGTACAAAACATCTATGCATATAAACATATATGTGTGTATGGGACAATACCTTGAGGCCCATGAGAAGAAGCAAAGAGACAGAGTAAGGATCAACCTCTCACCTTCTTTCCTGGCTCTCCTCCGATTCCAGGTGGTCCAGCTTCACCAGGCTCTCCCTGTCAACACAACGTGTTCAGTTCTCAGAACATACATGTACACACATATCATAACTACTACAACAGAATGTGGAAATCGAGTTATTGTGAAGTCATGTATACCTTATCTCCCAGGTTTCCAGGGTTACCCAGACCACCAGGAGGACCTTGAGGACCCTGAATAAACAAACCGATACACATCATAGCGTCAACGATATAAAAACAACAAGAGTCATACCCATAATAACATATATGTCTTCAAATCAACAGGAAGACTACAGTAGGTATTTATGTGGGATGGCTTCATAACATCACCAGTAGCATAAAAACTCCATCACAATAAAATCATTTGATATGATTATTCTATAGTGAGGAAAGAGTTCTGGAACGTTTTGAGAGAAGATTAGTACTCACGTCAGCACCGCTGGGACCAGCAGGGCCACGGGGTCCTGGGGGGCCAGGTGGACCCTAAAGAGACAGATAGGATGAGTTTAGCAATATCCTAGTGTGTTTCATGCGAACAATACCTCTTTCCTGAACTATTGTGATTGGCTTCATGAGATCCAATCATCTGTTGGGTTGCTCCAATTTGTCGTCGACTCTCACCATTGGTCCGACATCTCCAGTCTCTCCCTTCTCTCCTGATGGGCCTGGCAATCCCTGCAAGATACATTCACAGTTAGAGATGCCATTGACCTATCGCGTCACAATCACACGTTTATTGTACTAAGGCTAACATCATATAGTCATAACAGAAATCAGTCATCATACCTGCAGTCCAATAGGACCTGGGGCCCCTGGGAATCCTCTTGATCCTTCATCTCCCTTGGCTCCAAATGGCCCCTGCTGACCTCTGGCTCCTAGTTCTCCATCAGCTCCCTGAACAATGGAGATATTAGTGAAGGGGACATTTCTGAGGGGCACCATGCTATGAATTCCTATGTGTCTGATGCAATATTGATGATACACTGTACGTTGATGGAGTTAAGTGTTTCTACTTACAGCAGCGCCGGGTTGACCGAGTGGACCCATTGGCCCTGGTGGACCGGGAGGACCCTGTTGACACACAATGTTTCATTGTAGCCAAATGTATCACTGTACTTCAGCAGAGAAAATCCTATTTATAGTATATTGTTCAGACACAATAGATGTAAGGAACATAACAAGATCTGTGGATTTGACACGGACAGCAAAATAAGGGCGGTAATGTCACTCACATGCTCTCCTTTGCCGCCCTTTGCTCCCTTCTGGCCGTGCTCTCCAACCTCACCCTGTAATACACAATTCACCACCAAGGCCTTTGTTACGAGAGGTTTGAAATTAGCATTATGATATAGTTTCAAGTGGTTTGAAATGAGCATTATGATATAGTTTCTCAAGTGGTTTGAAATGAGCATTATGATATAGTTTCTCAAGTGGTTTGAAATGAGCATTATGATATAGTTTCTCAAGTGGTTTGAAATTAGCATTATGATATAGTTTCAAGTGGTTTGAAATGAGCATTTTGATCAAGTTTCAAGTGGTTTGAAATTAGCATTATGATATAGTTTCAAGTGGTTTGAAATTAGCATTATGATATAGTTTCAAGTGGTTTGAAATGAGCATTATGATATAGTTTCAAGTGGTTTGAAATTAGCATTATGATATAGTTTCAAGTGGTTTGAAATTAGCATTATGATATAGTTTCTCAAGTGGTTTGAAATGAGCATTTTGATCAAGTTTCAAGTGGTTTGAAATTAGCATTTTGATATAGTTTCTCAAGTGGTTTGAAATTAGCATTATGATATAGTTTCAAGTGGTTTGAAATTAGCATTATGATATAGTTTCAAGTGGTTTGAAATTAGCATTATGATATAGTTTCAAGTGGTTTGAAATGAGCATTATGATATAGTTTCAAGTGGTTTGAAATTAGCATTTTGATATAGTTTCTCAAGTGGTTTGAAATTAGCATTATGATATAGTTTCAAGTGGTTTGAAATTAGCATTTTGATATAGTTTCTCAAGTGGTTTGAAATTAGCATTATGATATAGTTTCAAGTGGTTTGAAATGAGCATTTTGATATAGTTTCTCAAGTGGTTTGAAATTAGCATTATGATATAGTTTCAAGTGGTTTGAAATTAGCATTTTGATATAGTTTCTCAAGTGGTTTGAAATTAGCATTATGATATAGTTTCAAGTGGTTTGAAATTAGCATTATGATATAGTTTCTCAAGTGGTTTGAAATTAGCATTATGATATAGTTTCTCAAGTGGTTTGAAATTAGCATTATGATATAGTTTCAAGTGGTTTGAAATGAGCATTATGATATAGTTTCAAGTGGTTTGAAATGAGCATTATGATATAGTTTCAAGTGGTTTGAAATGAGCATTATGATATAGTTTCAAGTGGTTTGAAATGAGCATTATGATATAGTTTCAAGTGGTTTGAAATGAGCATTATGATATAGTTTCTCAAGTGGTTTGAAATTAGCATTATGATATAGTTTCAAGTGGTTTGAAATGAGCATTATGATATAGTTTCAAGTGGTTTGAAATGAGCATTATGATATAGTTTCAAGTGGTAATACAGTAGTTTGGATATGTGATAGAGACAGATGATTGTTACTAGCCTTGTCTCCGTCCTCTCCTGGAACTCCGATGGATCCGGCTGCACCTGGCAGACCCACTGGGCCCTGGACACCGTCACGCCCAGCCGGGCCAATCGGACCTTTCTCACCCTGAGAGGGAACGGGGTGGGAGAGAGAACATGTATGAGACATAGAGAATAGAGAAGAACAATGACTCAATCTGACAGCTCTTTATATTGGATATGTGTTGTAAAAGTACTCACAGGCACTCCCTTCTCTCCTGATGGTCCTGGAGGCCCCTGGGGGCCGGGTCTTCCTGGGGGTCCGATGGGACCTCCGCTGCCTGCCTGTCCTCTCTCACCTGGGGATCCCTGCACAGGTATGGTTACAGACATGATTACAGCCAAGGTGATGTGGACGTCAACAAATACTGTGCATCACATTCTCTTTTCACAATGATTCATTTCAGATGTAATTATTGCCAGACGTACAGCTGTTCCGGGAGGTCCTGCTGGGCCTTCACTTCCTTTCAGTCCGCCACCTCCCTAAAGACCAGACAGGAACAAGTTAAAACACTGCATGTGCAATCTATATTCAGTATGACATCTCGCCCTGTGATATAGAGAATAGTGTGCTATTTTAGATGCAGGCAGAGTGTTGGTTAGCCTGCTCACCGGGGTGCCAGGCATTCCTCTCTCTCCAGGGAAGCCTCTCAGTCCTGAGGGCCCGTCTTTCCCGGGGCCGCCTGGGGGACCAGGGTCTCCCTTCGTTCCCTCCTTGCCAGATGGTCCGGAGAGTCCCTGCTCGCCTGGTGGTCCTGGAGGCCCGGGGTGACCGCGCTCGCCCAGAGGGCCAGTCTCTCCTGAGGAACCCTGGGACAATCAAGAGGAGGAAGAGGAGGGAAATGAGTAATGAAGATGGAATGTGAATGGTGGATATGATCTATAAAAAATGGATTGGACACTGGACAATGTAAATAAAAGAAAGTTGCATTAATCTTACCTGAGGGCCAACAACACCTGGAGGCCCGGGTGGCCCAGTCTTTCCTTGGAATCCCTGTGGAATAGAAAATTAAATGAATTGGGTCTTGAATATAGCCTTGTGTAACCCCTAATGCAATCAGCTCAGGCAATCATGTGTGTATCGTGTGAGGAAGTAACAGTAGAGCATGAACAGTATAATTTGAGATCAACTACAAAAAACAAAAAAAGGAAGACATGGCACTGTTTGTAAGATACATTTATTTCTGATAGCGTGTACGCCACATGTTCCGGACACGAAAACAGACTTACAACTTCTCCTCTCTGTCCAGGGTGTCCGGGCAGTCCATCCTTTCCTGGTGGTCCCTGGGTAGGAAACAGAAAGAGTTGAGGGAAAGAAGGCACTTACCGTTTCAAACTACACTAATCATTCTTAAATGATTGCTATATATAGTACATATTGTGGCCTTACGGGAGGTCCCTTTGGCCCCGGGAAACCGTTTGCTCCTTGAGGTCCGGGCAGTCCCTGAAAGATACAATGGGAGAAGGACAGGTATAAGTCTCTCAACAACATGTATGTTATAGTGGCACGGCAAAGTGTATATCGTAAACAAATACATGAGAACTCCAACAACCTACCCTCTCTCCTGGTGGACCAGATGGGCCGTCACTTCCTGATGTACCCTAGTAAAAAGAAATAGAAGCCCAGAATTAACACCATCACATGCAGCTAACCAATATTCCAGCTTTATTATGACGTGTCTTCCCTGTGGTGGCCAGTAGGTGAACTGACAGTGCTGTTGAGCATTAAACCTCCGTAAATGTATTGTTGATATTCTAGACATTGTCTTACCTTGGCTCCTGATTTCCCAGTAGACCCTCTTGGCCCTCTCTGACCCCTGGGGCCCTGTTGGAGAGATATGGATAATCGATTAGGAATGGTATGGGCATTTGGTTGAGTGTTTCTGATCCACTTCAAGTTGGTTCATCTCAGTAAACTAACCAAACTGTTGTTTGTTCCCATTACAATATGAGCCCTGGTTTAAACAGCGATGCATAAACTATAAAGAGAGACTTTGACAATCAACAGTAATATAAATACGTGGAATTTAGTGGAGTTGAACTGTACCGTTGGTCCTCTTTGTCCTCTAGGTCCAGACTTTCCAATCAGACCCTGAAGAAACACAGACTCAGTCAGACAGACACACAGGCAACATCAGCCACCAGAATCAACTTCAGTGCTATTGACTTTGTACCTGGGTTACATCACTCATAGAACATACTGCGACAATTTGAGTTTGAATTCCCTTACCCTTGTTCCCTTCTCGCCGTTGGTTCCAGGGAATCCTGGGAAACCGAGGGAGCCCTGAAAACACATCCAGCATTTGTTAATCTAGCATCCGTATTGTCAGTCCTTTTATTAAGATAACATTCCAATTGTTACCTGCAAACAATTCGAAGGAAATCGGGGTTATCGTTACCTTAGGTCCAAGTCTTCCAGGATAGCCAGGAAGTCCAGGAACACCAAGTTTACCCTGCAATCAGATACTGTCATTAATGACCCTCTGACGAACCTATCAAAATGACCATAAACAACAACATAGACGGAACCACCATCATGTAAAAGTTGGCCAACCAGGTAGGTGTGTTTATGAGATACTTTCAAATATAGTGTCATTTTAATCAAGATAAAGAAACTTCTGTTATACAGAATATCAACCCTACTCTCACCTTCTCTCCAACCAGACCGATGGGCCCGAGCTCGCCAGGGGGCCCAACACGACCCTTTGGCCCCTCAGGACCGTCCTCTCCTCTGGGGCCGGGCACTCCACCCTCTCCCTGTTAGCAGGAACACACAGGGGAATCAATCAACACTGATACATAAAACCACATAACCATACATTAAATCAAATGTGAATCAATACATAAACCTTAAATTAAACAAATAATTGTATGCAAATAACAAGGCAAGAAACAAGGCAAATAACTTCAAACATGTAACACGACATTGTAAAACAGTACATAATACTTGAATATAATTATTTGGAGGAATTATTTAATAAACAACATGTATCTTACTCTCTCCCCCTTGACACCAAAGTCTCCTTTAATTCCAGGGAAGCCATCTTCTCCCTAAAAAAAAGGCAATTGTGGTTAATATTGAAAGCTGAAGGCCTTATGTGTATGGTCAATCAAGTGTTTGGGATGTTGTCCCTAAAATGCACAAATCCAAATAAAGTCTTCCTAAGAACTCTTACAACATAAAGAATTATGAAAACGTTGGTGGAATAATATTTAAAGTGTAAAAAAAAACAGTATGTACATCTTCTCACGTTTAGGTCAGAGAGAGACAATGAACTTGACACCTGTGTGGCTTTCGTGTCTGAAAGTGTGTCACAGTGCGCCCTCTAGTGATCCTAACCTAAAAGTACAGATACCAGTGGCTGATCTCTGAAACTGCATAACAATGGCTGTGTCATTCACAAAATACATGTTAGTGGGCTGAGAGAAATAACTTCACAACATTTCTAAACGTATGTCGAATCAATCTAACCCAAACACTAACGTAAATGTTTCAGAGGCATTACTATGCCCACGACATTGCTGTCATCATGACACAGGACCAGCGTTGTACGTCACCTTCAAGATACCAGAAGCAGTTCTCAAAGTGAGAGGCTACTTATTTTTTTATCTAAAAGATAAGATGTTTTATTGTCACATATACTATTCGGCAATCCCTGATACATTGGATGAGGTCACCTACCTTCTCTCCTTTGTGACCCTTCAGTCCACGGATACCTTGAGTTCCCTGCAATTACAACCGGATTAGGAGGTCAGTCATTAATCAGGTATTATCGTCACAGATTAGGGACAATTAATGACGACTTTAGCAAAAAAAAACTCATCTCACCTTAATGCCACGAGGGCCAGGATAGCCAATAGTTCCCTGAGGACCGTTGGGACCCTGTATGAAGATAGGAGAGAGGGTTAATGATGCACTACCTCACACAAGACACAACGCATAAGACATAATATATAGGCAGGCATCTTGGTGGGGATTTTGGCACGGAGGTTGACTATATTTTATGAATACTGTGCAGGAGAGAGACGATTAGAGGATCTCACCTGGTTTCCTTTGGTGCCAACAGGTCCCTCCTTTCCTGGGTGACCCTGTGAGGTGAAGAGAGTATCAGAGGTCAAGAGAGGCATTATCAAGGGCAACTTCAATTCAAGATGTGCTGATTACTTGTTCTTACCACTTTGTTCCATGAAAATGCAATAAAGTACTTAACCAGTGGAATTCTGCGCAATGCATTATTTATTTTACCTTTATTTAACTAGGCAAGTCAGTTAAGAACAAATTCTCATTTTCAATGACGGCCTAGGAACAGAACGACAGATTTGTACCTTGTCAGCTCGGGGATTTGAACGTGCAACCTAACCACTAGGCTACCCTGCCGTCATCTCATGTTAAAAAATCTCTGCAGATTACCAATAATGTTTCCATTGCTCTATTATAACATACAGTAGAGATGAGTCCAATATAGGTCAGTGAGTACGTGACTTACAGGGGGGCCGTCGGCTCCGGGCATTCCTGGCAGACCAGGTTTTCCTGTGGGGCCCTGGGGGAGGAGATGAGAAGAAAGTCATGAGTTTACTTGACTACTGATGAAAATACTGGTAACAATGTTATCATCACTCAGTCTAAATACACTAGGACCTAAGTTACAAAGTACACAATACTTTGTCTCCTTGTCAATCATTCCTGGCTGAATATTCTGAATGTGACGCTTCACTAGTTGTGACAAGTTCTGGAGACTTTACTGGAGCCCGTCGGGACGGTCAATATCTTTATGAAGATTCATTACATAGTAATTACACACACAACAGTCATGGATCACTTTGATCTCTTACCTTATCTCCCGGGGGGCCGTGGGCTCCCTGTGGCCCTGGCATTCCCTGAAACAATCATGTCATACGGTCAGATCTGGTCAGAGATACATCGCTTGGGACATTATTACCACAGATTACAGTTGTGTTATTAGAGGTTGCTTATTTTTCATTGGATCATCCCACATTGTAAGGAGGCGAAAATTTGAATGTGATATCCAGTCATTTGCAAGTGTTTAAATTGGCTAAAATCTGTCCCCAATAATGTGTCTCCTGCTCTGTGACGTTTCTCACCTGTGTTCCTGAGGTACCCTGCTGCCCTGGGGGCCCTGGCTCTCCTTGGGGACCCTGAGAGAGAAAAAAGAGAAGAGAGAAGAGGAGGAAGGAAGAAGAGAAGGTTTGAGACTTTAAGAATGGTTTGCTCTCAATGGGAATACATCAATATGTTCAACTCCACAGAGGACAAAAAGGACAGAAAAACATTCACTGACCAGGTTTCCTTTAGGACCGTGGGGACCGTCGTTTCCACGCACACCCTGAAAGAGGAAAAAGAAAATAACATAAAATAGAAAAGACTGCTAGTTATCAAAGCTATATGCAGGGTAAACAACACACATGACCTTAAGTGGCCTTCTACAAAATGACAATCTAGATGTACTAGTGATAAGAACATGATCCTGTACTTTAGGGGCATTTTAGCTGGTGACATGAGGTTGATGTGGTCTGCTGACACTGTTGATGTGGTTCCTGGTCATATAGTTGCCTACTTTAGGGGTGCTTAGTACTTTCAGGGGTAGTATGAGGGAAAAGTTGTCATTCTGGGATGTAGTGAAACTATCCCAGTGCAGTGTTTGCTTGGTCATGGTGTTGTGTTAGGGTGCACCGTCATTGGCAGATCATTTGGCATATTTTTTAACCTAAAAAAGGTTTAAGTCATTTAACATATTTCAATATATTTTTTCCAATATGTTTTATCCTAATATGACGCTTTAAGGTAAAATATCTTGAAATAAGATATAATAATTACTTGCATAAAGCCTTTTTAGGTTAAAATAAGTGAAATGATCTGCCGATGACATTAGATAATTTAGCTTGGTACAAAAAAAAGCAAGGAAAAAAGCACACATTTGAAGTTAATTATCCCTCAATATAAGATATTTAGGCTTGCTTATATTCACTTTTTGCAGTGTAGCTTCACAGCCAAGTATATTTTGAGTAAAACTGACATTCAAGTGTGGTGCACCAATGTGTGTACTTACAGGAGGGCCGGGGATTCCGTTCGGACCTTTAGGCCCGAGCAAACCACGAGGTCCCTAAAAACAAGAGCGAAACAACAAACGAACACAGAGAGAAAAAGCCAGGAACGGGTCAATAACAAGCCAGCTAAAACAGGTAGTCGCTATAAACAACACAATACACACACTATTATCCCAAAAATGTGAACGTGATGGTAGTGAGACGGAACCGATGTCAACGGTAGCGTCAGAAATACACTCACGGGTTCACCTGGAAGTCCTCTCGGTCCGATGTCTCCGTCGTCTCCCTGGAAACAACACACACACACACACACACACACACACACAAAAGGTGAATGATAGAGACAGGATGTGAGGAAGGAGGAAGGAATTTGAAGGATCAATGGGGTCATGTTAAAAGACCACGGTGAGAAATGTAGAAATGTAGATGCAGTGTGTGTGTGGTTCTAGGTTCAGTGACCACTCTACTCTAGTTCTGGGCTGATAGACTCATAGTTGTATAGATCTCTATGGAGACATGGGACTGATAGGTCAATGTCTGATGTTTCGCCAAACTACTTACCCTCTCTCCGTCCTCTCCAGGACCTCCTAGGGGTCCCAATCCTCCAGTATCACCCTAAAATGGTGGAATAGAGAGGGAGGAAGAACAATTAAAACGACAGCATGCTTTATCACACTTCGATTCCACTCTGTTTTCCCTCTGTTTCCACTCTGTTTCCGTCATGGGTAATCTTCCTTCCTGGGCAATAACCACGAGTGACAATAGTTCCAGATGGAGTGGCTTGGTTTTCCCGGTCCCTTGCTGCAACACGATTTCATTTCATGTGATACTCAAACTCTCTTTGTCGAGGCCTCTACCATGTGTCTACTACGGTGGTGTGCTGGGTTGACCTTCGACCGTGAACTCACCCGGTGTCCTTTGTCTCCGGGCAATCCAGGCAGTCCGTCGAAACCACGGTCCCCCTGCGGGAGACAGACACGTCGAGTCAGGGGGTGGAGAAAACGGAAAGAATGTGTGCGGCTGTTGGATGAATCCATCGACAACACAGTACCGCGGCGTGTTCAAGGCGCAGCAGTAAGCCAGAGCATCAAATGAAATCCGCACTGAGAATGGAAAACGATTCATGTGACCTGAACAACGATTCAAAAGCAACACGCATGCAAAGTCGAGGCCATACAGACCGTTTCAGAGAACTTACGTGAGGTCGTAGAACAGAATCGGGAAGAACAGATGATGTTTACGACAAAACAAGCAGCTGAGAGCTTACCTTAGGCCCGCCCTCTCCTGGCATGCCTCTGGCGCCATCAGCTCCAGCACGACCCTGAGGGGAGATAGAGGGAACCACACAATCAAATCTATTGTCACAGCATTCACGTTTATTCTAATCTGCATGGCTGTAGACATAGCATACCATTTAGTGTGAAGCAATGTATTGGGCATGCATACAACTAGCATGCTAGTATCAACACTGGAATGTGGGCAGAGCGCGTCCGAAATGGCCCCTTATTCCCTATTTAGTGCACTACTTTTGACAGGGGCCTATAGGGAATAGCGTGCCATTTCGGGCGGATTCATAAATACAGTAATGGAGATCAGATTACGCTCACTTACTCTTCTTCCTGATTTGCCGAGAGGACCGCTCAAACCCTGTGGTCCTCTGGGGCCCTGAAAAAAAGAATAGATGTCTGTGATGAATGCCTGTCTGAATTGAGTATCGATAATAAACACATAAAGAGAAATAGTCTCTACTACTATACTACAGTTGAGGGAAAACAACCGTCTCTTCGCAACTGACCAGCACTACAGTGGTGTAAAGGTACCTGTATAAAGCCAATCTGTGGTCTGAGTCAGATATAGGGGGAAGAAATGTCCACAGACGTGGTTCTGGGATGAATATCTCTTTACCTGAGGCCCAGGATCCCCACTCTCACCCTTCAGACCAGAACTTCCAGGGGTACCCTGACATAGAACAGAAACAACCCTTATTGCGGAGGAACACACAGACGTCAATCAAATAGCCCAGTCACTCTGTTTACTTTATCCCCGTGATGATCTGGGGACCATCTACACACGGTCAATATTCTTATGATACAGCGACAGACTGTGATTGGAGGAAAAGGGAGGGTACACACCAGAGGTCCTGTGCGTCCAGTGTAGCCCATTGGTCCGGGTGGTCCCTTCAGAGCCAGCTAAGAGAAAGGAGAAACAACAAGAGGTCCCCGTCAGCCCTTAGCCATTACTCAGACCATTTTGAACACATGAGAACTGCACTTAAGAACACTGACCCGAAAGAGATTGCATTCAACCTGCATGTTGTCTTGTGTTCGTTAAATCATTCGGGGTGTTTTTGTAGTGCGTGCTAAAGCTGTGTGATAAACCAGTGTGACGGACAGTGTTGAACTCTCATCCCTCACCCTGGCCTGAGACAGAATGGCCTGAGCCTGGGCTTCCTGTGCTGAGACCATGGGACCCTTGTCTCCTCCACTGCTTCCAAAACGGAACTACAGAGAGAGAAAACATACAATTATTCCCAATTAAGGCAGTTTGTCATCTTCAACCTTACGACTCAGTACTGGAGTCTGAGTCGGAGACAGAAACAAACTGATGAAGAACAGGGTAAAGATTAAGACTGTTCAAAGACAACAGAGAGAGAGAGAGAGAGAAAATGTATGGAAACGAAAGGGGAAAGAAAGAACGTAAGAGGGCCGTAGGGATGATTGCCAGACGGGCATCAGTCGTTCACTCACGGGCAGCATGACAGACGTTCCGGGGGGGCCAGGGACGCCATCGGCACCGGGGATACCAGACTTTCCAGGGATTCCCTACAGGAGGAGATACCAGCACAGTCAACCACCACAACAAGACAACTAAAGCCATAGAGAAACAATACATCAAGTGTAACTTGTTCAGAAACACAGATATACATTAGATAGTAGGTAAAGTAGGACTCCCGAGTGGAGCAGCGGTCTAAGGCACTGCATCTCATGGTTCAAAATCCAGGCTGTATCACAATAGAATACCGTGATTGGGAGTCCCATAGGGCGGCACAGTGTCGTCCGGGTTTGGCCGGGGTAGGCCGTCATTGTAAATAAGAATGTGTTCTTAACTGACTTGCCTAGTTAAATAAAGGTTAAATAAAAACTCACCCTCTCGCCAGGATCACCAACAGAGCCAGGAGGGCCAGATGGGCCATTAGGTCCGGGGAGACCCTAAGGGAGAAGAAGAAAAGTTTGGGATAAGTACAGTAAATAAAGGTATTCTATTCTATGAGACGCATTTCAGTGGAAAGAGGTGGATGAAATGCACTTACTGCTGGTCCCTCTGGTCCCGGAGGTCCCTCAATCAACATACCCTGTGAAGAATGTAAAACATGGGGGACTGAGAGACAGTGGTGGTATTTCAACGGTCAGACGTTGCTACTTATTTCCATATCAATTCCATCCACAGGAAAATCGGGGAATCCTCTGGCCTTGTGGTAACTCGGTGTTCGGGACAGCTAAACTGTTTCTTGTGAAACGTACGTTGACTACTGAATGTTGTGGTGCCCCCTGTAGATGAGGAGGTCACAGTGCACAGGAGTAGCTATAACAACGAAACGACAACGTAAATGGCAACTCACAGGCTCAAGGACAGCGGGCTCTCCCTTCTCTCCTTTTACGGCACTCACTGAGGCCTGAGGAAAACACACATGTAACCCACAATACAGCACAGTCAATGCATATGCCTACAGACCCGACACACACTCCACCAAGAGCTTTGGTCAAACCTGCCGACATGGCGTGTAGCCAACAGGTTGAGGTAGAAATAATCATAGAGGTCGGAAATAGTCATAAAAGCAAATACACGAATAACAGTTGATTCCCACGTCACCCAAAGGTAGCTCAAAATTGTTCCATGGCACGAACTTGGAGAAATGCGGTGTTGTAGCGTTTGTTTGTAAAAGCAAGGGAACTATTTTAGAGGTTAACCATTTCTCAACAGGCATCGTTTCATAGGACATTTTGTAGCTCCTTATCAAACTGGACAAATCAATGGCTCATCGCCAAGTTACAGAAAACTACCTGCAAAGGATGTGTTCTGGGTTGATAATATCACATACACAACATAGTATTAATGAGAGATACATTCAGTACAGACAGAATACTGTATATACTGTGGTCTTTACTACCAAAAGGCAAATGAGCAGAGTGGGTTTGAATCATAAAATGGTCGCCAAAAATATTGCTATTTACAAGGTTGTAGAAGCAATAGTTCACCTGTTTTATGTCCGAAATACTATGTAATCTTAAGAGTACTCTAAAGAGACCACAGTGTCTAAGTGTATAAACAAATAATGTAAATAAGTCCAGACCCTCGTTGGGCGCCAACTTTTATCAAGTCTCCTCACTAAAAAGTCTTCAGGGCATCCTTCACTCGGGGCGACCTATAACCTCAAGCTTAATAGCAAGTCCAAATGGAGACATACACATAGACAGGCATTAAAAACAAATGAGATCCGAGCCAGATCATTTGCTGCGCCTTTAGTACCTCTTTGTGTATGCATACTAACTAGAGTATACACCGAGTATACACAAATCCTATTTCAGCTCCTGCTAGGATTGAAAGAAAGATTTGGTGGAAGCGCAGTGACTTACGCCTCCCTCGTCTGTCACAGCGGACAGGGCGGGGCCCATGTAGCCGTCAGTCTCTCCTTCGGGCAGAGGCTCGTTGTAGTCCTTGTAGGAATAGTCGTATTCCTTCATGCCCAGGTCGCCAGTCACATACTCCTCAGTAAAGGCCTCGACCTCACCCCCTGCCTTGGCCAAATCTACCTCCTCTGCCACCAATGTCTCCTCCACCTGGGGCAGAGCGATGACGGAATGGAGGTGCCAACAGAGAGAAAAAGAGCAAAGAGAGAGATAGAGAAAGAGAGAAGGGAGAGGAAGACAGGAAGAGGAAAAAGATCATAGAAAAGAAATCCAAGACATTGACGAAAAGTAAAGTGACAGTAAATGATAGATGAAGAAGCAGAGAGATACCGGGAGAAAAGGAGACGGCAGAGAGTGTGGTAAGTCTTACCTTTTACAAAACACAGATACTGACAGAGGGACATAGAGCATAGTGACACCTGGTGGACATCAAAGGAACAGCCAGTTCTTCCGGGAATTTCCTCACCAAAGCATGGAAAGCTTAAGGTCCATTCATGCTCCATTAATATCGCCACAATTTTCATTAAGGTCCTTCTGGCCCTTTGAAGCCATCATCTCTTACAAATGTAGGCATATTTGTGTTTATTCTTAAACTTATTATAATGGCATGTTTCCACCAAAGCTTCTAGGGTTTATCACCAGCTTGTGTGTTTGTGTCTAATGGTTGAGTTAACTGAAAAGGAAGCAGAATAATTGTGGGCTAGCAATATACTAACATTATCAAAATTAAGTGTGTGAGGGAAATTTCATGATTCTTTACCTAGGCAGTTTTACATATTTTAAGAGGCCATTCTACACAATGGAGATTAAAAGTTGGGTAGCAATATACTAATATTTTAGTGTACAAGACTCACTGACACACACACACAAGAATGAGGTGAAGCCCCCCCACTTTGTGAAAACAAAAGCAGCTGCTATTATGCAAAGCTATTACTATGTTACTTTTCCCTATTCAACTTACCACTGCTGGTTATGTAAAACATTATGTAACAGGTCCAACATTGATCACATAGATACAAATGACTGAATAGAATGCTGGCTATTGAAATAAAAGGAACCGATTTATTTCTCAATAGAAAACAAATCTCAGAAACATTTTTTTCCAATGATTTACCATTTCTCCTTCGAAGATAATAATTTTAAAAAAACGATTCATATAAAATAAAGAGAACACATACAACAGAACTGTGAGGAAAGAGTCACACATTCTGGCTGATAGGGCTGAGGATAGCCACTATAATTCTCTCAACAAAATGCAATTCTGTATGCTGTCAAAGAAGAATGCATGATATCCATTCCTCCGCTGTGTTATATCAAACATTCGTACGCGACTCCCATTTTCTCAAGACTGTTGTTCTTATATCAAGACTAAATGTGTTATCAAATTAGAATATTGATATGAGAACAAACAAAAAAATTGATCTTGGGTTAGGGAAAATGAGAGCCACATGAAAATGTTTGATATGCCAAAATGAATGTGGTGTATTCCTCTTTGAAAAAGTGTGGCATGTCTCATGCCTCTGGTGGCAACAAAATGGGTAGGAGTGTTATGGTGCGTGACAACCTGTTAGACCACTTTGTTGTACTACCGGATGGCTGGGCTCACCTCCACATAGAGATTACTAGGAAGTATATAACAGTATCTAATAATTCATGTTGTATTGACTTTAGCTGGGGAGTGTTTTGAACTAGTGTGATATCGATGGCGTCTTCTCCCACTGTTTTGCTATGTGCGGTTTACCTGGCCAGTCGTCCCTTCTTGTCCAATCACCTCACTCTCTGGCTGTAGGACTGCCTCCTCGTAATAATAATCCGTCTCTGTAGGGGTGTGGCCAGCCTCAGAATTTGCAGTTTCTACATCCTGATTGGTCAGGTCAAGAAGAGGTGGGGGAGGGGGACCAGGGTGGAGGTAGGCGGGTTTGAATGAGAAAGGGTGGTTAGTTTTAAGATGGTCAGTATTATGACTGATGTGTTTGAAGAAAAGATGAGACACATTACAGGGGATGTTTGTCAGGTAAAAAGGGCAAACATCAAATAGTTTTGCCAAAGAGTTCTCTGGCAAAACATGTTTTCAAAGTTTAGAAATGTCACTTTGAGCTAGAAATACATTTTAGCAGTTCAAAAAATCTTGATGACTAGAAATGTTGCCATCCGCAAGATTTAGGAACTGTTCATGCTAAAATGTATTTATTGAATTCCTGAAAAAACGTTGTCTGGAAAAAAAGAGCCACAAAGCCACAATAGGTTCATTAGGTCAAGTCTGCTCTTCTGCTGATGTCACAGAAGGTTGGAGAAGGCCTCAACTTGACCACTCCTGGTGATATGGATTATCACTGTTATTAATAGTGGATGCATACTTTGTTTGGTCTCCTCTATGAAGTGGGAAAGACTTTAACCAGAGACACGGGAAAAAGTTTCAACCACAAAAAGCAGCCTCACAGAACAAGTTCCAAATAACCTCAGAGCAGAGATATTCACAATAACTAAATACTTACCCGTTTTTCAAATCAGTACACACTTATCTGATAACTGTAATACATATGGCTTTGACATATTATATATATATATATATATATATATATATATATATATATATATATATATATATATATATATTTAACCATCTCAGAGCTTCATTACATTGACATACTCGCCCATCTCAATTCGACTTGCATGTTAATAGTAACTGAGCCAGAGGTCTACGACGTGCACTGAGTGGAGTTGAACTGATACCTAAGCATGTTTAGCGTGCTTAGCTTCTGTGAGACTGCTTCACTCATATTTCACTCCAATATGATCAAGACGGGGGGACACGTCTTCGAGAGAACCCACGTTTGAGAGGAGAGAAGAGGAGAGAGAGAGAGAGAAACGGGAAAAGTTGTATTTGTATTGTCTACAGATTGTGTGGATACATATGTTTTATGTCTCCCTTTGTCTGTGTAAGAAACGCATGCACACAGGTCAATCCCTTTCACTAGCGCGCCACTCAATGACGAAAAAAAGACAACAACAGGCCCCGTGTGAACGCTGAGAACAGGTTCTGAGTTTCAGGAGCTTTGAAGGGGAGTTTGTCAGGAAACGGAGAGGAGACTGTACAGGTAGCCATGCGTCAATACGACAGTCTGTTACACCGCTATATCATATAGGTTCTCACCATCATATTGGTCATATGATATGTAAACGGAGGAGAGGGTCCAGGTTGGTATGAGCCAACTTCCTTTCTGAGGACCAGGCAGTCCACCACCTAGCTAGGTCTTTCACACTCAATTCCATAGCTGTTAGTGGTTGAGTCGAAAAAAGAATTGCAGTCCCAACGAATGCAAATTCGTCAGCAGCGTTGAACTGTGCAGTTTTAGCTTTATAGATGTTACATCCAAGATTTGTAAATTATATGAATCATTCAGACAAGTATAAAACAGTTACTTCTTATATAGATATGAGTATGAAACAAATAAGAGTCACAGCTTTTCTGTATCACTGTAATCTATGTACGTCACATACCCATAGTGAAGGTATGTATCGTTGTATAAAAATGGTTTACCAAAATCATTTGAGAAGTGTGTCTAAAAAAGTGTAAACTCTTTACGCCTAAAAGGAGGCAGTAAAACTATCATCCGTTTAAAGTAGAACTACAAGCCTGCTTGTTGAACAGACATTTGCAGTAAAATCTGGATGGAGAACGACCTGGTTCCCAGAAGGGATAGCTGGAAGATACAGCTCTGGACTGCCACCATGGGCTCTTTGTTTGTACCTGTTGATAACCGTTGCCCGTTTTCTTCTTCGGTGTTTCCGGCACAGGGACGACGGTGCCACTGTATGCAGTCTTGCCGAAGGGAGGCATTTTTTGGGTCATCGATTTGACGTTATTTACATCAAGCACCACCTTGGTTCTCTCTGGCTTCGGGGAAGCAGGTTCTGGGCTTGGCAGCTCTTTCTTCGGTGCAGGTTTGAGGAAGGGAGGAACTTTGATGACAACTGACTCTCTTGGTTTGACTTTAGTGATCTCGGTTTTCGCTTCCTTAACCTTTGTGACCTCGGTTTTTACTACTTTAATTTTGACTTCGGTTTTTGCTACCACTACTTTAGTTTCTGCTTTTGCTGGTTTCTCTTTGCTGACCACAGTTTTTTCTACTTTAACTTTAGCGACGTCTTTTTTGGGCTGGGCTTTAGTGGTTTCAGGTTTTGCTGCTTCGGTTTTGCCATGAGCTTTTTTGTCACTGGCGCTTTTGCCATTACCACTCACTTTCTTATCCTCAGTGGTTTTACCATTGCCATTACCACTCACTTTCTTATCCTCAGTGGTTTTACCATTGCCATTACCACTCACTTTCTTATCCTCAGGGGTTTTACCATTGCCATTACCACTCACTTTCTTATCCTCAGGGGTTTTACCATTGCCATTACCACTCACTTTCTTATCCTCAGGGGTTTTACCATTGCCATTACCACTCACTTTCTTATCCTCAGGGGTTTTACCATTGCCATTACCACTCACTTTCTTATCCTCAGCGGTTTTACCATTGCCATTAACTTTGGCCTCACCATTTAGTTTCTTCTCAACTACAGGTTTGCCATTGACCTTGGAATTACCATTTACTTTCTTCTCAACTATAGGTTTGGCATTGCCATTGATTTTGGCCTCACCATTTACTTTCTTCTCAACTATAGGTTTGGCATTGCCATTGATTTTGGCCTCACCATTTACTTTCTTCTCAACTATAGGTTTGGCATTGCCATTGATTATGGCCTCACCATTTGCTTTCTTCTCAACTATAGGTTTGCCATTTACTTTTTTTTCGCCTTTTTTCGCAGCAGGTGTGGGCTTGGCCACTGGTGTGACTGTAGTGGGTTTGATCTTGTTCAGGAGGACTTCAATTGCAGTAGGTTTGGCTTTGGCTGGTTTGGCCGGGTAAAGCTTGGCTTTGCTGGGCTTGGTGGCAGCAGGTACGGCTTTAGCTGGTTTGGCTGTGGCCTCAAGCTTAGCATGCTCTGCTTTCGCAGGTTTGGTTGAGGCAGGTTTTGCCGACTTAACTACTACAGGTTTGGGAGCCTTAACGACTACAGGTTTTTCTGCCTTAACGACTATAGGTTTGTCCGCCTTAACGACTACAGGTTTTTCTGCCTTAACGACTACAGGTTTTTCTGCCTTAACGACGATAGGTTTGGCCGCCTTAACGACGATAGGTTTGTCCGCCTTAACGACTATAGGTTTGTCTGCCTTAATGACTACAGGTTTGTCCGCCTTAACGACTATAGGTTTGTCAGCCTTAACTACCACGGGTTTGCGTTTGTCAGCATTGCCATTGGCACCCTTCTGTTGTGCATGCGTGTCGGTTGTGTTGTGTTGTAGTTTGTGAGGGTGGGTGTTGAGAGAGAGGAGAGGTAGAGAGATACATTGGGGGGTGGGAAGGGATGAAAGCACAGGGGATGGATAGATGGAGAGAGAAAGACAAAGGTGGATGTTTTGAGACAGTGATTTAAAGATGGCTTAGGCTTGGGTGATTTACTGAGACTGTTCTGGCATTACTGGATACAGCAGAATGTGGGCAAAGTTGCTTTACCGTTCCTATAAAGAAAAGTTGTTTCAATGTAGCACTGGAAAGATGGGAACTGAGCATTTTAAAGCCAATTGAAACCTTGACTAATCGGAGCAAGGTAGGAATGGTGCTATGTGCCAATGACAAGACTTAAATTACAACAGGGGACAGTGTAGAATTATATTTTGGAAGTCAATGTAATACAATTTGTAGCCTAATACTCAGCTTGTACAGTGCAATGGATGCTGATCTCTCCAGTAATGCCATTCTCCATATTAAAAAAGCAGCATCTCTGTGCTAATGACAAATGGAGCCTGTGGCTTGCGGAGGCACTGGGGATGTAATGGTCAGGTAAAGCTGTAGCCTCTGATGCACTGAGCCGTCCAACTGCAAGAGAGCTGTGAGCTCATAGCCACAGAGAAGCAGCAGCATTGGGTGTCAGGCGAACAAAAGTTTGTTTTACTGGGGCGTGATCTGATATTTTAACAAGTGAAGAAAATACACAGATGGGAACCGATATATTCAAATTCAGGCAAATACAAAAATATGTACAGTGTGTGTGCATATATGTAGAGAATAGCTCATTGGATATGCAATGGGAAACATGTATATTACACATAATGATATATAGACAACAGAAAAGGGACATTGAAAAACACAGGTATTTAGACAGACAGTTAAACTGAGGCACAGAGAGATTGACAGACAAATGGACAGACAGGGGCATATTTATGCCAGATCCAGGGGAAATGCATAACCATGGATGTACAGGGGGACAGACACATTGATACCTTATATTGACCAAAAGACAGGTAGACCGATTACAAAAGTCAAATATGTGGAAGCATGCAGTAACATTTATACATATGAAAAGCAGAAATGCAGTGGTTAATCCCAGAAAGAATCAGACATGCAAATGATGTTAATACAGACACATCTGATACATGACAGCCCTTTCTCACCCACTGCTGTCTGAGTTGAATAATCCTTCCTTATCCTCAGCTAGTCATTTTGTACAATTGCTCCGTTGTTTTGTCATAACTGAGACTCAAACTGAGACTCAGACCCAGTGATATGATGTATGTCTACCTAAAATGCCTACTTCATACAAAACATGTACTGCATTAATTAAGTTGTTATTTCCAAGTTGAGGGTAATAATCATATGAGCAATTGCAAAAAATGATAGCAGAATATATAAAGTCCATTGTTTTGTATTCATTCATTTTCCTTCCTTCTCTTGACAATTGGTCCGGCCCAGTGTGGCCAGAGAATAAGGGAGAGAGGGGCAGTGGGACAGAGAATAAGGCAGAAAGGGGGAGTGGGACAGAGAATAAGGGAGAGAGGGGCAGTGTGGCCGGAGAATAAGGGAGAGAGGGGCAGTGTGGACAGAGAATAAGGGAGAGAGGGGCAGTGGGACAGAGAATAAGGGAGAAAGGGGGAGTGTGACAGAGAATAAGGGAGAGAGGGGCAGTGTGGCCAGAGAATAAGGGAGAGAGGGGCAGTGTGGCCGGAGAATAAGGGAGAGAGGGGCAGTGTGGACAGAGAATAAGGGAGAGAGGGGCAGTGTGGCCAGAGAATAAGGGAGAGGGGCAGTGGGACAGAGAATAAGGGACAGAGGGGCAGTGTTGCCAGAGAATAAGGGAGAAAGGGGCAGTGGGACAGAGAATAAGGGAGAGAGGGGCAGTGTGGCCAGAGAATAAGGGAGAGGGGCAGTGTGGCCAGAGAATAAGGGAGAGAGGGGCAGTGTGGACAGAGAATAAGGGAGAGATGGGCAGTGGGACAGAGAATAAGGGACAGAGGGGCAGTGGGACAGAGAATAAGGGAGAGAGGGGCAGTGTGGCCAGAGAATAAGGGAGAGAGAGGCAGTGTGGCCAGAGAATAAGGGAGAGAGGGGGAGTGGGACAGAGAATAAGGGAGAGAGGGGCAGTGGGACAGAGAATAAGGGAGAGAGGGGCAGTGTGGCCAGAGAATAAGGGAGAGAGAGGCAGTGTGGCCAGAGAATAAGGGAGAGAGGGGGAGTGGGACAGAGAATAAGGGAGAGAGGGGCAGTGTGGCCAGAGAATAAGGGACAGAGGGGCAGTGTGGCCAGAGAATAAGGGAGAAAGGGGCAGTGTGGCCAGAGAATAAGGGAGAGAGGGGCAGTGTGGCCAGAGAATAAGGGAGAGAGGGGCAGTGTGGCCAGAGAATAAGGGAGAGAGGTGTGTGTGCTGTACCTGGTCCCCCAGTGCCCCCACATTGTAAACATACCTACACATACTCATATATACGACAATGACAACATGTAAATGACATTAATACAACATTAATAACACAATGTTAATACAATGTGATAGGTGAGGTGTAAAGAGGTGATGTCAGAGGACGAGTGGTCATGTGAATGACACCACGAGAAGGGTCGTATTACAGAAGAGAGTAGGGAGAAACAGAGTGACAGGGAGAGAGGCATGGCGACCTAAACTTTATTAATATGATATTGAAAAAATTTAACACACAAATTTTACTTACAAAAGGGATGTCTTACAGTAAGAAAAAATGATGTCATTCTTTTTTCATGTACTGAGCCTGAACCTTATTTGTCTTCACACCTCTTTCCCTGTGCCTCTCTCTCTCTCTCTCCCTCCTTTCCCTCTATTTTGATTCTCTTGCTCCCCTTTTTACCTGTTGAGTGGGGCCCCTTGGTCGGGGGGAGGTGAGGTGGACAGAGGAGGGGGGGGGGGCTGTTGTTTCCCCATAATAATAGAGGTACTCATGGTCATCTTACTCCTCATCAAAGTACTGAGAGAGATGGGGGTGTGGCCAAGAGGGTCGTGCAGGCATAGGAATGGAGGCAGTGGAATGAAGGACAGGAGGTGCGAAGAGTGAGTTTCAAAGGCAGAGAAAGGCAGAGAGGGTGGACAGGAAGTCATGAAAGGAGAAGTGAAGGGGGAAATATGGTGGGGATGAGCGCGTTGGAAAAGAAAAGAAAAGCAATGTTTTTCGATTCATTAGGACTCCATGTGTTGATTAATGTCTGGAGAGGTATTAATGGAGACACACGGAGGATCTTGATGAATGAGAAAACAAACGCAATGAATAAAACCACACCGATTTATATTCATTCCACAGCACTCATTTCAGCAGCATTTCTAACACATGTTTTCTGTGATTGGTGCAATCCAATGTGATAATTCTCCTTATACTCATGAAATTAAATGTAGAGAAGCAGGCTACTTGTATCATCCTCTTTCCCCGACCTTTCTGTCTTCCATTTTGTTCTAAAACAGCCTTTTATTCAAGTTGAGTGCATATCGACTGTGATTCAATGCTTTTGTGTCTATATTGAAATAAGTCTTGCACCAGGATTTCAACAAACACAAACAAATTAAAAACGTCATTCTTCTGATGAGTTTCTCATAAATTTGCCTGTATTACTGACGTACTACGGCATTGTTTAATGTTGTATTGTTTGTAGTGGTAGAGAAAGGGCTCTGCTTTTATTGAATTCCCTCAGAACACACGTAGGTGAGGGGGAAAGTGGGTAGATACAAACTCATAACGCGAGAGGACAGAGCAGCACTTTGATGACTTCCTGGAGCTGTCGATGGCTGGGAAGGATGAGGCCTCACTGCCTTCAGTGAGCAGAGGGGTTTGTGTGGACATCCCTTCATATCAGTTTATATATTGGGGCTTGGGATAGCAGTATTGTACTGCACTATGCTATCCTGTGTTGTGTTGCACTGGGATGTGTGGTCCTGAGTTGCTTTATGCTGTGGCCGTGATGTTTGAAGTAGCTGGACTGCAAAGAGAGACTCTAGTGACGTGAGCTCCAAGTGGTAAACGTACTATAGAAAACTGTTGTGACTTGTGGTGGCGCATTGGTGAATCCTAATTCCCTTCCAGGTGGCTGTTCAGTGTCTGTGGTGTTTTGCTGTGTTACTCACGTATGTGTTGGGGTCCTGGGACTGGGTCTTGGGTAGAGGGGAGTCACAGTCGGGGCTGTAGTGTTCACAGAAGTCATAAGCAGCCTGAGGGTTGGATGCGATCAGCAGCTGTTGGATATCGCCCTGTGGGAATTAGAAAACCAAAAGAAAGCCTCATTGAAATGAGAAGTAATATCATTTGAATCAGTTCCTGAGCTGAAAGCAGATCCGCTGCCTTTGAAGGGAGAAGGGTTGATCGGGTTTTTGCTGGACAAACAAGAAGAAGAAGAACATGAAGGTTAACGAAGAACATTGCAGTCATTGTGAGAGGTTTAGCTTGGTAATGCCATAACATGGTAGCCTATTTACTGAAGCAGATCTTAATGAAAGTGCTACCATTACAACAGACAGTAATGGTAACCGTGTCCCAGGAGACTCCACATTCCTGGCCCCCTTTTCCTTTCAGACCACAAACCTGTAAAAACTTGATCGGTCAAAGAAAGAAGTTAGACCCATTTTCAGTCTTTCTACCTATTCTGTTCAGGAAGGAGAGGAGACGAGAAAAGATAGCAGTCTAATAATATTGGGACAGGTATATCTCTATGGTACTAGTGTCATGTATGTCTCTATGGCCCTGGTGTCATGTATGTCTCTATGGCCCTGGTGTCATGTATGTCTCTATGGCCCTGGTGTCATGTATGTCTCTATGGCCCTGGTGTCATGTATGTCTCTATGGCACTAGTGTCATGTATGTCTCTATGGCATTAGTGTCATGTATGTCTCTATGGCACTAGTGGCATGTATGTCTCTAAGGCATTAGTCATTTTTATCTCTATGGCACTAGTGACTAACTGTGTGACCTCTGACCTGGAAAACCTCATCGTCCAGCAGGCGTGCCCCGAACATGGTGATGCCCTTGGTATCCACCACGGGGCTGTTGCTGCGAGGCAGGGCCCTGGTCATGCGCTTCTTACAGTCCAGGAGCAGGGTGACGTTCTTCTTCGACACGGAGATAGCGATGCGGTGCCACCTACAGGCAGGGAGGAGGTAAAGCACAACTGTGTAATGTGCTGGAGGGGGTTGCTTAATTAATGGAAACCCCAATATGTACAGTGTAAGTTGTACGTGTGTGTGTGTGTGAAAAACTTATGGGACCCCCAGCTGTTCCACGTACTTGAACTATTCCAGAGCTAGCACACCAGATTCAACTTGTCAACTAATTATCAAGCCCTTGATAAGTTGGATCGGCGACTTAGTTCAGGGCTACAACAACATTGTGAAACTTCTGAGGGTCCTTGAGGAGAGGTTTGAAAACCACTGTTCTGGGACACTGAGGCTAAATGTGTCAAATCTCATGACAACCCTGCAAGATCTGACTAATCAACAAGATATTCATATGATGTAACGCAGTTGCATAAAACAAAAACAAGCATGCATGCAAACACTGAAAACCGTAGTCCATCAAACAAACCCAGTACACATGCAAATACTGACACAGGCACACACACACACACACACACACACACACACACACACACACACACACACACACACACACACACACACACACACACACACACACACACACACACACACAGAGCCGCGGGACGTGTTTTTACTGACTTGCCGTCGGCCAGGTTGACGCCACTGAAGAGGGGGTAGTCCTCGGGGGCGGGCTTGCCGGTCTGGTCCTCGTACAGGAAGACGGGGGAGCGTCCCAGCTCCACACCCAGCTGCTGGACACCCTGCTCACTGTAGATGGACAACAGGAACGCCTGGAGGCCCGCATGGGCCTTGACCAGGGCCATGATGGAGAAGTTCTCCGGGAAACGACCTGAAGGGGGGGGGCATGAAGGGAGGAAAAGAGGAGAAAGAGGAATGGAGGAAAGAAAGAAGAGGGGAGAGGGAGGCATTGAGGGAAGAAGGACATTAGACACAGGAGAGGGGTAGACGACTGATGACAAATTAGAGTTAGGGGTGTCTAAGTGTAGACAGATGCACATTTTATTGGATCTTAAAGGTGAGGGTTTGAAGGATTGAAGTGTGAACCGCCATAAGAGGTGGGTGTCGAAAAAATCTGAAACCCAGACTAAGAAAATGAGCTTCTGACTTTTCAGGATATCTTTCAACCACATAAGTGCTACTTACAATCCTAGCGCGCTTCAGGGTCTCAGACGATAGTTAGTTGGCCCTTCATTTGTTTAGGCTCTTCCAAAGGCATTTACATTTCACATGCTCTTGCACGAAATAATTATATGCCTAACGCAAAAGCAATCTAGCACTAAAGCTGCAAAGTTATGGCCCAACTAACCTCCTTTATGGTAATTGTAGGATGGAAATAAACCCTAAAACCGAACAACAATGATAAGAACCACCAAAAGAGACAAAAATAGCAATCATGACACATTACAAAAATAAATTCACAGAATGCACGTGGCATAAATTGTATGCCCCAGTCTGTGTCCATTATTTCAGCAATCCATCCCATTTACAGGTAATGTCGACCACATCTTTCCAAGTCAACCTGAGAGATGAGGTATGTTGAGGCTTCAGTCCAGTTGAGGCCTGGGTCGTGTTCATTAGGGCACCCAACGGAAGGCATTTTAAAGCGCTTTGCAACGGAAAACAAAAATGAACATTTCTTATTAGGAAAGTCCATGTAGTCCCTCCCTGTTTGAATCCGTTTTCTTCCGAACAGGACCCTAGTTAGACATGGATATAGAGGTACTGTACCTGAGAAGAGCTGATTGGTGGGGGCAGAGATCTGGGCCTTCTTGGTGATGCGGTAGGCGTGGTCAGCGGAGCCGGCACGGCGGGAGGTGCAGAAGCCTGGAACCTTCCGCACCCCTTCGGGGAGAGAGGGCAGCTGCAGCATCCGCAACACATCCACTGGATCTGAGAAGAGACGGAGAAAGAGAGAGAGAGAGAGAGAGAGAGAGAGAGAGAGAGAAAGGGTTAATAGACAAAAGTGCATGGAGTTATGGTCGTGATCCTTCATGAATGGACTCTATCATGATATAGCTTTTACATTGAAACCAATTGACTAAAATCACCTTACATATATGTTTCTTTATAGGTTGTGGTCTGAGACCCACCACCACAGACAACAACCATTCCAGTAAGATTTGTAGATTCAATATTAGGCCTATATCCTACACCTACACTCATCCAGAGGTCAAAGTATCATAGACATAATTATTTCTGTAAAAAAAATACATGCAAAACGTTTTTACGGCAATAGAAGGTCCCCAAGTCTAGTCCACCATCTATCTAACCTGAGGAACAGGCTCCTCTATTCAACCAGTGTCTGTCAAGCAAATATAACAAGTACCATAAATGAGATAGTGCTGAGTCATGGAAGTCTGTGCAAACAGAATAAACCGACCGCAGACATCACCACCAATCTCACATCCTGCCTCCATACCAGGTATGACTGTCTGTCACCCATACTTTGCTTGGCTGAACCAATGGGCTGACTCCTCAGGGCCAGTTTCCCAGGCCTAATCCAATGGGCTGGCTCCTCAGGGCCAGTTTCCCAGGCCTAAACCAATGGGCTGGCTCCTCAAGGCCAGTTTCCCAGGCCTAAACCAATGGGCTGGCTCCTCAGGGCCAGTTTCCCAGGCCTAAACCAATGGGCTGGCTCCTCAGGGCCAGGTTCCCAGGTCTACATTAAGCCTACATCTGGACTAAAAAGCACTTTCAATAGGGATTCTCCATTTAGCATACTCTTTCGCTAAGACTAGGCTTAATCTGGGAAACTGGCCCTCACTCAATGTGCCACGTTGAACCTGTCTATTCTGCCCAAGTAAGAATTGGTTGGATAAGATGTGGAAATCTACAGCCTTATTCAATCAAACCAGGAAACAGAGTTTCTGAGATAAGTCAAACAACGTCTTGCGATGCAAGAAGGCATGCTTGAATTCATGTACTCAACAAAGTACTTATTACTTCCAACATGCTCCATTACCTAGCAGGATAAATCGTTTAGACTCCACCCAGTTAACAATTTAGCCGGAATGGGGCACTTGGTTGGTTCAGGAATGTGACTAAGTTCCTAGACACTCCAACAAGAGAGCAGTGTGTACAGCCTAAACAAGTTAAGGTACTCCCATCTTTCTTCACTATGTTTCAGTGGAGGGACTTTTCTCAAGGTTGTATTATTGCAGTCAAGAGTTGGTCTTGGCTGCCCTGTCTGTGTTCGAGACGCTAGGTCCATTTTTTCTATACCGTTAGTGGGCGGCAACGTTTCATTTGTAGCACACCCTGCAGTGACACTAGTCCTAATATCCTTATGATGCCAGTCAAGCATTTTACAGTCAGGAAGTATTGGAATGACTGAATTACCACAGACTTTAATGTTGCCATTACATAAAATAAAAATAAAAACAGTAAGCCACATTTACTATAAGCCATTTCCAGCCACTTTAACGAATAGCACTTTGAAACGAAAGAGAAAAGCAATCCTAGCCTGGAATAGGAATGTATCTTTTGATCATTGAAAAATGCCCCCAAACAAAGCACATTCATATGTAATGATATGATACTCTTATTCCCATAAGCCAGTCTGTACTCTGTATTGGAGTCTCAATGTAAAATGAACTGGACCATATGATATTATATCATTTTCATCACAATGATCCAATCCAGGCTAATTGTGTTTAGGTCACACCCTGCTAGCAACATGTTTGAAGGCCTCAGATGACAATATTTATGGTGAACTCTCAAATGGTGCGTTAATATTGACTCAGAGAATCGGGCCCACAGTCTGTTAGCAGCACACTAACTGAGAGAGAGAGAGGGAAAAGGAGGGATCAACGGTGTAGCAGAGGGGGAATTCTCTACAGACATAGAGAGTGGGAGAGTGATACTGTAATGCCCCATTAACTCTCCAAAACAGGAACTGGGATAACGAGCCGTGGGGGAGAGAGCGAAGGAGAAAGAGAGCGGATGAGAGCGACAGTGAGAGAGGGACGAGAGCAAAAGGGGACGAGAGAGGGGGGAGGAGAGAAACCGCGACAGCACGGCCTGTGTCAGACTCCACCGCAGGATCACGCACACAATGAACACCTCTGTCTCGGCCCGCTCACCGCTGCTCTGCTCAATGGGCCCTTCCTGTCAGTAGGCCTTGGGAGAGGAGAACGAACCAAAATATAACTTCAGAAATACACAACACCCCCCAAAAAAACAAACACGGGACAAGGAGCGGAAAATATGGAGCTAGACGGGGTTAGACAAGGCAGGCACGCAGGCAAACCCCCGCTTTCTCTTTGCCTGCTTTCTTTCTTCTCTCGCCCTCCCTTTTAACCACTCACGTATGGTCACAGTGTAGAGACCACCCTGTACGCAGCGTCACTAAATGGGAGTGCCGGGTGTGTCAAGGGAGTTAACACCCTGTGCTGTAAATGAGAATCATTCTGTTGTCCTTCACGTTGCTTTATTCACAGCAACATAGTAAAACAAAACGCGATGGGTTATTGTCACATACACCGGATAGTGAGCTACAGTGATTATGGAATCACATTGCCCAATCGCACAGTCATTGGACTAGCCTATCCATTTTCTTTCATGGAAATAGCCTACATACATGTACAGTAGTATGCTCCATCCATTTTAAACCAGAATGTTAGAAATGGTTAATTGTGTCTTTTATATGCAGGCCTAATTATGAAGAAAAATGATTCATATATAGCACTATGCCCAATCAAAACTATTCTAAATGTAAGACAATTGGGAGATATAGTGCAACGTAATGAAGTGCAGGTAAAGAAATATGATTTGATTTGATTGATTTGAAACAGGAGCTGGGCGGCTGCTTTATTAATGTAATTAACTTAATTGACCACTAGATGGGGCTAGGTCAGACACAGAACTCTCCTGACGGCTGTCAGAAAGGAGGGTGAAACGTGACAGAACGCTCAGATAGAAAAGTACTGTGTAGAGCAGACGTGATTGTCTGTCAGGTAGAATAAGGACTCCTGTTAGCTCTATTCATTACATTTCTATCTGCAGTTGCATGTCTTATTTCACCCTCAATTATTTCCAAGGGTATAATTAACGTTAAAATACAAACAATATATTGGGGGTGAAAAGCAATCTATGCCTTGATAGGATGGCATAAAACACTGATGGATATAGCCTACTGTTTCATTGTATTCATGACAGAATGCACACTGTACAGCACACACACACACCAATAAAACCATTCAACAGTGTTCATAACTGATAACAGTTTAAACACTGAGTCCATACATCCAGGCCAATACATCTTTGACCATAAAACAGCTAACTGACCCAAACACCAACTGTCCAAACACAGAGGCTGGGAACAGACACTGTTGAAGGAGACTAGGAGACATGACAACACACACGCTGAACAGAGCCCTTTGAAACCACTGCAGACCAGATCAGTCACACTCCAGATGACCCTCTAGACTTTTGTAACACTGTCCAACGTTAAACAAGGAGGGTGAGAACCAGGACTGAGGATCGTTCTTCACCTCACCCCGTGAGTAACCTCTTGTTTCCCGCCTCCACCCCCGCTCCTTTCACTCTTTCTTCTGGGGCCTCCTCGTAAGGCTCCAAATACCAGACAGACCCGCAGCCTGACACCTTGACCTCTGACCTTTACTGCCACACCAAACGGACATTGTTAGAGAGAGAGAGACGGTGAGAAAAACAAAGAGAGAGAGAGACAACAGAAAAGAGTTGCAGACAGGATGGAATGAGAAGGAGACAAAAATAGGATGAGAAAAGAGATAACACGGAAGAATATTCTTGCCTTCGAAAAATAACCCAGACCAAATCCAAGTTGGTCCTCGATTTCCTCTCTTTGAACTCTCACTCTATCGTTCTCTCCAGCCAACCACAACAGTTAGGCATGTGTGTTCAGCTCAGGCTGGAGGTTAGGCCTATAATTTGTATCATTCTCTATAGTTATAATGTATTTATAATCATTCATGTACACAGACAGAAAATCCATTATAACCACCCGCACTATAAAAAGGAGTTATTGAGACATATGATATACATATATTTATATACAATTCCGA
This sequence comes from Oncorhynchus mykiss, assembly GCF_013265735.2. NCBI lineage: Eukaryota > Metazoa > Chordata > Actinopteri > Salmoniformes > Salmonidae > Oncorhynchus > Oncorhynchus mykiss. The sequence continues at coordinate 33,246,317 of NC_050572.1, read as the reverse complement.
TATAATATGAAAGACCGCACAACTTGTCACTGCGGTGGAGATTTCAAAGTGAGGTAAAATGTTTGGAAGAGTTGCCTGGGGTTAAAGTGTTAGAGACGACTGAAGATTGACGAACTCAACCTCAAGTTGAGAAACTTCTAACGACGTCTAACCGTCAAACCATTCCACAAAACCACTGATGAAACTTTGCCATGTCATACAATTAAAGAAACCACCTGTCGTCTGTCATGTACATGCAGTGTTGGGCACGATCAGCGTTTCAAACAGCCTAGCTAACACACCTCCATGTCTGCTCCTAATATGGTCATGGGTGTCTCCAAACACGTTTCATTCGACAGAGACGTTACTAGACAGGAGATCACATTATCAGACAATCTGTTGTAGCCCCTGACTACAGCTTAGGTCTAACCTAGTAACGGCTGCACTTCCTTTAGTCTGAGGCCTGCAGCCTCTGGGAAAAAAACATTCAGTAGAGTAGAAGATCACAATAGGTGCTATAAAGAAGATCACAAGTCAACGCCACAAAACGTGACATAGGAAAGCCCTCATTCTTCTGCGTATGGGATCGTACCCTCAAGCAACTCTGGGTGAATGGTAGGGTAAGACAAGCAGGACAGCATGGTGGACAGTGGTGAATCGCAGCTCGTTCTGTTTAATATGAAGCTAGTGAGGAGGTGGACTAGCTATAGCCTGGTTAAAACAGACTTGATGTTTTACTTCGAACGTAGCGGTCAGTCTGGTTTAACCAGGCTAGGAAGATTTGAACCTAACCATTGCCCTACGCTACAAAAAGTAGCGCTACCCCCCGACCGGCAGTTCTACCGCAGAGTGCCAACGTGGACCGTGACGAATGTTCAGCCAGTTCAGTTCAGCCAGTGACTCAGTTGGGCCTAGGACAGGATTAGCCCTTAAGGGAGGATACCCGGACCACAATATGATAGGCCTTGGTGGCCTACTAAAACATACAAGCCCAAGACAGCCGCTGCCAAATAAAGAACTGAAGCAAAGTTAGAAGGCTAAGATACTGCACATGTCTTCTTGACAGTTAGGCCTAGTATCCAACAGAAGCACGAGCAAGAATCCCAACTCAGGGAGTAACAACTTAGTGCCTTTCCATGTTAAACACATGGCTGAACTTGTCCCACATCCTAACCAGGGGATCCACAGCTCTGTTTTACATGTAAGTCCAAACGTAATGCCTTTTATAGATATACAACATAAACTGTTGTCACTTTGTAATGTTACATAGCTGCCATAACCATGAGTCTGACTGGTAACCAGTGTTTTACCCAATAAATTACTGAGAGTTTATACACAGAGTGTGCGACTCTCTTGATTTAAAAAAAATTAGAAAACAGTGAAATCAAACCAGACTTTAGCAAAGTATACCAAAGAGCTTAAACCCCATTTACCACTGAGACTAGGAATGGTGATAAAGTCAGCCTTGTTAAATAGTTTTGTGGAACTATGCAGATTACAGAACAATAAGGTATCATCATCGTTTATGGAGACCCTTGGAAACAGCCAATCCGAATTGGGGAAATCCCATTCAGTAAAATCACCTAGCATTTTGACATGTTTATCGGTGAACATTGTCTCGAATTCGAACATCATGTGAGGTGGGAGACGATGGCAGGCTGTGATTTTTCATCTCTAAATGGCCCACTATGTTATATGAAGGGGGTCAGGGGTGATATAGACCGTACAAGCAGCCATTTAAACACAGAAACTGTCTGGATTCCCGGTGAATTGTCCACAAAAGCAACCATACATTGTGAAAATCATAGGTCTCTAAAACACTTATCGTGATCAAAAACAACACTAAAATAGCAAGAGAATTCTAGATGACTAGGTCCATAAATTCTAACTACAGTTCCGGATTAGACTGTACACTAGCAGAATGCATGATCTGTCATTTCTATTCTTACATCTCATGCATGTCCCACTAATGGACAGCTGAGGCCTTCAAACATATGTAAAATATTGCCCGTCTGAAATAATTGATACAAATCTACATGCACAATTACCCATCTGAGTTCCCGGACACTCCAACACACTTCCTACAACCAGGGAAATGACAGTGATTAGTCTACCAGGAACAGTAGGTCTAGACTGACACTGTATGATTACGCTTTGGCACACTTTGGCAAGTCAATTTTCAGAAAACCCTTGAAGGAAAGATGTCTAACTATCTGTCTCGCAAAACCCAAATCATCTCCTCAAAAGCAGAGCGCGGAAAGTGCCTCTAGTCTGACGGGGTCTAGTCTGATGGGGTCTAGTCTGATGGGCTACTGCGGTTAGTCTGACATTTATGGTGGGCGGCGACGTGAACTGGGCAGGCCCTTTTTGACACGGCAAGATTTCGGATTTACAGCTTTACATGGTTGATACGCAGTTAGGGCCTTGGGTCGTGCACGTTTCACATCTACAGTATGGCCGCGGTCTGGGCCAAGCCCTAAGTCTACGTCTGGGTGTGCGGAGTGGGATGTGGGCAACTGGGGGGTGTGGGTTCATGACACATCGTGGATGACTTGATGCCCCTTTAGTTTTTCTTTGTGGGCTCTTGACCAACCCTGAACCACTCATCAACTCCAATGATAAGTGAACGGAGGAGACGGACACCTCTCATGGTACACTAACACTAGGCCCTTGTGACTGAACAGTTTCTCGTAGGTAGCGTGGTGGTCTGACGAGATCTCCACCACCGCTGCTTCCTGTTGGAGGCAGCTAAAAGCGGCTACGGTACTGCTCAACTTCAGGGACAACATGCAACTGGACAAAAGCAACAAGCATGCCAAGGCAAGGAGAGAAAGTGGGAGAGGGGAAGAGAGAGTGAGAGCGAGAGAGAGCGAGAGAGAGCAAGAGAGAGAGAGAACAAGAAATATGTGAATAATATGTCCCATGTGGGGAAAAAAGACAAGACAAAAGGACAATAAAGGAGACAGGTATCCAGTTGCAGAGTACACATAGATGAATACTCAGACGTATGTACACCCACAAGCATGCCTGTGGCATAGGCTGAGAACAAATAGCCAGGGCCCTACTAATCGGCCCCACAGTGGCTCTATTCACTACCTCTGTGACTGCTAGGGGGAGGAAGAGTGCGAGAGCGCAGGGGAAAGAGGGTGTCAGTGAGGGAAGGTGTTTTGTTTGGAATATGTGAGACAGACCGTTCTTTGAGAATGATTGCTTTGAAATTAGGTTGAGGAACATCCATGTTAAGAAAATATTGCCCACATATTTTGTTCATTTACAAAACCCTGCTTTCATTCCTTGTACCCTCTGTGTCTGTCGTGCTATATATGCGCACTTTTTTTTTTTACCCCAGAGGGATGGGAACAAACAGTAGGGGCAGACCTTCTGGGGGGAGCCACAGCACAGACCATCTCTAATTCGGGTTTTCACTGCCTGGGTGGGGTCCTGTTTTAGTGTTTAGCCTATATCCACATGCCATTTGTTAACATCATAAACCAAGAAGCTATCACGCAGTAGCATGGGTAGTAGCAGGAGTTTGAATGAATGTTTAGATACGGCCTTGTCTTACAAACGTGCGCAAGGACACTTCCGCACAAGTGTGTCTAACTATGGAAAGAAGACTATACCAATCCATCGAATATTCTGTTCGTTGAGTAATTATCATAAAGAGAAAGCACTTCTGAACTTGTCAATTATTTTATGCATTTCTGCAAGCACACTCCATCCATACAGTTCATAACGTGAGAAAAAAAACAGTCCAAGGTGTCAGAGACACAGAGGTGCACATTCATTTGAAAGGGGCACTTCATCACCCGAAATGTTTAAAAAAAATCCATAGGGTTCACAGACGTATAAAAAAACACAACAGTACAAAGCGAACATACACTCCGAGACACATGCGCTTTCACTATCCGTACCTCTCTCTCCCGACTCGTTCTCGCAGAAGCGCACACTCCCGTATAATAACCTATTCATAAAAAGCAAAAATGTTCAGACTTCCTCCTCCAAAATACACACAGCAGTCGGACGACGGGAAAATGCAATCGGCTCGGCAATCTGAAATTCGTACTCGAGCCAAGGAAAACAGAAGAGCGCACACATTATGTTACAAACCCCCCTCCGTACACACCAGCATCTATTCCCACTTAAAACGCCTAGGGCATTAAAGCGTAATTAACCAAAACTGAAGAATAAAGTCGCATTCATTCAATGTCGCACCTGAAGAGAACAGCTATGTGTTTTGAAAATGTTGGCTATATTAATATATGACATTGCCAATATCTTGCAAGAAGTTTCCCATGCAGGCACCACAAGCAGTGCTCTTCTTACGTGGGCCTCATACATTTGGGATAAAGCTCAATATGCAATTGCTATATAAAACCGTAGGATATTATTGTTATGCTATAATATACGAGTGCCTACTATATTAGCATAATAAGGTGTCCCCTTTAATGGTTCAATTGTAGGCCTATTCCAATTGTCCACGATTGTTATTAGTTACCTATGTCCAAATGAATAAATAAATAATTGATAAAAGTTCAATTCTACGGAAGTAACATTTTACTAAGAGCATAACTAGTAGAGTTGTGGGAATGAATGGTACCTCTGTGTTAATTAAACATCACGGAAACATCCAAATGCGCATGTTATAATGTAGTGGTCAATCACGGAATTACCGTCCTGCCTAGAAGACATTCTTTGACACCAAATTCTTCGAAACAACATTGACGCTGTTGAATCGTAAAATAAATAGTTATCCATGTATAATTAAAAGTATTATAATCATAACGATAACTGATTAAAAAAGATAAATTATTAGTAGACCTAATTAAAAGTATTGATCGGCTATTGTCGATTAGGGTATTGTTAAGCATAAGCTGTTGTTCGCTTTAAACTGCTTATTGTTCAAAAGGATCACATAAATCAATAATACGATTCAATCATGATACAGTAACTTAATAATAAAAACAATGGTAACTATTTTTAGAAACCGAAAAAAAAAAAAAAAAAATAGAGGTGACCAATGTAAAACAACGTACGTTATGGGCTATCACAAGCAGGCCTAAAGACAGGATGGAACACAAAACAGCCTTCCATTGTCACAGTACATACACGGTATTACAATGCAAAACCATCCTCACACAACAATAAGAGTGATGAGAGGCGATGGTGATGGGGAGGGGCGGGGTGAACTGGTTAAATATCGAATCAAGTTACAAGTTACAATGTCCACAGTCATTACTTTTTGACGTTGCCACTGTATATCCACATACCTACATCCAGTAGTGAAGAGAACGATAAATCACTCGTCAACTCCAAAGTAGCCTATCTCAGTATAATGTCGGCTGCTGAACGCACCGTCCTATCCTATGGCCCCGTCTGGAATGACAAGCGCATCCATGCGCAATGGGCGCATGAGGTTGTCAAAAACTTTCAAAAACCTAACTTAATTCCTCCTTAAAAACCTTTTGCGTTTAAAGCTATTGTCAAATCTAGAATAAAACATTACATTCACAACAACTACAAAACGCTTCTAAATATCCGAAATGGTTGAGCCGTTGGGCTAACTGCAATAGAGCACTGACTGACACCTGTCAGCGCAGCGCGTGTCACTACGGCCAATTGAGGAAGAAGACAAAGAAAAAAGCCTCAAAATATTGTTTGAGAATAACATTAAATGAGTTATAAACCTTGTTCAGAATGTACTGTTTTGGGGTAATGTTGGCTGGCAGTAGGCTAAACTACCACAGGTCACCTGTAAATCTAAGCTAGAAATCATGTCAAAGAGCATCACTTTTAGAAAGCAAATAGCACGGTACAGGCAGTCAGTGCTTGACAATTCTGAGATGTGGTACAATATGCATGGCATTTCAGACAAATATTTAGCTACAAAGTCTCACTGGAACGCACAAAAATAAAAGCCATCTTACCTGCCCGAGCCACGGGTAGTTGGCACAGGGCGAGCACCAGGGTCACCAAGGCAAAAGAGGAAAAGTCCAAGCGCCATGGTCTCCGCTTCTTCCGAAAGGGGCAATCTCGAATATCCATAGTTTTTTAGTTGTTTGACGCTGGACTATAAAGTAGGATATGTTCAAATTAGATATCCTCTCTCACAGAAAGTCAGTCGAAGAGAGTTTCGACTGGACCTCCTGTGAGGCAAAAAAAAGAAGAAAAAGGCTCGCCTCTGGAGACGTGTTTTACCTCTCCTTAGCGGTTCTTTAATAAGTGACCTATATCTACCTATGCTATGTACAAATTTTAAATAGTAAAAGGGGTACGGGCAATAAATATTGATTTTATATCCCTAGTGCTAAAGCTCCATTGAGTCAGCGGAGTGGATATGAGTACCCACCACGGAGAGAGCAGAGAGACCTGAAATCACTCTCTCTCCTTTCTCTTTCTCTTTCTCTCTCCCCCTTCCTACTTTCTCCCACGAAAAGTGAGGGAGCGTGTGTGTGCGTGCGGAGAGAGAGAATGACTGAGTGGCAGTGGGGAAGGAGGGAGGGAGAGATTGTGCGTAATTACGCGCGCGGCACACGTAGGTTACGTAAACCTGTGCCTTCTTATTAGGGCCAAATTGCTGTCGCGCCTTCTATTTCCTACTTTTCATCCTTGTTTTAGTATCCTTTGCACTGTGCTGCGCTCTCTCCAGGCATATGCTAGATTTTTTAAATTACGAGCGTCCGTCTGTCTGTCTGTCTGTCTTTCGGTCAAACAGATTTTTTTCAGTCCCGGTATATCCCGATCAAACAGCCGAACCTTGTAGGCCGGATGGGTCTGCAAAAACAGTGTAGGAATTGCCACAGCCAATCATTTCGCTGTCCGAACTCGCACACGAATGTAGTCCACGCCCACATTAAGATGCCTTCGAGCTTCCCGTGCTCCTGTAAAGCCTGATTGGTCAGTCCAACGTGGCGTCAGCGGCTAACCAGGTGCAACAGTGAGAACGTTTATTGCAGAGCAGGCACATTTCTCATGATCATAACTTGAACTTGTCCATTTTCATTCCCACAGCTGTTTTATGACACTGGGGGTTTACATGAGTAGGCTAGATATAACAGGGTTCGGGTTTAGAGTTGGGGTCAGTTCCTTTTTTATTAAAAACATACATTGAATATCAATCCATCCGCTGAATTGACCACTTGAAGCCTACAGGTATGTCATGATGCATGTATGGCACCTTTTATAATGTCTTATAATAATAATCTCACAATGATCTAGACTAAATAACAGACGTTTGAGACAGTTGAAAATTATATGCATTGAAATACATAAAACATTCAAATACATTATAAATGCTTATACATGATTATAACAAGTTATAAAGCTAGCTGGATGCTTTAAGTAAAGTTTAACCAATATTATTATTATATACCTTTTAATGTCATTTTCTGATTGCCACTGATGTTAGTGTTCCCATATTTTTTTCTTAGGCAGGGCAGTGGGCCCCGAAGACAACCAAAATATAGGGCTGCCAACAACAACATTTTCTATCAATATCCATAGTCGTTTTCAGAGTTGATCGTCAGATGGATTGACGGCTACAATGGGAAGTATTTTGTGCTAGTCATTGATGGAAATGGTCAAGTATTCCATCGTAAGTCCATTACAAATGGCTAGAGCTGGAAATCTGCATTGCCTAGATCTGATGATATAGAACCCATGCCCAAAAGTATGTGGACACCTGCTCGTCGAACATCTCATTCCAAAATCAGGGGCATTAATATGGAGTTGGTCCCACCTTTGCTGTTATAACAGCCTCCACTCTTCTGGGAAGGCTTTCCACTAGTTATTGGAACATTGCTGCTGGGACTTGCTTCCATTAAGCCACAAGAGCATTAGTGAGGTCGGGCACTGATGTTGGGAAATTAGGCCTGGCTCGCAGTCGGCGTCCCAATTCATTCCAAATGTGTTCGATGGGGTTGAGGTCAGGGCTCTGTGCAGGCCAGTCAAGTTCGTCCACACCAATCTCAACAAACAATTTCTGTATGGACCTCGCTTTGTGCACATGGGTATTGTCTGAAACAGCTGAAACAGGAAAGGGCCTTCCCCAAACTGTTGTCAGAAAGTTTTAAGCACAGAATCGTCTAGAATGTTATTGTATGCTGTAGCTTCAAGATTTCCCTTCACTGGAACTAAGGGGCCTAGCCCGAACAATAAAAAACAGCCCCTGACCATTATTCCTCCTCCACCAAACTTTACAGTTGGCACTATGCATTGGGGCAGGTAGCGTTCTCCTGGCATCTGCCGAACCCAGATTCGTCCGTCAGACTGCCAGATGGTGAAGCGTGATTCATCACTCCAGAGAACATGTTACCACTGCTCCAGAGTCCAATGGCGGCGAGCTTAACACCACTCCAGCCAATGCTTAGCATTGCGCATGGTGATCTTAGGCTTGTGTGCAGCTGCTCGGCCATGGAAACCCATTTCATGAAGCTCCCGACGAACAGTTATTGTGCTGATTTTGATACCAGAGGCCGTTTGGAACTACAGGTATACTTTCGGAACTCGGTAGTGAGTGTGGCAGGGGGTGTCCACATACTTTTGTATATGTATAGTGTAGCAGAGTTAGAGATCACTGGCTGCCTCAATCACCTCCCCTGTGACCTGAAGACAGTTACTCATAGTCTGGGGTCCTGGATCGAGGTTTATTATTTCCAGTTCTGTATACTTTATTTTGTAGTAATGTATATTTCTCGTTTCTTATGTTGTTTGTTTTTTTATTCTCATTTTTACAGTTAAGTGTATTGAGATGTTTTACATTTGATTTCAATCTGACAACAAGAGAAACGGTATTGCTGAAGACACGCGTAGTTTGTCAAAACTGGCGAAGTCTGCGACCCAGCACTAAAGAAAAAGCCAATCAAATATACTGTTATAATACATCTCAATCGTAAGATGTTCCGTTAATTGCATCTTGCCTCTAATAGTTTTCTTTGAATGAGGAATAACCTTTCATACAAGGTTGTTTCAAAGGGCTGCTAATACTTCTCCTTGTCTACCGTAAACTTAAACGTCCATATTATTCTCTATTTCAAAGTTATCATAAGAACAGATATACCGGTCTGGCTCTATGCTTTGTAAATTTCTGTACGGCAAAACCTGTGTTTAGTACATATCTTTGAACGCAGAGCCAGAGGGCAATAATGAAATATAATCATCCTTTGATGTTCTTTGCCTCTTTCTCACTCCCTCCCTCTCATTTCTCCCCTATTTTTTACTTTGAGTCTCTGAAGGCAAAAAAGTTGATATTTTGTGGTATTTTGACCATCCCACCTCTCAGTCCCAATCACTCGTGTCTCGACTGGATGCTAGTCTGCAATTACGAGGACTAAGTAAGGGATCATTTAGAAGTAGAAAGGACTAAGGTCTTTTTTTTAGGATTCTGCACACTGGCACTGTCCAGGCTTTTGCATGAAAGGCCTCTTATGAAAATCATGCTCCCCTTTATAAGAAACTATAGGGAAAAGTATAAAAAAAATACAATGAAAATAATAATTCATCAGCCAATGTTAATACACTGCTCAATAGTCACCAACCATCAACTATTGCATCCACCAATTATGAATCAGGGATTATATGGCAACAGCGCTCAGACAATATCCATAGCTACCAGCAAGACTACTATTGGAAAACCTAAAAAAGGGACAACCAGAACTCATATGTGGATTGAAAAAAAAGCTTAGAGCATCTCTGTTCTTGGACAACTGAACGGAACACAATTCCTCATGCAATGGGGTAAGCACAATCAAAAATCTCTCCGTGACAATGTTATGGTTTTATTTTGGACTGTAGAGCACATTGGACGCTCTGTGGTCCAAGTGTTTTTGCCCCCTAAAGCCGGAGTGTGGATGCCGCAAGCTGTGAAAAGAGACACCCTAGAGAGAGACTTGGTATGTGTTTGTGCCATGCTCTGCTGGTACACTGTAGCCTAAAGGTTGTTTCCATATTAAAGGCCCCAAAATGCAGATTTTCCTGTGTTTTAAACCAGATTGCACAATAGCTGATGAAACTAAGACTGTAAAAGTGTGAAATCATTTGATCAGTGTTATTTCCGGATAGTTGAAAATACAATGTACACAAGACCTTCTAATCAGCAGGTTTGCAGTTCCGGCTTTCCATGGTGACATCACCATGCATTAAATTGGTTACTAGACCAATAACAAAGAGAGTTCCAAACTTCTTTGCCAATAACAGCTAGTTTTCCTTTTTCCCCTGCCCACTCAGACTACGCCCAGAAAAAATCCTAGCAAAATTCTTGCTTGAGAATTTCTTGTTGTTGCTAAAAAGCAATTTTTGGTACTTCACTGTTACCCAGAAATGATTTGATATTGATACAAAAATGGCTGCATTGGGCCTTTAAAATTGCTATAATCACAGCTTTTGTTGAACCAGTGGTTCCCAAATACACAGTGGCGGGGAAAGGAGAGGGGTGGGCAGAAAAGGACAGATAAGAATGAGAATTGGATGAAATAGTGAATGGGGAATTATGTGTTGTGTGGTCATCGGCTAAGCAAGAATATCTTTAATTATGAACAACAAAAAGAAGTTGCCTAACATTGGAGAGAATACACTGGGCATTCACACACCCATAGCAACAGTAGTCATAAGCACAATCGGGTGAATATCACTCTATGAATGTACCACAGCTTATGGATGTACCAAAATGGACGAAATGACTGACTTCACACACCCAGAATAAGTTTTTGGCACAATGTGAAGAAGACATTTTACCATGAGTTTTGACTGTAAAAACATTATTACAGTGTAAAATCTGCTGACAAAAACAAGCAGATGCTCTTCCGAGACTAAATCTAGGCAGCAGGTTTTAGGGTTCAGTCTGAACCACCAATTACTGAATTCACCTTGAATGTCAGCCTCTTTAAATTAATAAAGCCTACTAATTTGTCTGCAGTAATTTTAGGGTTGGGACAAAGACCGCAAGGCTCTGTGGTTCATCGTGGCCAGGGTTGACGTCCCACGTGCCAGATTTAACACTCAGCTAATGAAAACTAATTACATTTGATTGACTATGATGATGTCAAAGGCTGTGCTTTATCTACCAATGGGATTCTGAGTTTGTGTGCCAAATAATAATAAACCAAACGAGAGCTGGCCAGGGGAGTTGAGGGGGGTGCAAAAGAAAAGCAACGAGTGCCGTAGAGACAGACACAGCAAGTGCTTGTGGGTAGCCTGGCTATTTCCAAAACTGGAACCTTGTAATTACAATAAAGCGACCATATTCTATTGCTGACTTCCTTGAAAAGTCTGTATTTTACTGGGCAGGGCTGCAAACCGAGCACACACACCCTACTCGCCACATGACACAGAAATAGATCGGGGGGGGGGGGGGTAAATGTAGGACGTTAGCATGGAGTGTATGTGTGTTTGACACATGCATGGCCTGGGCACACTGATAGAGGTGATGCAGGTAAAGAAGGAAATGAACAATAGAATGGGTCACTGATGACCGTGAACACACCCAACTAACCACATGCATGCATGCACTAACCACAGGCATTCAGAGAAGGAGAGAGAGAGAGAGAGAGAGAGAGAGAGAGAGAGCGAGCAAGAGGAGTAGAGAGAGAGAGGGGGGGTAGAGAAAGAGAGGGAGAGAGAGGAGTGAGAGAGCGAGAGAGAGAGAGAGAGAAAGAGAAAAAGAGAGGGAGAGAGAGGGGTAGAGAGAGAAAAAGAGAGAGAAAAAGAGAGAGAAAAAGAGAGCAAGAGTGGTAGAGAGAGAGAGAGAGAGAGTGGTAGAGAGAGAGAGAGTGGTAGAGAGAGAGAGAGAGAGAGAGAGTGAGAGAAAGAGAGCGAGACGGGTAGAGAGAGAGGCCTACACAGAGAGAGGGAATGCATAGGTGGGTGTGTTTATGTGTGGGGTGAGTCTGAAGTTTGTATGCCACCCTGTGTATGGTGTCTGTGTATGCTGTCTGTATATGATGTCTGTATATGATGTCTGTGTATGATGTCTGCGTATGGTGTCTGCGTATGGTGTCTGTGTATGGTGTCTGCGTATGGTGTCTGCGTATGGTGTCTGTGTATGGTGTCTGTGTATGGTGTCTGTATATGTCTGTATATGATGTCTGTGTATGATGTCTGTGTATGATGTCTGTGTATGGTGTCTGCGTATGGTGTCTGCGTATGGTGTCTGTGTATGGTGTCTGCGTATGGTGTCTGTGTATGGTATCTGTATATGATGTCTGTGTATGGTGTCTGTGTATGGTGTCTGCGTATGCTGTCTGTGTATGGTGTCTGCGTATGCTGTCTGTGTTTGATGTCTGTGTATGATGTCTGCGTATGATGTCTGCGAATGGTGTCTGTGACAATAAAACATCATTTTTTTACTGAGTGTGATTGCCTCTATAGGCATGTCTTTATAAATGGTTATATGTATGTTCAAATACTCCAGGCCTTAACATTTCTGGGTGTGTGTGTGTAGGTGCAGCATGTTCCCCAATCCCCAGTGATAAATTTAGCAAGTTAAACACTGATTCGGATCATTTAGCACAATCACTATTAAAGATCATTTGGCCATTAGCAATACTCACAGAGCCACTGATGTAACATGGAGAGAGTGGCAAATTGGGCCAACTACATGAATTCATTATGATATGGAGCCTACCAATATACTGGGTTATATGTGTTTATAACACCTTCAATGGGTTTCGCATCAACAAAACCCCAATTTTTTTTAAATGTGTATAATGCTTTAGTAGAAGACCCACATCAGCATACATCTAAATGTATAGAGAGCCAAAAGATGGAGGTAAGCGATATTAGGCAATTTAAAGGGGGGGGGGGGGGGGGTAAGTGAGTGAGTGAGGGAGCTGGGAGGAGAAGGGATAGCCATGGAAAGGTACAGGCTAGAAAAATCATAGGAATGAATAGTGAAGGAGGGAAGGGGGTACAGAGGCATGCAGACGGAGAGGGGGAATGAATGAGGGCCATTGACGAAGCGAGAGAGAGAGAAGGATCAAACAGTATTTACACAGGGAGATTCCAGAAAAAAATTGAGGCGGGGAGGGGCGAGGCAGGCAACCGGGGGGGTTCACTTCAACTGACCTACTGACTAGGGAATAGGGTGGAACTTTGGGGAAACTGATAGAGAGAGGTAAGAGAGAGAGAGTTGGGGGGGAGAGAGAGAGAGAGGTGGATTGAGGTAGACAGGTGGAGAATGAGTGTGTTGAAGAGAGAGAATGACTAAACAACATGACTAAACAGTATATTTCTGAATCAGTAAACCTACAATGGTTTCATGTTGGAATAATGATTACAATGAATTCCTTCAGTCTGTTAAAGGGACAGTTCACTTTTTTTGTCCAGACCCGAAACACAAGCATTAAAAGGTTCCAGATTAAATATACCATCAACCACACCCTCACGGAATGAGGAAGAATGAGGTAATTAGGGAGCATCCTCCTACATTATGGCTTTACAGTGATTGGTCTATCGTGCAGTATTTATTGATAATATAGGTGCAAGAGTGTTGCAATGAGTGTTGCAAGTGTTTGCACTTCATTTCAAATTTAGGGGCCTGGAGGCGAATGCCGAATGACCCACTCAGACGTGATGGTAAAACTGGCTTTGACTGGTGGAGTCGAAAACAAAACAACAACAAAACAATGAAGGCGGAGACGGACAGTGAAGTGTTCAACTTCTGATCATTGATCAACAGACATTACAGCAGCCGATCCTTAGAAACAAATAGAACTGTGTCTTGTTCCTGTCTGTCATTTAGTCACAGAAAGGATTATAGCTTTTGTCGTGGAAACTACCAGTCAGAAGCTCTGACGAGGTATTTCCCCCTCAGCGAATACTATCACTACGGGTTACACAAAGATAGCCAAGTGCATCCTTTCTCAGCAAAGCGTTTGCTCCCAGAAACTGGCAGCAGAGGAGGAGAACACCTGGCAACCACAGAGATTGTGGGAGTCCAGCCAATAGTTCCAGTCCCGCTGAGCCGACCTTGTGAGAGCAAAGTAGACATACAATAGACATACACTCAGATGAGCACATGATCAAGTCCATAATATCCTTATATTAGCAACAGTGATTGGTAAAAGTGAAAAATAAGTCTAAATTGTCATACCCCAAAAAGTCAAATTGTATTTTGTTGCGGTAGTGACACAGTTTCAGAAAGAATGCAGTGTTTGGTTTTCGCCGTACATAATGGGACCCGTTTCATCCAAAAAGTTGATTCAAGTTTGCCAAAAAGCACCTGGAATGACCTGGATGATTGTCAAAATTCCTGGAAGAATGTTCTATGGACAGATGAAACCAGCCTTACTGTCAACGCGTGGTTGACTCTACAGTCTCTCTGATGAAGAGCTATATACTGGTAGCTATTTTACAGATGAAACCAGCCTTACTGTCAACGCGTGGTTGACTCTACAGTCTCTCTGATGAAGAGCTATATACTGGTAGCTATTTTACAGATGAAACCAGCCTTACTGTCAACGCGTGGTTGACTCTACAGTCTCTCTGATGAAGAGCTATATGCTGGTAGCTATTTTACAGATGAAACCAGCCTTACTGTCAACGCGTGGTTGACTCTACAGTCTCACTGATGAAGAGCTATATACTGGTAGCTATAACTTTTTGGAAGACGTGGGTCCCGTTATGTCTGTTGAAAACCAAACCCTGCATTCCACAGTAAGAACCTGATACCAACGGTCAAGCATGGTGGTGGTAGTGTGATGCTTTGGGGATGCTTTGCTGCCTCGTAGTGCTGAGCGATTAACCAAAATGAGCAGCAGCTCTAGTGATGAGCTGGTGACTTGGAATGAAATAATAAAGTTATCAAATAAAACAAATGTAATATACACAACAATTTAAATATTGACTTAAAGTAATGCATATAAATGGTTAATAAGTGATAAGCAGTAATGGGCCGTCTGTAATGTGATGCTACTGGCGGCAGAGAAGTCAGGGGCAGGAGAGCGGAAACTGGTTTACAACGGTTGTGGTTAATAACCATAAACCACCGTCAACAGAACAATACAATAAATGGGTCAAACAAAACCCGGTCAATACCAGCCTACCGTGCACACGCACTACAACAAACAATTACGGACAAGGACATGGGGGGGGGGGGAACAGAGGGTTAAATACACAACATGTAATTGATGGAATTGGAACCAGGTGTGATGGAAGACAAGACAAAACCAATGGAAAATGAAAAATGGATCGGCGATGGCTAGAACGCTGCCCGAACAAGGAGAGGGACCAACTTCGGCAGAAGTCGTGACACAGTCACTACAGACTTTTAATAATTGTTATATTACGTGATGTAATATAGCCTTCAACCCACATAATGCATAGTGCATTTAATGTTGAAAAATATATATAAAAAATCAATCGAAACCGAAATGGAAAACCTTGATATTTAAAAAAAATAATCTAACCAAAACCGAGCAGACCACAAACAGCACTAATCACACAGCACTACTACCTTAGGACCAGGACGACTTGCCATCGTTGAAGAAACCAGAGAATTCTACAGGAGAATGTCAGGCCATCTGTCCATGAGCTCAACAACACACAATCAAGTTTACATCAGAATGGCTGAAAAGTTTTGGAATGACCTAGTCAAAGTCCAGACCTAAACCTGATTGAGATAGGGCCGGGACCAAAAACTAGAAATGAATGCTTGAAAACACACAAATGTCGCTGAGTTAAAGCAGTTCTGCACGGAAGAGTCGGGCCTAAATTACCTCCACATCGATGTGAAAGACTGACCAACAACTTCAGCAAATGTTTGGTTGCCGTTGCAACTACTGTAAAAGTGGCACAACCAGCTATTGAGTGTAAGGGGGCAATTACTTTTTCACACAGGGGCATTGGGTGTTGCATAACTTTGTTTATTAAATTAATCACCAGATTTGTCTTTTTCTTTGGAAGTTTCCAGCACAAGACTGCAACCAACCAGTACTAAAGTTATATATCCAAATTGTTTGTCTCGCTATAGAAGTGAAGGTTGCCTCTTAGTCATGTGATGGTACATTTGATTTATCAAAGCTTGAAAAGGGCTCTTCCCTCACTAATTAAGGTCAACCTGTCACATTATTTAGGCAACTGATTTCATTAGGGCTTTACTGGGCTGATAAGCTAGCTACATAAGCAACTAATAATTGTTTGTTCTAGTCATAGCATAAGTATGAATGTGCTCCGCCATTTATCTAATGTTAACAACGGCCAAATAAAATGTATCTATTGTCACACAATATACAAATAATAATGCAGACATTGAGTAATTCACGTGTCCCTGAAGGAACTCTGTTGGTGACCCCTGCTCCACAGTCTCATGGTCAGCAGGGGCAGGTAGAGCACAGTGTCATGCTAAAGTCAAAATGACCCCCATGACTTTCCCTCTTATCCACAGAGGCCAGCTGAAGTTTCCGGCCTGGCTGCTGTTTCATACCCTCACAACCAGCAACAAATGGCATAGCTTCCATACCTCACAATACTCGTTGCATGTCATCTGTCAACCTTCACAATGGAAACCCCCACGACGGGATTGTTTTTCAGTACGCCATCATTTCATTCTAAAATGCTCAATTAATTAAAGTCGTAAACAAAACGCAAGTCTACCCCAATGATAACACAAATGACAAAAGCAGCGTAACAACATAGCTATGAAAGGCTACACCCAGGCATGAACATAAAGAACTCAGAATTAGGCCCTAACTCCAGTAACCAAACAGCTACCCGGACTATCTGCATTTACCCTTTTTGCACTAACGTTTTTTGACTCATCACATACGCTGCTCTTACTGTTTATTATCTATCCATTGCCTAGTACATATCTACCTCAATTTCCTTGTACCCCTGCATATCGACTCGGTACTGGTACACCTTGTCTGTAGGCAAGATATCGTTACTCATTGTGTATCTATTATTACTTTCATTACGTGTTTTACTTTTCTATTATTTCTCTATTTTCTTTCCCTCTGCATTGTTGGGAAGGACCCATGAGTAAGCATTTCACTGTTAAGTCCACACCTGTTGTTTACGAAGCACGTGACGAATACATTTTGATTTGATGCGAGTATGTCGGGACAATAATCAAGGAAACAACTGAGGGCCACAGTTTACAGGAAAGGTACTAGGCCTGTGTTCAGTCTACCTGAGGCACTCTAAAACGTCCACTATGCTCAACAGTGGACCTCTATGGTTCTGTTCTCACTGAGGTGAACGAGGTACTCCACAATGGGACTGGTCAATATGGAATGCAATAGGGGAAGGAGAGGGAATGTACCACTGGGGTGTTGAGGGAGGGGGTGGGGTGGCAGGGGAAACAGAAGGGCCTTTTGTGAGACAGGACGCAGCATAGACAGGGCCAGAGGTACAGCAGAGCTTCGGAGGAGGGTGAGCGTGGAGGAGAAGGAGGAGAGAGACGAGAACTGTGGAGGCTTCATCCCACACAGCCGTATCCAAGACCAGCTGTACAGTGGAAGTGTTACTAATGATTATTCAGGCAAACAACATATACTGTAGGCACAATATATGCCACATATTAAACAAGCTGGTAAATGAACTTTAAGGGCCATTGTACCAAAAGTCTACCACTTCATAGTTTCCCAGGCTGCCGGAAGGGGTTGGGAAAAAGCGGCACAAATGTTAGAAAGTCTATAATTCCCCCTTCACACAAGATTTGAGGCTATACAGGCAAACCAGGATTCTAAACATTGGCGAAACAATGACAAATAAGCCACTGTGAGCAACGGCTGAGATAGTAAATAAAACCCAGACAAAATAAACACGGTTCCATGAGGAGACCGGGTGCAATTCCCACAGAAGAAAGCAAATGTACTCAGCACCACAAGCAGCCAGAGTCCATTGGTATCAACACTCCATTCCAGTCTACATGAGATTCCACCTCCCCTTTCAGTTTTGATCCTGCAAGGCCTGTTGGCAGAATTGGACAAATTAAACAATCATCTGATGATATAATTAATTAATTAGTTATAATAAGAAGCAGCAGAGACGGGCCCAGTGATCATGCTCTAGAAACAATTCCCAGATCTTGTGTCACGCCCTGACCTTAGTTATCTTAGTTTTCTTTATTATTTTGGTTAGGTCAGGATGGATGGTTTAGTTTTTGTATTGTATAGGTGTTTTTCCCTGTCAAGGGTTTTTATATATCTATGGGGTTTTGGTATGTCTAGGTAAATGTAGGTCTATGGTGGCCTGAAATGGTTCCCAATCAGAGGCAGCTGTTTATCGTTGTCTCTGATTGGGGATCCTATTTAGGTTGCCATTTTCCCTTTTGGTTTTGTGGGTTATTGTCTATGTGTAGTTGCATGTCAGCACTAGTTGTTTATAGCTTCACGTTTGTTTTGTTAGTTTGTTTAAGTGTTCTTTGTTTTAATAAAAGAGGAATGTATTCCAATCACGCTGCGCCTTGGTCTCCTCAAAATGGCCGTTGTGACACCTTGGTTAGAATTGGTTAGGTGTAAGCAATATTGAGAGGGCAAAGTGGAGCAACTACCATATTTCTCATAGCTTACCTATACAATTATTTCTATCTACATGAAGTGCATAGAGGCTATGGGTTGTTTTTGGACCGGGTCTTACCTACCTCCTAATAGGTGGCCAAGGGCAGGAATTTTTCCTGACAATCAATGCATTTTGAAGATTGGAGTCCTCCAGGGCTCAGTGCTTGGTTCCTTGCTGTTCTTTGTTTGGATTCCTACGATCACCTCATCAATGTATCGAACAAAAGAATCACCAATGATAAGCACATGTTCAACCTCAGCAACCAGGCAGATTTTAGTCATGGCACCACAGTAACAGATTAGGTCACATCCCTGACCCAACCAGGGCGCGAACATCAGCTCCTTATGATTGGATAACTAACAAAACCCATCTTACCTTTGGAGCTAATCCAGCTGCTGACCGTCTGGTCCTGACAAGTTCTGACTCCCGGTTGCAGTTTGCATCAAAGTAAAGCTATCTGCAGTCCTGTACACAGTGATTGTCACACCCTGACCTGAGAGAGCCTTTTTATGTCTATATTTTGGTTTGTTCAGGGTGTGATTTGGGTGGGCATTCTATGTTCTGTTTTTTATGTTTTGTTATTTCTATGTTTTGGCCGGGTATGGTTCTCAATCAGGGACAGCTGTCTATCATTGTCTCTGATTGGGAATCATACTTAGGCAGCCTTTTTCCCTGTTGTCTTTGTGGGAAGTTATCTTTGTTAGTGGCACTAATGCCCTGTTAAGCTTCACGGTCGTTTCTTTGTTTTCTTGGCGACATTTACTATAATAAAAGGAAAATGTACGCTCACTTCCTTCCAGGAAGATGGCCGTGACAGTGATCCAATCTTACAACCTAGAAAGAGTATGAAAAAATATAGACATTCATAATCACTCATTTACTAATAGTATGTACACTATATGTATTTTATGAGCGCTTATTCATTAAAGTGACCAAATAGCATGCAAATGATTGGCCTATAAAATATCTCCTCAGTGATCCACAGTGGTGAAATCTATAATAACAAGAAATAGAGATTGGGTATAGTTTGGGGCGGCAGGTAGTCTAGTGGTTAGAGCGTTGTGCTAGTAACCGAAAGGTTGCTGGATCAAAACCCCGAGCTGACAAGGTAAATAATCTGTTTTTCTGCCCAAACAAGGCAGTTAACCCACTATTCCCCAGTAGGCCGTCATTGTAAATAAGAATTTGTTCCTAACTGACTTGCCTAGTTAAATAAATAAAAAATGTTAATCATGGCAGAGAGCACAATAAAAACAATCCCAAAATGAAAGGAATGTTTGAGGTCAGAAATGTCTGCCTTTGGAAAGTCATCAAAGCGGTTCCTTGCTTGATCTCTGATTTTTGATTGGTCACATCCGGCCTATGCTAACACACAGAGAGCCAGATAGAAGAAGAAATAACTATGATGATACAGAATAATAATCCCTCCCTTTCTTCCTTCCTGTCTGTACTCTTCCCTTCCTTTACCCATTTCACCCTTCTCACGTTCACTCCTGGCAAGGACCCCACTACTAATACTCTCGTTTTCATTGCAGTGAATGATTGGCATAGATGCCAAAACAATGTTTTTTTCCCCTGTAAATGTTTTATCCACATTTTAGTCTACACTAGAATCTCATTGTTATTTTGCATAATGGGACAAAATATATGTGGGTCTCTGTTGTTTTCTGGTTTCACATTTACATTCTGCTCATTTATGCAACTTCATCACATTGGGCCTCTAAATACTGCTGGCTTTCTGATGTGTGTACTTTTCTTTTTAGAGCAGAACGGAATTCTCTCAGATCTAGAAATATACCCTATGGGCTGTGTTCCATTCTCATTATTGCCCTCTTTAAGCTATTCTTAGAGGCCCTCGATGTCCAGTAAATGTATATCTGAGTACATTTGGCCCACAGTGCCTTCACATGCCTTGACTTTTTTCACATTTTGTTGTGTTAGAGCCTGAATTCATTTATTCATTGATTAAATTAAGATTTTGTGCCACTGTGTAATGCTCCGGGTGTCGTGGGTGTGGAGTCAAATGCAGGAGACAGAGAGTTCAATGCTGCGCGTCTTTTAATCGCACCAACGCACCACAGGGTGCTCACAAAAAAGTAACGTTCCCAAAACACAGGGAATCAAAATGTACAATGGGAAACAATCCCGACCGGGCACTAACACGTGCCTATACCACAGAGCCGAAGGTTACATAGAAATAATCCCGCACAACAACCAGGCGGGCCGGCTGTCTAAGAAAGACAAACTAATTAAAAATCCACAGGTGCTACCACTCAACATACAAGGAGGGGGAGGAAAAACAATCAGTGGCAGCTAATAGGCCGGTGACGACGACCGCCGAGCGCCACTTGCCCGGGAAAGGGAAACACCCTCGGTCGGACTCGTGACACACTGATCTACAGACAATACTCAATAATGTCAAAGTGGAATATAGTTGGTAGATTTTTTTTTTTATTCATTTTTAAAATCCAACGCTGAAATGTCTTGAGTCAATTAGTATGCAACCCCTTTGTTATAGCAAGCCTAAATACGTTTAGCAGTAAAAATATGTTTAACAAAAATTATAATAAGTTGCATGGACTCATTCCATGTTCAATAATAGTGGTTGACATAATTAGAAAAACAACCCCATCTTTGTACCTCACACATACAATTATCTGAATTTCAAGCACATATTCCACTACAAAGACCATGGAGGTTTTTCAGTGCCTAGCAAAGAAGGGCACCAATTGGTAGATGTGTAAAAATTAACAAAAGCAGACACTGAATATCCCTTTGAGCATGGTGAAGTTATTAATTACGCTTTGGATGGCTTATCAATACACCCAGTAACTACAAAGATACAGGCGTCCTTTCTAACTCAGTTGCCGAAGAGGAAGGAAACTGCTCACGGATTTCACCATGAGGCCAATAGTGATTTTAAAACAGTTACTGAGTTTAATTGTTGTAATATTATAGAACTGAGGATCGATCAACAACATTGTAGTTACTCCACAATACTAACCTAAATGACAGCATGTAACGAGTGCGCAAATTCAGGGAGTGAGTGTTTTATTAAGTAAAAGAAACAATGAATACGAGCCACAAGTGACAGGTGTGCGGGATAATCAGCAGCCTGATGACCTAGAGGCCGGACAGGGAGCATATAGTGGGGCAAAAAAAGTATTTAGTCAACCACCAATTGTGCAAGTTCTCCCACGTAAAAAGATGAGAGAGGCCTGTAATTTTCATTATAGGTACACTTCAACTATGACAGACAACAAAATTAAAATAAATCCAGAAAATCACATTGTAGAATTTTTTTATTAATTAATTTGCAAATTATGGTGGAAAATAAGTATTTGGTCAATAACAAAAGTTTATCTCAATACTTTGTTATATACCCTTTGTTGGCAATGACAGAGGTCAAATGTTTTCTGTAAGTCTTCACAAGGTTTTCACACACTGTTGCTGGAATTTTGGCCCATTCCTCCATGCAGATCTCCTCTAGAGCAGTGATGTTTTGGGGCTGTTGCTGGGCAGCACAGACTTTCAACTCCATCCAAAGATTTTCTATGGGGTTGAGATCTGGAGACTGGCTACGCCACTCCAGGACCTTGAAATGCTTCTTACGAAGCCACTACTTCGTTGCCCGGGCGGTGTGTTTGGGATCATTGTCATGCTGAAAGACCCAGCCACGTTTCATCTTCAATGCCCTTGCTGATGGAAAGAGGTTTTCACTCAAAATCTCACGATACATGGCCCCATTCATTCTTTCCTTTACACAGATCAGTCGTCCTGGTCCCTTTGCAGAAAAACAGCCCCAAAGCATGTTTCCACCCCCATGCTTCACAGTAGGTATGGCGTTATTTGGATGCAACTCAGCATTCTTTATCCTCCAAACACGACGAGTTGAGTTTTTCCCAAAAAGTTATATTTTGGTTTCATCTGACCATATGACATTCTCCCAATCTTCTTCTGGATCATCCAAATGCTCTCTAGCAAACTTCAGACGGGCCTGGACATGTACTGGCTTAAGCAGGGGGACACGTCTGGCACTGCAGGATTTGAGTCCCTGGCGGCGTAGTGTGTTACTGATGGTAGGCTTTGTTGCGTTGGTCCCAGCTCTCTGCAGGTCATTCACTAGGTCCCCCCGTGTGGTTCTGGGATTTTTGCTCACTGTTCTTGTGATCATTTTGACCCCAAGGGGTGAGATCTTGTGTGGAGCCCCAGATCGAGGGAGATTATCAGTGGTCTTGTATGTCTTCCATTTCCTAATAATTGCTCCCACAGTTGATTTCTTCAAACAAAGCTGCTTACCTATTGCAGATTCAGTCTTCCCAGCCTGGTGCAGGTCTACAATTTTGTTTCTGGTGTCCTTTGACAGCTCTTTGGTCTTGGCCATAGTGGAGTTTGGAGTGTGACTGTTTGAGGTTGTGGACAGGTGTCTTTTATACTGATAACAAGTTCAAACAGGTGCCATTAATACAGGTAACGAGTGGAGGACAGAGTAGCCTCAAAGAAGAAGTTACAGGTCTGTGAGAGCCAGAAATCTTGCTTGTTTGTAGGTGACCAAATACTTATTTTCCACCATAATTTGCAAATAAATTAATAAAAAATCCTACAATGTGATTTTCTGGATTTTTTTTTCTCAATTTGTCTGTCATAGTTGAAGTGTACCTATGATGAAAATTACAGGCCTCTCTCATCTTTTTAAGTGGGAGAACTTGCACAATTGGTGGCTGACTAAATACTTTTTACAAAAAATGTGCCAAAGAAATTCACTTTTTGTCCTGAATACAAAGCATTATGTTTGGGGCAAGTCCAACAACACATCACTGAGTACCACTCTTCATATTTTAAAGCATGATGGTGGCTGCATCATGTTATGGGTATGCTTGGCATCGCCAAGGACTAGGGAATGTTTTGGGATAAAAAGAACGGAATACAACAGAATATAAGCACAGGCAAAATCCTATAGCAAAACCTGGTTGTCTGCTTTCCAACAGACACTGGGAAACTAGTTCACTTTTCAGCAGGACAATAACTTAAAACAAGGCCAAATCTGCAGTGTAGTTGCTTACCAAGACAACATTGAATGTCGCTGAGTGGCTAGTTACAGTTTTGACTTAAATCGACTTGAAAATCTATAGCGAGACTTGAAAATGGCTGTCTAGCAATGATCAACAACCAATTTGACAGAGCTTGTACAATCCAGGTGTGCAAAGCTCTTACAGACATACCCAGAAAGACTCAAAGCTGTAAATGCTCCCAAAGTTAATTCTATGTATTGACTCAGGGGTGTGTATACTTATGTAAATGAGATATTTCTGTATTTCATTTTAAATACATTTTGCGAAAATGTCTAAAAACCTCTTTTTACTTTGTCAGTATGCGGTATTGTGTGTTGATGGGTGACATTTTTTGTTTTAATTTCCATTTTCAGGCTGTAACAACAAAACGTGGAATAGGTCAAGGGGTATGAATATTTTCGGGAAGGCACCGGATGGGACCGAAAGAAGAAAAAACATGTCGGCTTTGTGAGCGATAATGGGATAGAATGAAGGCAGGGTTAATACTGAGAGAGGAACGAAGCCAGTGTCCTAAATCAGATGATTTAGACAGAAAGCAACACAGGGGGGATAACAGAAAGAAATGAGATTTAAGAGACACAGCCACGCTGATTAAAATAGATATTAGAGCATGACCTTCGAACCAAGTTCTTCAGTGATAGTGTGTATAACATGCAAATACATGCTTCAATATCTCAAATGTGAGTATAGTGTTTCTTAAATTGAACTGTGATTAAAGCATTCAAACAGTACAGAAACCTCAAGCCTTTCCATATGTGAATATTTGCTGGGACTAAGTGATCAGTACACAGGTTCAATAAAGTTATGACTGCATGCAGCTAGGTGTGGGAGTTCCTTAACCATGCATTGCCCACCAAAATGCTGGCATATGACTTCAAACAAATTGCTTAGTTCTCAAAACTCAGCATTAACATGAATTTAGAGTAATCATACATTTGAGGCATGAGAGTTTAAAAAGAATGAGGAATTCCGTCCCTCCATGAAGGCCCCATTATGCCACCCTTAACACATAGGGAAATGGACAAGGAGAAGACGAGGGACAGGGGTGGGAGGAGAGGAACAGGATTGGGGAGGGACTGGGAAATGGAAAGGCAAAGTGTTAAAAATAACCTGAGAGAGGTGAAGAAGCCATTTGTAAGAGAGGCCTCCACAGTATGTGCAGCTGAGAGCAAGGTAGTGTGAAAAACCAGCCACTGCAGATTCTGAATAATGATTCACTGGCATTAACAGCGTTGTATATATTCCCTTAATTCAAGAATTTCAGCCGATGCATTCAAAACGTTACTAAATATGGCTCAAAGATACAGTTGAAGTTGGAAGTTTACATACACCTTAGCCAAATACATTTAAACTCAGTTTTTCACAATTCCTGACATTTAATCCTAGTAAAAATTCCCTGTCTTAGGTCAGTTAGGATCACCACTTTATTTTAAGAATGTGAAATGTCAGAATAATAGTAGAGAGAATTATTTATTTCAGCTTTTATTTCTTTCATCACATTCCCAGTGGGTTTACATACACTCAATTAGTATTTGGTAGCATTTCCTTCAAATTGTTTAACTTGGGTCAAATGTTTTGGGTAGCCTTCCACAAGCTTCCCACAATAAGTTGGGTGAATTTTGGCCCATTCCTCCTGACAGAGCTGGTGTAACTGAGTCCGGTTTGTAGGCCTCCTTGTTCACACACATTTTTTTCAGTTCTGGCCACAACTTTTCTATAGGATTGAAGTCAGGGCTTTGTGATGGCCACTCCAATAGCTTGACTTTGTTGTCCATAAACCATTTTGCCACAACTTTGGAAGTATGCTTGGGGTCATTGTCCATTTGGAAGACCCATTTGCGACCAAGCTTTAACTTCCTGACTGATGTCTTGAGATGTTGCTTCAATATATCCACATAATTTTCCTACCTCATGATGCCATCTATTTTGTGAAGTGCACAAGTCCCTCCTGCAGCAAAGCACTCCCACAACATGATGCTGCCATCCCCGTGCTTCACGGTTGGGATGGTGTTCTTCGGCTTGCAAGCCTCCCCTTTTCCTCCAAACATAATGATGGTCATTATGGCCAAACAGTTCTATTTTTGTTTCATCAGACCAGAGGACATTTCTCTAGAAAGTACGATCTTTGTCCCCATGTGCAGTTGCAAACTGTAGTCGGGATTTTTTATGGCGGTTTTGGAGCGGTGGCTCCCTCCTTGCTGAGCGGCCTTTCAGGTTATGTCGATATAGGACTCGTTTTACTGTGGATATAGATCATTTTGTACCTGTTTCCTCCAGCATATTCACAAGGTCCTTTGCTGTTGTTCTGGGATTGATTTGCACCTTTCGCACCAAAGTATGTTCATCTCTAGGAGACAGAAAGCGTCTCCTTCCTGAGCGGTATGACGGCTGCGTGGTCCCATGGTGTTTATACTATTGTTTGTACAGATGAACGTGGTACCTTCAGCTGTTTGGAAATTGCTCCCAAGGATGAACCAGACCTGTGGAGATCTACAATTTTTTTCTTTGGTCTTGGCTGATTTCTTTAGATTTTCCCAAAGAGGCACTGAGTTTGAACGTAGGCGGGTACACCTCATATTGACTTAAATTATGTCAATTAGCCTATCAGAAGCTTCTAAAGCCATGACATAATTTTATGGAATTTTCCGAGCTGTTTAAAGGCACAGTCAACTTAGTGTATGTAAACTTCTGACCCACTGGAATTGTGATAGTGAATTATAAATTAAATAATCTGTCTGTAAACAATTGTTGGAAAAATTACTTGTCATGCACAAAGTAGATGTCCTAACCCACTTGCCAAAACTATAGTTTGTCAACAAGAGATTTGTGGAGTGCTTGAAAAACGTTTTAATGACTCCAACCTAAGTGTATGTAAACTTCCGACTTCAACTGTACTTGGGGGTCCAAACATAGGCCTAGAATACAATTGAACCGCTGCTTGACATCAAGCTCATCATGTCTCTGTGTCAGAGGTTATTTATTGCACGTGCTCCCTCTGCCGGACACAATTGAAACAACAGACGCAGCTTCCTGAGTAGACCTACTACCAAATGAGGACAGGCTCCATCCTCTTCAGTCAAATTCCACCGAATCACAATAAAGTTGGAAATTTGTATTGCGTGTGTAACGTAACGTTTGACTCGGCATGGTGCCGAAATAACGCGAGTACATAGCAAAAAGCCTTTTCAATTTCATTCAAAGCTGCTGCGTGACAGTTATTGACCTAAGACGTTTAGACTAGCATACCGCCATTTGCCATTAGGCTACTTTAACGCTGACCAAACCTGCAAAACGTGACTTTGAACAAGACATTTTTGAAACTATTTCAAAATAATGGTGAATTCATTTGTAACATGGTAGATAAATCTGAGGGACTATAGCCTCAATAAATGGGGACCAAAATGTTTTATAGAAAGTTGTATAGTCCGAGGACTTGTTTTCAATTATATTGTATAGTCTGCTATTTAGGCTATTGACGTGGCCTGTGATTTATGTTCGGCATTTTACCGCGTCGAAATGTACTGTCAATGGACCCAAATCCTCGGGTTAATTGTGCATATCGTTCTATAACTATTTTGTAATTTGGAGGGTAAAGGCAAACAGTTGTTGACCGAGAAGAAATTTAAACCAATGAGTCAAAATTGAGGGAGGAGACAGGGGCGGGGGGAGAGAACAAAAAATAAACCTGTACAGAGAAGCGGTCATAGCCAAACAGCGACGAGCGACTGACAGACACTCCGCGGCTGGGCAGTTGGTTACAGTCCGGGGTAGAAAGGACACCATATAGTTGAATGAATGGGCGGACATAGGTCAGCGCTCCCTCTGCTGGGTTCATCACTAAACTACAGCGCCACTGGTCACTCGAGGCCCGGGGGTCCTGCTGGACTGAGGACCATACCATCCGATTTATTGGGATGGGGGACTACAAAGGCCAATCGGGACATTACATTTATTGGACAACAAGTTGTTTTATGTATGACGGTTGGGGAAAATGCTTACACTGATTTACATCAACTCAGGAGATCAGAATGTATAATTTATCTAAATACAAAAAAAAAATGAGTCCAAAAGTAAATGGTTGTCAAGTTTCCAACAAGTCAAATGTTCCACATTATTCTTTGAATGCTTCTTTTGAAGCATGCACTGAAAACCATGGAGAAAGACTTAATCCACCAAGACAGGAATGGTACAGTATTAAAACCTTTACTTGGAATTGATACAACAAACAGAAGCAGATTCCGAATGACAATTTCTTGTTGTTGCTTTCCTTCCCCAAAACACACAAAATAGTATATAATTTGCACATGTATGCTGGAGTCAGAGATAAAAACTAGACAAAGAATTAACATGAAAAAAAGGAAACCCACGTGAATAAGTTTTTGCATTTGTTTAATACTCCTGAATACAGAAAGATGAACAGCCTGGTCATGGGAAAGAGTCAAACACAGACAAAGAAGCAGTGTATTGTGGTGGGAGTCAATGACAGGACATCTCTAGATCTAATTAAAAAGAAAACAGCTTTTCTTGATCAACAAACCATCATCTGATCAAGTCAAAGTGTCCCACCCTATGCCCCACCCTAAGCACTTCTCCAACTTTGAAAGCGTTCTTTCAACGGGAGAGCACGACCTCCCTCCTATAAAGAGTGGCGTCTACCATGTTGAGTTGGCCCTCCCCTCAAGTTCATTCCATGTAATGGGACACTCTCCAGAGGCGTGATTTCAGCGCACACCTTTGGAGTCCATGCTTTGGCTCCACTTTTCTTCTCGGCCGAAGCCAAGGTTTGCTGCAGTGTCCCAACGCATATTTTTCAATGTAAACACTCCTGTTTGCGCTGGACACGGAAGATAGCACCGTGATCCAAATAGCCAAATGATCTGTGCACGTTCCTAGCTTGTAACTCTGCCCTCTTGGCAATCAAAGCAAGGTCGACCCTTAAAAAAAAAAGCACCAATGTACAGCATTAGCACCATAGGGGCCACTGACCCTCCCCCCTTGCTGTGACATCCTTCTTATAAGGGGCCTTTAGTGACAAAGCACACCCCTCAGCATGGCACAGCATCAACGCTGGCCTTCGCACCTGTTTGGCAGTGTTGCATCATCACATGGGTGGCGCAAACCAGCCAACCGCATGGGGTGTTTAGATCATCGCAGAGGGCCTTTGCTCCAGGGTGCCTATGTAAATAAGTATTGCGCCCCGCTACATACCAATACATGACAGCTTCACAGCCTCAGTTTTAATAAAGAAGCGTTTTAATTTGATTTAAAGCAAGTGATTTCAAAAGTAAGTTGGAGATACTGAACGTAATCAAAGGTCCAGGCGTCTGCCTTGAGTGCACGCGGTCACGAAGGACACGCATCTTTGGGCCGCACGCCGGCGGTCTGTCTCCAAGGGCGACGACCACCGCCGCACTGCCATCAAGTAATACCAAATGACCATTATTGCACTCCGTTGGCAAGGGAAGAGGAAGGGGCCAGGAAACGTGTTTGCCAATTTTCACCCCTTCGCTTGCGCCTTGCTATTCTGTGCACCTCGTTGTTTTGTTGAAAACCTCTCTCCATGCTGCAGCAGACCCGAGCCTGCTGGTATAACCAGAACAAGGCTTCATTGTACGCAGTCAACATCGTGACATATCAACATCGCGACATTTCAACATCGCGACATATCAAAATACATTTTTTAATAAAAAGAAAAAAATAATTACTTGGGACCATCTTCTGATAAACTGTCTGCCTGAACAACTTGAAAATGCTTAGCTTATAAAACCTGTAGAATTTGCATAGAGCTGTTATACGTATATTGTACTGTACTAAATACATCTCTGCTCATAGCAAAATGGCATTTTATGAGACAAGACACAGCACAGCAAGGGATTCACTTTAAATGCACTGTTTTAGCACTAGAAGAGGCAAGTGAGCCCTTTTGACTTAATATGAATTTTAAATTGAAATATCTCTGCCATTTGTAAAGTCTGTCCTTGACTTTTCCTAAATAAGTCTGTTGAACACACTTATTATTAGGCAACAGATAGCCTACAGTAACAAACTACTACAAATTATATTTTGATCTTTGAAATTATAATTTTTTTCGTATTCTAATGTTACCCAAGACATCCATAAACACAACCAAAATATTATTTATTCGATAGCATATATGAAATGTACTTGTTAGACTTAAGAGTGTTGGAGTCAAAATGGACTCGTTTGGTCCCTCGAGGCCAGGATTTTCTAGTGTTAATGAAATGGGAGATGCAAGGCGTTCACATTCAACTAAGGAAGCTCCCCCCCAAAAAAAGAGGGAATTGCAGAAATGGTTGTTGCAAGTATCGTGGAGGTGTGACAAGATCATGGTTGCACACATAAGATAGTCTACCCTGAGGTGCCACTCTGAAACCGTGATGCGACAACAAGCAACCGCACCTCTTCTCTGTACATCCACAATCTGGACACCGAGGAACAGAGCATTTTCACATGTATAGACATACATAAACCAACAGGTATGTCAATAGTCTACAGTGCTCCTATTGCTTGTTCACAGGCTTGGAGTAGGACACACAGGTATAATCCTCCATATATTACATGGGGGAGGTGTTCCTCTCGCCAGAAAGGGCTGACAGCAAGTAACTCTAGGGGATCGGCTGAAAAGAGGACAGCTGAGTGGGAATCCAATTTTAAGTAGACCTCGGTTTCAAGACGGAAAACGGTGGAGGGTGTGTGTGTGTGTACTTGCACACTCTTAGCCTTGTGTTTGTGTGTGTACTGTGTCTGCGTTGGTGTAAACAAGAGGAGGCTGGTGGGAGGTGCTATAGGAGGACAGGCTCATTGCAATGGCTGGAATGGAATTCATGGAATGGTACTAAGTATGCTTGACTCTGTTCCATTGATTCCGTACCAGCCATTACAATGAGCCCATCCTCCTATAGCTCCTCCCACCAGCCTCCTCTGGTGTAAACAAGCATGTCTATAATTGTAAGAACATATGAGTTGTGTAGCACCCAGTTTAGGACAGCTGAACGTCTGTCCAGTAAGGTGATACAGCAACCTCTATTCTTCATCATCATTTCTGAATAGTAAATAATACCAATTTCTAAATATACTCCAGAAATCACCCATCTAAATGTTTTTATGGCCACAATATGGAAAGGGATACCTACAGTGCCTTGCAAAAGTATTCATAAATTGATTTTTATTTGGATTTCATGTAATGGACATACACAAAATAGTCCAAATTGGTGAAGTGAAATTTTAAAAAGTTACTTGTTTCAAAAAATTCAAAATGAAAAAGTGGTGGGTGCATATGTATTCCCTTTGCTATGAAGTCCCTAAATAAGATCTGGTGCAACCAATTACCTTCAGAAGTCACATAATTAGTTAAATAAAGTCCATCTGTGTGCAATCTAAGTGTCACATGATCTGAATATATATACACCTGTTCTGAAAGGCCCCAGAGTCTGCAACACCACTAAGCAAGGGGCACCACCAAGCAAGCGGTACCATGAAGACCAAGGAGCTCTCCAAACAGGTCAGGGACAAAGTTGTGGAGAAGTACAGATCAAGGTTGGGTTTTTAAAAAATATCTGAAACTTTGAACATTCCACTGAGCACCATTAAATCCATTATTAAAAAATTGAAAGAATATGGCACCACAACAAACCTGCCAAGAGAGGGCCGCCCACCAAAACCCATGGACCAGGCAAGGAGGGCATTAACCAGAGAGGAAACAAAGAGACCAAAAACAACCCTGAAGGAGCTGCAAAGTTCCACAGCGGAGATTGGAGTATCTGTCCATAGGACCACTTTAAGCCGTACACTCCACAGAGCTGGGCTTTACGGAGTGACCATAAAAAAGCCATTGCTTAGAAAAAAATAAGAAAACACGTTTGGTGTTCGCCAAAAGGCAGGTGGGAAACCCCCCAAACATATGGAAGAGGGTACTCTGGTCAGATGAAACTAAAATGTAGCTTTTTGGCCATCAAGGAAAATTCTATGTCTGGCGCAAACCCAACACCTCTCATCACCCCGAGAACACCATCCCCACAGTGATGCATGCTGGTGGCAGCATCATGATGTGGGGATGTTTTTCATCAGCAGGGACTGGGAAACTGGTCAGAAGTGAAGGAATGATGGATGGTGCTAAATAAAGGGAAATTCTTGAGGGAAACCTGTTTCAGTCTTTCAGAGATTTGAGACTGGGACGGAGGTTCACCTTCCAGCAGGGCAATGACCCTAAGCATACTGCTAAAGCAACACTTGAGTGGTTTAAGGGGAAACATTTAAATGTCTTGGAATGGCCTAGTCGAAGCTCAGACCTCAGTCCAATTGAGAATCTGTGGTATGACTTAAATATTGCTGTACACCAGTGGAACCCATCCAACTTGAAGGAGCTGGAGCAGTTTTGCCTTGAAGAATGGGCAAAAATCCCAGGGGCTAGATGTGCCAAGCTTATAGATACATACCCCAAGAGACTTGCAGCTGTAATTGCTGCAAAAGGTGGCTTTACAAAGTATTGACTTTGGGGGGTGAATAGTTATGCACGCTCAAGCTTTCTGTTTTTTTGTCTTATTTCTTGTTTGTTTCACAATAAAAAATATTTTGCATCTTCAAAGTGGTAGGCATGTTGTGTAAGTAAATCAAATGATACAAACCCCCCCAAAATATATTTGAATTCCAGGTGGTAAGGCAACAAAATAGGAAAAATGCCAAGGGGGGTGAATACCTTCGCAAGCCACTGTATATGGTCTCATTCTTTATATGGTCTCATTCTTTATGCTTTGTTTGTATCTAATGTGTTGACATCCATTTCTGTTATGGGGAGCTGAATCAGCCACTGGTGCATTACTTTGTGTAAGCAAACCACACATTACATCCGTTGAAGCCTGCCAATCAGCTCCACGCTAAACAGGAAGTATCGTCTGAGGCTGGTCAGCCTAAGGGGGCGGGGTCTATCGCCCTGCCCGTGACACTGCCGACAGTTGCCCGAAAGAATACCATCACAACTACTAGTACAACTACTAGCAACCTTCTAGTCAG
This sequence comes from Oncorhynchus mykiss, assembly GCF_013265735.2. NCBI lineage: Eukaryota > Metazoa > Chordata > Actinopteri > Salmoniformes > Salmonidae > Oncorhynchus > Oncorhynchus mykiss. The sequence goes on along the minus strand of NC_050572.1, from coordinate 33,213,741 downwards.
TGACAATTAGGTGGGTTTTTCAAGCTTAAAATCCAGTCTATTGGTAAAACCCTTAAAGTTTTTTTACAGTACATGTTGAATGTGTACAATAGCTGTTCATACTGTAGCTCAGCTCATGCTATCGGTGCATACTATTTGTTGTGTGTGGGTATTAATATGCTCGCTAACGCCTGTGTCTTCCCTACTGTATGCATCGACTGGAATCGCCCAATCGTACTCTAGTGAAGGAGTAGATGTGTCATCATATTTACAGATTGTAAAAAGTTAACGGAAAGAGGCTGCAAGCACTGAATGAAACAAGCGGAGGATTCAGAAGGGGGGTTTGTAGGGGTATTGTAGGCCAATAGAACAAGATATCCAATGATATCCTGGCTTTCTTAGAACGGACGGCCATTTCACAGAATGAAGCACCATCATTAACATATTGGTTCTTAAGAAGACATATGATGAAAGATGCGGAGCGGTTCGTTCGATGACGTGTGTGTTGTGATCGCCCCCAGTTTCTTAAAGATGGGCAGAAGGATTTCTGCTAAATGTTTACTTACACAGTAACATTTCAGAGTGCAAAAATGACCATTAGCAAGGATAGGGCATGAAACAAAAGAAAGATCTACAACAGCACCAATGACACACAGTGCTCTTGAACAAGGTTGCACTTTCTGTGCCCAATGGTCCTTGTTTGGACTTGAAGACCAAACACCACAAAGAAACAAAAGAAAACATCCTATAAGTCACTTTATTTCATTGAAAGCCTGGTGTGAGCTTTAAGAAGGGCCAAACAAAGTGCCCCCTTCTTGGATTTCAATGCCTTAAAAAGGTCTCATTATATGAGTACAGTACTTCAAAACAAATTCAGCGCATTTCAGCGTGAATAAAGCATCGTATTCAAATCACATTCGGATTGGTGAACTGAGAGGGCCGCGTCTGCCTCCGTTGGTTGTGTCCCGACCAATAGAAGCTGGAAAAGTTGGGAAACTTGATTGAAATATTACACAACTGATTACGACGGGTTTGGGGTAAACCCAAGAGTAAAACCAAAGGCGGAGTAAGCCACTCGTCATATCTATGCGTACAGCAATGTATCTGAATAACCTACGAACCCCACAAGAAGCTAAGAGGTCTACCGGATATCGCAGAAGCGTTTACACACAAAGCTGAAGGCTACAAACTGAAGGCTAACTCATGATAAAACTTGTGGTTAAAAATGAGATATTTCCATGTGTCTTAACCCCTACTGTGAAAAAAGTATGTGTTTCTGTGTGCGTGTTGGAAAAAGTGTTTGTTTTTTACAGCACATGGTCTTTTGGAGAGCTGTATCAGCTTGGGGGGATTTAATGAGTGAAGAAGTGGTTGTGGGGTTTGTGTGAGTGGGACGTCAAAACCAGCAGACATGGTGAAGTCCCAGAACCAGGGTGCCAGAACTAGAATCCCTGATGGACCAGAGCAGAACCTGGTTCCTAGGTCAGCTGGTGGGGCGCCTCCAGCATCTCCATGAGGAATGTGTCGATAGGGGTGTCACCAATCAGCTTGAAGAAGAACAGGTGCTCCAGGCACTTCAGGCCAATGGAGCGTAGCGCTGGCAGCCGGAGGAGGAGCTTAGCGAACCTGGGGGCGATGGGGGAGAACGAGTGAGGTCAATCATGACGGTGATGTGGGAGTATTGTGTGGATAAGTGCTATAGTATGTCTGTGTGTTTCTCTTGTACCTGCCCTGCTGGTCGGGGTATCTCTGTTTACAATAGGACTCCAGCGATGCGTACACCTTCTCCCTCAGCAATTCCACTTCACTGGAGCTGGACAGGCCCTTGGCATCTGAACGCAGGAACAAACACCGGCATTATAGCACTGAGATGAATTAACGTGTGATTCTTCCTGACATTATGCTATATCTGGGATGAAATGGCTTATCTTGTCTCAAATCATTACCCGGGTTGAAGAGGATGATGGCTCGGAGGCACCCGAGCTCGGTCTTGTCCATCTGCATGTCTCTCATCTTACTGACTAGCTCAGTGAGAACTCTACAACCGGGTCGAGGAGAAGGTGGTGTGGAAGAGGGACGAGAGAGCGGGAGGAGATGGGTTAGCATCTTCTCTAGGGTTCACCACAGTTCCACTCAACGATGCAGCAGTCCAATAGAGAAACTAACAAGGGCAGGGGGGCTGGGATACAAGTCTAACATCCTCTTTACACGTTGTATTTACACTTTACACACAATCCACACGTAACCTTGTGAATGATAGAAATTGCAACAAAGCAATAGTGCAAACCATCACGTATTTATAGACTACGGCACATCGCAATAATGTTGGGTAGTGTAATAGTTCAATAAGGAGAGAAAGAACACAAAGGGAGGAAAGTAAAAGCAGCCTGCGTTTTGTCGACGCTGTGCCAGCGGCCAGTCGAGCCCAAGGTCCGACAGAAAAGAGGAGAAACAGAACAGAACACAACACTCACTGAAACACGTATGGACAAGATACACACGACCCGCTCTTTTACCTGGGCATATTACAGCACTTTCTTTGCCAGATTCACTCATTCTCAACAACTGGGCCAAGATTATTATTATTTTTTTTTTGGGGGGGGGGGGGGGGGGGGGGGCGTGGCGTTATTTGTTTTGTTTGTTGTTGATAGGGGAAGGTGGGGGTGTAGTGATGTCATTACCTGTCAAATATGGCCCCAACCTCTGCATTGTGCGCACTCTCCCTGTGTATGCAATTACAATGTGTTATTACAATGTTATTACACAGTTACATTGTTATTACATTGTCCCCCCTGCGTTGGTTTGGGCCCAGAGGAACAGGTAAGTTAGACTCTGCAGTGCATTTTGGTGCCCCGGTGAACCGGTGCCCGGTTCCACTTCTGGGAGTAACAGGCTACAGGCTCTTGTTGATGGAGACTTGACCTGATGAAAAGGTTTAAGATAGCACTAAAACGACAGGAAGTAAAGCACCAAAACTACAGGAAGTAAAGCTTGAGGAATGACAAAAATACAAAGATATGACAATGTAACACAGCAACAAATAGATCTGAGACGTTTGAGCAGAGACAAGATCTCGAGGAGAAAACGTTCCTATTGGGTCAGATTGAAACAAGATAAATAGTTCTATGCAGTATTACCCAAGACCTCTGCTTAACTTAACTACTGTAGTGTTTTAGGCATACTTCCTTGTACCCTCGATAATTGTCATATACAACTTCCTGGGTAAGTACGCATCATTTAAAAAATTCTAAATGCAACTGGTTTATCCAAATCAGCACAAAAAGGGTTATGTGTATTAGCATGAGCCAATGACAGTAGAGCAGAAGAATAGGAAAATAGAGGAGCGTAATAAATAGGCATCAAAGGAACAATGCAGTAATATGATCAGGGCAGTTTAATCATGTTAATTCAATCGATTTTGCATAAATCATAAAAGAATGCAAAGAAAATAATATTGTAATGAATCAAACAAAAAAAGAGAAGTGAGGATAAAAACATGAGAATTGAGAAATGTCAACAAAAATAAAATAAAATAAAATAACATTCACTGGACCACAAGGAGGTCTAGATTGCGATGAATCTGAAACAAAAGCCTGCAACCGGTTAATCCAAGATATGCTTAAATTCCTGCGGGAATTGGGAGTCTTGCAGCTTATGAACTATTCATAAAAATGTAGGTTACTGTGTAATAAACAATGAATTCACACCATGTGATGTGGCTACTCTACTGAGTTGGGGAGGGCACGCCTGTTCCTTGAGAGCTGCGATGAGCGCAGGATTTTACTCAAGACAGGTGCCATGCTACTGAATAAAATACTGACATCTGCCAATGTAAAACAGAATAGATGAATGTGTGGCTGTGATTGGGGTAGGGAGGGGGGGGGGGGCATCCTAGTGAAATCAAGGGCGACGTCTACATGAAGCATTAGTCGTCAGCGTCCTGGCACGCTGTGTCATTCTAGAGGCAGACTAAGCAGTAAAGACTCAGCTAGTCAGAGCCAGACACGCAGACAGCAGAACCCTGGGGAAAAAAGTGTAACGTTCTCCCATCAGTCAGGAAAATAATTCAGCTCATTTCAACAAAGCATCTGGAGTCCAAAGAGAAACGGACATTTAATGAACAGTAAACTGCAACAGGCATAATTGGCCACCATTTCAATGCTTCAATGGATTCCTATGACTGGAAGTTATGTTTTACAAACACGTGAATATATGACGGCGTGTATGATCAAATAAAACAAACGGCCATTACAAAAACACTAGACATTTATTGTTTAAACCAATGAAGAATGCTTTAATCATTCAGAGGCACTTTTTTTCAATCTTTCTCCCTGAAGTTTATGACCTCTTTGAAAATGAACATGCAAAAGGTTGCTTCTATGCCCTTCACTCAGGTCCATCGCACGTGTGAGTGTGTGTGTGCCTGTTACCTGTCGAAGATGGCTCCAACGCCAGCGCTGTGGGCGCTGTTCCTGTGCACATGCAGGCCGGTGGCCAGTAGGATGCCATCTTTCACGCTGATGGAGCGGTGAGAGAAAGAGGCAATCAGCAGCTCGTTCCAACCTGGAGAGAAGAGAGAGACCGGGTCATCCATGTATTTGTTAAGGATCCCCATAAGCTGCTGCCAAGGTAGATGCTACTCTTCCTGGGGTCCGGCAGCATCAAGGCAGTTATATACAATTAAAAATATGACATGACTTTGCATTTCATAACAAGTGGCACCTGACCACACGACTGGACAGTAAGTCCAGGTGCGACAAAACCAGGGCCCGTAGGACCTGCAGAGTTGGGACCAAGCCACTATTATTCGAGTCCCGAGCAAGTCTCAAGTCACAAGGTCTGAGTCTCAAGTCACAAGGTTCGAGTCAAGTCCAAGTCGTGCATTCTAAGAGCAAATCAAGTTGAGTCATGTTTTTTAAGTCAAGTAAAAAAATAAAAATACAGTGGGGAGAACAAGTCTTTGATACACTGCCGATTTTGCAGGTTTTCCTACTTACAAAGCATGTATGTAGAGGTCTATAATATTGATCATAGGTACACTTCAACTGTGAGAGACGGAATCTAAAACAAAAATCCAGAAAATGTATGATTTTTAAGTAATTCATTTGCATTTTATTGCATGATATAAGTATTTGATCACCTACCAACCAGTAAGAATTCTGGCTCTCACAGACCTGTTAGTTTTTTTTTATGAAGCCCTCCTGTTCTCCACTCATTACCCGTATTACATGCACCCATTTGAACTCGTTACCTGTATAAAAGACACCTGTCCACACACTCAATCAAACAGACTCCAACCTCTCCACAATGGCCAAGCCAGAGAGCTGTGTAAGGACATCAGGGTTAAATTGTAGACCTGCACAAGGCTGGGATGGGCTACAGGACAATAGGCAAGCAGCTTGGTGAGAAGGCAACAACTGTTGGCGCAATTATTAGAAAATGGAAGAAGTTCAAGATGACGGTCAATCACCCTCGGTCTGGGGCTCCATGCAAGATCTCACCTCGTGGGGCATCAATGATCATGAGTTAGGTGAGGGATCAGCCCAGAACTACACGGCAGGACCTGGTCAATGACCTGAAGAGAGCTGGGACCACAGTCTCAAAGAAAACCATTAGTAACACACTACGCCGTCATAGATTAAAATCCTGCAGCGCACGCAAGGTCCCCCTGCTCAAGCCAGCGCATGTCCAGGCCCGTCTGAAGTTTGCCAATGACCATCTGGATGATCCAGAGGAGGAATGGGAGAAGGTCATGTGGTCTGATGAGACAAAAATATAGCTTTTTGGTCTAAACTCCACTCGCCGTGTTTGGACGAAGAAGGATGAGTACAACCCCAAGAACACCATCCCAACCGTGAAGCATGGAGGTGGAAACATCATTCTTTGGGGATGCTTTTCTGCAAAGGGGACAGGACGACTGCACCGTATTGAGGGGAGGATGGATGGGGCCATGTATCGCGAGATCTTGGCCAACAACCTCTTCCCTCAGTAAGAGCATTGAAGAAGGGTCTTGGCTGGATCTTCCAGCATGACAACGACCCGAAACACACAGCCAGGGCAACTAAGGAGTGGCTCCGTAAGAAGCATCTCAAGGTCCTGTAGTGGCCTAGCCAGTCTCCAGACCTGAACCCAATAGAAAATCTTTGGAGGGAGCTGGAAGTCCATATTGCCCAGCGACAGCCCCGAAACCTGAAGGATCTGGAGTAGGTCTGTATGGAGGAGTGGGCCAAAATCCCTGCTGCAGTGTGTGCAAACCTGGTCAAGAACTACAGGAAACGTATGATCTCTGTAATTGCAAACAAAGGTTTCTGTACCACATATTAAGTTCTGCTTTTCTGATATATCAAATACTTATGTCATGCAATAAAATGCAAATTAATTACTTAAAAATCATACAATGTGATTTTATGGATTTTTGTTTTAGATTCCGTCCCTCACAGTTGAAGTGTACCTATGATAAAAATTACAGACCTCTACATGCTTTGTAAGTAGGAAAACCTGCAAAATTGGCAATGTATCAAATACTTGTTCTCCCCACTGTATATACAAGCAACAACTTTGTCTATTTATTGAGGCTACCAGATAGCCATTTTCTTTATTTTGTCTACAACACATTTTGACTATGTAATTATAAAATAGGGACCTTGTAGCAGGCATGAAATCAGCAGAAGGCAAGGCAGAACTGCTCAGAGTGTAGATTTATTTATAGGTCTTGGTGATCCAATGGTGAAAGCGCCATATCATACCAAATATACAAGTAGATTTACCAAATATACACGGGCAATAGCCCAAAAGAAATAGCCTCGGTCCCTTAACCTGCTCTATCTTAACAGACACAGGTAGAGGGCAAGACTTTGCAGCCTCTCCTGGAGAAACCAAATGTAATTTGTCTAACAGGAGCTCAAACAGGTAGACCTACATTTATATACGAACTTGGCTCCCAGGACCATACAATTACCCAACTGGCAATTACAACCAATCAACTGATTCTACAATGTAAAAGGCCATTTCCACATCAATTGTTACAATCGTCTTAATCAGATGTAATAATATTTCAAACCCACGCATACATGGAACAATAATTTTCTCTTATTCAACTCCAAAGCGCTCCATGCGCTCCGAGGCGCGTGCGCTCCAATTACGCACAACAGAAATGACAGAAATATTGGACACAGACACACCGAACTCTGACATGACCAGGAAAATATGAACAAAGGAAACCATATATTTAATTAAGTAAACAGAACTTTTACCTCATGAGTCTTGCGAACGTTCATGCGCACTATAAAGTGCACTGCCTGCTCAGAGCAGGGTAAGAAATGGTTGGCTAAATGAAAATGTGTTGTAGGCCAATCAAACATGAAACAGAAATGTCAACATGTTGCAAGAAATGGGACGGAATGATGAAACGCTATTAATGACTTTAGTATTAAATGGAATATACAGCGCCTTCGAAAAGTATTCAGACTTTTTCCACATTTTGAAACGTTACAGCCTTATTCTAAAATGGATTAAATACAAAATAAAAACTCAGCAATCTACACACAATACCCCATAATGACAAAGTGAAAACAGGTTTTTATTTTTTTTAAATAAAGAAATACCTTATTTAAATAATTATTCAGACCCTTTGCTATGAGACTCAAAATTGAGCTCAGGTGCATCCTGTTTTCCATTGATCATCCTTGAGATGTTTCTACCACTTGATTGGAGTCCACCTGTGGTAAATTCAATAAGTTGGACATGATTTGGAAAGGCACACACCTGTCTATATAAGGTCCCACAGTTGACAGTGCATGTCAGAGCAAAAACCAAGGGATGAGGTCAAAATAATTGTCCGTAGAACTCCGAGACAGGATAGTGTTGAGGCACAGATCTGGGGAAAAAAATGTCTACTGCATTGAAGGTCCTCAAAAACACAGCGGTCTCCATCATTCTTAAATGGAAGAAGTTTGGAACCACCAAGACTCTTCCTAGAACTGGCCGCCCGGCCAAACTGAGCAATCAGGAAGCATGGTGGTGGTTTTTCAGCAGCAGGGACTGGGAGACTAGTCAGGATTGAGGGAAAGATGAACAAAGAAAAGTACAGAGAGATCCTTGATGAAAACCTACTCCAGAGTGCTCAGGACCTCAGACTGGGCACGAAGGTTCACTTTCCAACAGACCCTAAGCACACAGCCAAAACAATGCAGGAGTGGCTTCGGGACAAGTCTCTGAATGTCCTTGAGTGGCCCAGCCTGAGCCGGACTTGAACCCGATCGAACATCTCTGGAGAGACCTGAAAATAACTGGACAGCAACCCTTCCCATCCAACCTGACAGAGCTTAAGAGGATCTGCAGAGAAGAATGGGAGAAACTCCCCAAAAACAGGTGTGCCAAGCTTGCAGCGTCATACCCAAGAAGACTTGATGCTGTAATCGCTGCCAAAGGTGCTTCAACAAAGTACTGAGTAAAGGCTCTGAATACTCATGTAAATGTAATTTCCATTTTAGCAACAAACAAAAAAAAGTTCTCTCTTTGACATTATGGGGTATTGTGTGTAAATTGATGAGAGCCATTTCAAAAATATATATTAGAATAAGGCCGTAACGTAACAACGTGTTAAAAGTCAAGGGGTCTGAATTATTTTCCGAAGGCACTGTACATTAACCACATAGGGCCTATGCATTTAAAAGTGTGAAAGCAACAGGAAACATTTCAACAAGAGAAAAGCCACTCTGTGCAAGTGAAGAGTCTTCGCCACAGTAATAATACATTTGATCATCCAATTCCAAATGCACGCTTCATAAGTAAATTATCAATTTCAAGCAATTGTTAGGCCCACATACTAAAAGACCAATAGGGCTATGCTAGTAATTGTTGCCCCATTGCTGGGGAGCTTGCAAAGTAAACAGTTCATATTTTTGATGGCAAAACATTTTTGAAGTTGCATATTTATTTATTATGGCAATTCTCTCTCCCTATAATTTGACGTTTACAGCAAATCAGCAATCTGCTCGCCAGCTCATCTGAACTGTGTTGATTGACAGTATGCTGGTGTAATCAGAGTGCAGAGTTTGCGTTTCACTAAACAATCTGTTGCAACTTACATGTTTGTTTTTTTTTTACAAGTGCGATGCGGCGACTACTGTCTCTGGCTGCGTGACTAATCCACGGAGACTCTGTGTCACAAAATGAGTGACAAAACATTACAAAACCTGGCCAGATAATATTAAGTCATCAGTCAAAGTTGAGTCCCGAGTCTTGAGGCTCCAAGTCAAGTCTCAAGTTATTTTATTTTCTATCAGGTTGAGTCTCAAGTCATCAAATCAGACTCGAGTCCAAGTCATGTTACTGAGTTCAAAACTCTGAGGACCTGCCTTGTTTATAGCGTTGTTAAGAAGGCAGTTTCGACATTATTATTTACAAGATTTAGTTGATTGGTTTAGTGAATGATTTGTCCCAAATATAACGCTTTTAGTTTTTGAAATATTTAGGACTGACTTATTTCTTGCCACCCATTCTGAAACTGACTGAAGCGCTTTGTTAAGTGTTGCAGTCATTTCCCTCACTGTAGTAGCTGACGTGTATAGTGTTGAGTCATCCGCATACATAGACACTAACCTTACTCAAGGCCAGTAACGGGCCTAGACAGCTGCCATGGGGAATTCCTGATTCTGCCTGGATTATGTTGGAGAGGCTTCCATTAAAGGGCACCCTCTGTTCTGTTAGACAGGTAACTCTTTATCCACAATATAGCAGGGGGTGTAAAGCCAGAACACATATGTTTATCCAGCAGCAAACTATGATCAATAATGTCAAAAGCTGCACTGAAGTCTAGCAAAACAGCTCCCACAATTTTTGTATTTTTTTCTCAGCCAATCATCAGTCATTTGTGTAAGTGCCGTGCATGTGTCGTCCTTCCTTATAAGTGTGCTGAAAGTCTGTTGTCAATATGTTTACTGTAAAATAGCATTGTATCTGGTCAAAATGTGAGGCTACTGTATTATAAAAGATAGTCCACGAGGAGAGAGACAGGGTTATCAGCCTATCCATGTACGGCTGTGTTTTAATGAGGTCAAAGCTGAGCAGGGCCGTGCTCATTAGGGTGCAGGAAATAAACTTTTTAAATGGAAAACAAACTTTTTATTGGATATGTCCAGGTATTCCTCCCTGCTTCAGTTTGCTTTCTTCCATTTGGTGGCAATGAACATGAAAGGCGAAGGCTTTTTGAACGTACCGGCGCGTAGCAGGATGACCTGGTCGTCCAGGGCCAGCTCAGAGAAGTGGGGGACCCTCTTGGCCCACTCCACCAGGGTAAACAGCTGCTTGTCTGCAGCCTGGCAAATGTTGGTGACCGGGTCATTGGGCTGGAGAGAGAAACAGAGGGAGAGAGACTGGCTTCAACATAGGGTACAAAATAGAGACTACAGGCCTTTGGATCACATTTTTTAAAAGTGGGTCTGTGGTCTCAGAATCTACTGTATCATAATAAATTGTTGGTGCAGACAATCCCATGTCTAGAAATAATAATAGACAGTGTGAGGAACGAAGTAAGATAAATTGGTATGTGTGCTTCGCAGGGCCAGATGGTGGGTCACACACAGAAACACACACACACACATTTACCGAGCTGCCCTCGGAGGTCCCGTCGGCATGCACCTCGGTCTTCTGCTCCACGGCCATCTCGGCCTCCAGGATCTTTTCCACGGGCATCTCCTCGTTGACGGCGCTGGTCGACTCCGCCTCACTCTCCCGCTCTTTGTTCCTCTGGCGCTCTTCCTGCACGGCTACAGGGGCACAGGAAGGGCCGAGGGAAGGAGAGGAAGAGAGTCGGCGGAGCGAGGAGGAGAAAAGCACAGGAGGGGATGGAGGGTGAGAGGGGAAAGAAAGGGAGGGAGTAGGATGGATGGTGAAAAGAGGAAGAAAGGGCAGGAAAAGGCAGAGTGATGGAGAGAGGGGGAGAGAGCAAATGGGAAGCAAAGTGAAGAAAAAAAGAGAAAGGTGAGAGATAAGGGAGGGGAAATAAAAAGGGAGGAGAAATAGGGAAAAAAAAAGAGACCAAGAAAAAAAGTGGAGAAAGAGAGGAATGTAAGTAAAGCAGAGAATAAAGAATGACAGGAAGTGAAAAAGATGGAGAGTGAAATACACAGACATGTAGATTTCCTGGTTAGTTCAAACAGCAATGCTTTCTTCACCTTTCATACCAGGGGTCTCAAACTCAAGGCTTGGGGGCCACATCAGGCTCGCAAGCTGCTTTCTTATGGCCCCAAAACTGATATCTGATTTCCATCAGCCCCCAAGAGGATTTTCCAATTAGAATCAACCCACAAAAAGGTTTCTTCCTATGGCACATTACAAGTTATATATCTTTGGAGTCACCCCAGACCACAAAAACCACAATGTAAGTAATACTGACAATACTAACACTTCCGCTCCACTAGAAGCGTTGCACTGCTTTGCTATTAGCGTTGTGTCAATGTGATGTTGTTCCTGCTACAAGCACATTGTTGCTAGTGGTTGTACTAAATTATTGTGTAATTACACAAGTTGCTTTTGTTTAACTTGTGAACCCAGCTGGTCATTGTAGCTAGCTAGCTAATCTCAGCAAAAAAAGAAACGTCCTCTCACTGTCAACTGCGTTTATTTTCAGCCAACTTAACATGTGTAAATATTTGTATGAACAAAACAAGATTCAACAACTGAGACATAAACTGAACAAGTTCCACAGACATGTGACTAACAGAAATTGAATAATTTGTCCCTGAACAAAGGGGGGGTCAAAATCAAAAGTATCTGGTGTGGCCACCAGCTGTATTAAGTACTGCAGTGCATCTCCTCCTCATGGACTGCACCAGATTTGCCAGTTCTTGCTGTGAGATGTCATCCCACTCTTCCACCAAGGCACCTGCAAGTACCCGGACATTTCTGGGGGGAATGGCCCTAGCCCTCACCCTCCGATCCAACAGGTCCCAGATGTGCTCAATATGATTGAGATCCGGGCTCTTCGCTGGCCATGGCAGAATACTGACATTCCTGTCTTGCAGGAAATCACACACAGAACGAGCAGTATGGCTGGTGGCATTGTCATGCTGGAGGGTCATGTCAGATGAGCCTGCAGGAAGGGTACCACTTGAGGGAGGAGGATGTCTTCCCTGTAACGCACAGTGTTGAGATTGCCTGCAGTGACAACAAGCTCAGTCCGATAATGCTGTGACACACCGCCCCAGACCATGACGGATCAATCAATCGACCCAGCTCCAGAGTACAGGCCTCGGTGTAACTCTCATTCCTTCAACGATAAACGCGAATCCGACAATCACCCCTGGTGAGACAAAACCGCGACTCGTCAGTGAAGAGCACTTTTTGCCAGTCCTGTCTGGTCCAGCAACGGTGTGTTTGTGCCCATAGGCGATGTTGTTGCCAGTGATGTCTGGTGAGGACCTGCCTTACTACAACAAGCCTACAAGCCCTCAGTCTGCCTCTCTCAGCCTATTGTGGACAGTCTGAGCACTGAATGAGGGATTGTGCGTTCCTGGTGTAACTCGGGCAGTTGTTGTTGCCATCCTGTACCTGTCCTGCAGGTGTGATGTTCAGATGTACCGATCCTGTGCAGGCGTTGTTACACGTGGTCTGCCATTGCCAGGATGATCAGCTGTCCGTCCTGTCTCCCTGTAGCGCTGTCTTAGGCGTCTCACAGTACCGACAATGCAATTTATTGTCCTGGCCATATCTGCAGTCCTCATGCCTCCTTGCAGCATGCCTAAGGCACGTTCACACAGATGAGCAGGGACCCTGTGCATCTTACTTTTGGCGTTTTTCAGAGTCAGTAGAAAGACCTCTTTAGTGTCCTAAGTTTTCATAACTGTGACCTTAATTGCATACTGTCTGTAAGCTGTTAGTGTCTTAACGACCGTTCCACAGGTTTATGGTTCATTGAACAAGCATGGGAAAGTGTTTAAACGCTTTACAATGAAGATCTGTAAAGTTATTTGCATTTTTACAAATGATCTTTGAAAGACAGGGTCCTGCAAAAGGGAAGTTTCTTTTTTTGCTGAGTTTATTAGCCTCTTGACTTCATAAATCTTTGTACAATAACCAGTGGTGTATAGTCGAGGCCATATGCAACTAAAATCAACTTTATTTCTCATTACTCCAAATCACAAGATAGAGTGAACGCCAAGTATTGAACCTCTGAGATTCTTGAGCTTGGACGCTGACATTGGATGTGATGCAACGTGAGTGCAACACGGGGGGTGAAGCAGCTTTCATTGATTTAAAAGGAACCATTCCTCAACGGCTGACGGCAATGCCGGACGACTGATGGCTATAGTGTAGCAGGGCCATAAGACTTACTTTGCGCCTGATAATTTGAGTTTCAGACCCGTTTCATACCAACAATACATTCTGCAACGTACCTCACACAGAAATGGGCCATCACAACAAAACAACATCAAATATTGTTTCTCACACTCTCCCCCATCACTCCTTCCCTCCCTCCTTTCCTCCTTACATCTCTGTCGTTCATCTTGGACCACTACAGAAGAAGGGAGAGGGAGAGAGGAAACGAGAGGAAACAAGAGGGGAGAGAGAGGGGGGCAGGGGTTAGTGTTTACAAGGCTCTCCATCCCCCTCTCTCCACCTCCTTTTCTCGCTCTTTCCATCCCCTTTGAGTGCAATCAATATTCCCCCCTCATAAATGTATATTACAATATTCTAATCAAATCTTAACAGCTCTTAGACATCTTTATTATACATAAATGATTCCAGTGGACTTAAAACAGATATTTGAAATAGTTTCATAGCAAGTAGCCTGTACAATGTTAATACAGCAGGACGGTTGGTGAGTGGAGGTTTTCCGTTTAGGGTCCACCTGACCACACACAAGTTGTCCCATCAATCTTCTTTCTACTTTCTTACTGTAGCAAGTCAGACCCAATTTCAATAAGGATCCTAGCCCTCCCTCCCTCTTCCATCAGCCTCTCCTCTCCCTTGCTCAGTCTCGCTCTTTAGATCTCCCATTGCATCCCTCTCAGTCAAGCCTTTACCCTACCTGGTGATAGCGTTGCCCTTTTAATAAGATATATTGAACGCGAGTTGAGGACAGCAGACTGCCAGCCCCCCCCCCCCCCCTACCTTCCCTCTTCATGCCACAGGCCAGGCACTTCTGGTAGCGGCAGTACTGGCAGCGGTTGCGCTGGCGCTTGTCCACCAGGCAGTCCTTGTTGTCCCGGCAGGTGTAGCTCAGGTCCTTGCGCACCGTGCGCTTGAAGAAACCCTTGCAGCCTTCGCAGCTGTACACTCCGTAGTGCTTACCTATAGATAGAGAGAGAGAGAGAGAAACAAAGAGGACGAGAGAAAGACAAGAAAGAGGAATGTAAAAAGACATGACAGAAAGATAGGGAAGAGGGGGATAGAAAAAGGAGGGAAGAGGGGGATAGAAAAATGAGGGAAGAGGGGGATAGAAAAAGGAGGGAAGGTAACTTCAGTAACAAACCACTTTCAATAATTCAGGCACAAAGCCTACAGCACATAGTTCTTCAGGTGTAATGGCAAAGAAAGTACATGAAGTGTTTCGGTCCATTTTAGTAAATGCTTCGCACAGACAAGGGAGAGAAGAAAAACAATTCCCTGCTGGTTTTTTTTATTTTATGCAGCTTTTTAAAAATGTTTAAAAATGAAGAGGAAAGGAGTAGTTCAACCCAAAATCAAGGGTTGTCTGATGTTTCCATACCTCAAGTGGTATAAGTCCATGTAGCCAATGCCATCTGTTGTGTAGATCCCACTATGCACAGCAGAAATCTGTGGGTGTCAATCCCAAATTCATGGGAAAAGAAAGTCGACACACACTACCTAACTAAATTTCATTCAACGCCTGTCAAATTTCGGGAAGAACAATCCTTTAATAAACCAAGCATATCGCACCAGATGTGCTTCTCTCTCCGACAGACCCTCAATCCCAAATCAAAATCCTCCCCCAGCCTGTCCTAAAGATCGAAGAGTAAATAGTTCAACTTGTCTTCTCACAGGCTGGGTGGGATTTTTTGCCATATTGCTTACACCATTCAATTTCTCTCCGATCTCCACCACAAGTCTAGGGGCCAATTTGGGACTCACCGGAGGAGCGGTCGCCGCAGATGGCACACAGGCGCTTCTGGGAGAGCATGGGGCCCCCTGGGCTGTGGCCCCCCAGCCCGAACGGAGGCTTCACGTCGTCCGAGCTGCTGACCGCGTGCAGTCCCGACATGGACACTGTGGAGTTGATCTGGAGGCCGAGAGAAAGGGGGGACGATAGGGGCAGAAGTGAGAGGGGAACTACTGAATTGAAGGGGGTTGGGAGGAAAAGTCACTTATGTGTGACGTACTGGCAGCACATCAGTCATTAGTTCAATTACTTGGAGTCATCGATGCAGAGTTTTCATAATAAAACATAATTTTACCTTCATGCCTTTAACAATGACATACAAACTGTCAGTTTTCTCTTCGAGTGGGCTGATTGATCAGTATTAAAGCAACATTACATTTCCTCTTCGCACGCCCAGGCATCATCGGCTGAGAAAGGAGAAAAAGGAGCATCTGGGCCTCGCCTCCCTCAATGCAGTAGAGATTACAGAGCACTTCTCACCAACACCAGCTTAAGCAGGTTAAGTATCAGGGCATCCTCATAGCCTGATTAAATCATGAGGACGTTCGAGTAGAATCAGAGGGAGAAAGTGAAATGGGGGGAGGAGAATGAAAGCGAAAATGCCAGGGAGGGAAAGGAGGAAAAATAACACTGAGAAGGACCATCTGACATGAGAGAAGATAGAGGGAATAAAACAAATGTGTTTGAATATTCACTACAGTGTTGCCACTACGAGCCCCTTGGACAAATAATTGTAAATTTGTAATGATTTTATTTTTTTTTATGAAAATGTTCACAGATGCACATACATTCAAAGTAGATTAAAAAACTGTACTTTGTGCATGTGAATTTATGCTTTTTATGTATATCTTTCATTGAAATATTGCAGAACATGTTCTCTATTTTCTAGACATACACAGGAGGACAGGGAGAGTTTGACCTTTTGATATGTGATTTTGAGGAAAACCAATGATTCATCCACTGGCACCCATCATCTAAAATGTCAGAAATGAATCGTTACTGAATTCATTTAATATTTTTGGAGGTTTTAAAAGTCAGAACACGTTCAAAGTGTATGACCGAGAGACAAATAGCCTACTTCTACCATACAATTAAGAGCAGGGCAACATGTTAAAAAAGGGCCCAGATAATGCTGTTTTATGGTTGATTTTGCAGACAAAAACTGAATTGTTACCTGGACTTTTAAGAATTACAATATCTATACAGAACAAAAATATCAAATGCAACATATAAAGTGTTGGTCTCATGTTTCATGAGCTGAAATAAATTAGTTTACATACCTGTTAGTGAGCGTTTCTCCTTTGCCAAGATAAACGGCATGATCATTACACAGGTGCACCTTGTGCTGGGGACAATAAAATGCTCACCTTCTATTTTGCCCTGTTTATCAAAAGCGTTGGAAAAACTTGTCAATAATCAACTGACTGTCTTTCTTGATGTCTATAGTATTAGCATACTCTCTGGTATGCAATCTGGTTTCTGCTCAGGTTATGGATGTGTCACCATTGCCCTTGATTCTAAGCAATGTTGTGCTGCTATTTTTATTGACTTGGCCAAAGCTTTTGATACGGCTGAGCATTCCATTCCTGTGGGCCGGCTAAGGAGTATTGGTGTCCCTGAGGGCCTGGTTTGCAAACTACCTCTCTCAAAGAATGCAGTGTATAAAGTCAGAACATCTGCTGTCTCAGCCACTGCCTGTCACCAAGAGTGTACTCCAAGGCTCGATCCTAGGCCCCAAACTCTTCTCAATTTACATCAACAACATAACTCAGGCAGTATAAAGCTCTCTCAGCCATTTATATGCAGATACAGTCTTATACTCAGCTGGCCCCTCCCTGGATTTTGTGTTAAACGTTCTACAACAAAGCCATCTTAGTGTCCAACAAGCTTTCTCTGCCCTTAACCTTGTTCTGAACACCTCCGAAAAAAAGGTCATGTGGTTTGGTAAGAAGAATGCCCCTTTCCCCACAGGTGTGACCTCTGAAGGTATAGAGCTTGAGGTAGTCACCTCATACAAATACTTGGGAGTATGGCTAGAGGGTACACTGTCCTTCTCTCAGCACATATCAAAGCTGCAGGCTAAGGTTAAATCTAGACTTGGTTTCCTCTATCGTAATCGTTCCTCTTTTACCCCAGCTGCCAAACTAACCCTGATTCAGATGACCATCATACCCATGCTCGATTATGGAGACGTAATTTATAGATAGGCAGGAAAGGGTGCTCTCGAGAGGCTAAATCGTCTTTACCATTCGGCCATCAGATTTGCCACCAATACTCCTTATAGGACACATCACTGCACTCTATATTCCTCTGTAAACTGGTCATCTCTATATACCCTTTGCAAGACACACTGGTTGATGCTTATTTGTAAAAACCCTCTTAGGCCTCACTCCCCCCTATCTGAGATGCCTACTGCAGCCCTCATCCTGCACATACAGCACCCGTTCTGCTAGTCACATTCTGTTAAAGGTCCCCAAAGCACACACATCCCTGGGTCGCTCCTCTTTTCAGTTCGCTGCAGCTAGCGACTGGAACGAGCTGAAACAAACACTCAAACTGGACAGTTTTATCTACATCTCCTCATTCAAAGACTCAATCGTGGACACTCACACTGACAGTTGTGGCTGCTTCGCGTGATGTATTGTTCAAATCAAATCTTATTCGTCACAGCCGAATACAACAGGTATTCCTTACAGGGAAATGCTTACTTACAAGCCCTTAACCAACAATGCAGTTTAAGAAATATGAATGAGAATAAGAAATAAAAATAAGTAGTTAAAGACCAGCAATAAAATAACAATAGCGAGACTATATACAGGGTTACCGTTACAGTCAATGTGCAGGGGGCACCGGTTAGTCGAGGTAATTGAGGTAATATGTACACGTAGGTAGAGTTATAAAAGTGGCTGTGCAGCTGTAGAACCTTTTGAGGATCTGAGGACTCATGCCAAATCTTTTCGGTCTCCTGATGGGGAATAGGTTTTGTCGTGCCCTCTTCACGACTGTCTTGGTGTGCTTGGACCATGTTAGTTTGTTGTTGATGTGAACACCAAGGAACTTGAAGCTCTCAACCTGCTCCACTACATCCCCGTTGATGAGAATGGGGGCGTGCTCGGTCCTCCTTTTCCTGTAGTCCACAATCATCCCCTTAGTCTTGATCACGTTGAGGGAGAGGTTGTTGTCCTGGCACCACACGGCCATGTCTCGGACCTCCTCCCTATAGGCTGTCTCGTTGTTGTCGGTGATCAGGCCTACCACTGTTGTGTCATCTGCAAATTTAATGATGGTGTTGGAGTCGTGCCAAGGCGTGTACTCATATGAGTGAACAGGGAGTACAGGAGGGGACTGAGCACGCACCACTGAGGGGCCCCTGTGTTGAGGATCAGTGTGGCGGATGTGTTGTTACATACCCTTTAGGAGCTCAGATGCAAAAATGTTTCAACAGCTGTCTTCGCTGTCGAAGCGTTGGTAATTACATTTTTGCATCTGAGCTCCTAGAGTGAGTCTTTTATTTTCAAATGTTCTACTCCGCTAGCCAGCACCTCGCCTATGCGTCGGTAGTCATTTAGGCAGGTTACCTTAGTGTTCTTGGGCACAGGGACTATGGTGGTCTGCTTAAAACATGTTGGTATTACAGACTCGGACAGGAAGAGGTTGAAAATGTCAGTGAAGACACTTGCAAGTTGGTCAGCGCATGCTCGCATTACACGTCCTGGTAATCCGTCTAGCCCTGCGGCCTTGTGAATGTTGACTTGTTTAAAGATCTTACTTACATCGGCTGCGGAGAGCGCAATCACACAGTTGCCCGGGACAGCTGGTGCTCTCATGCATGTTTCAGTGTTATTTGCCTTGAAGCGAGCATAGAACTAGTTTAGCTCGTCTGGTAGGCTCGTGTCACTGGGCAGCTCTCGGCTGTGCTTCTCTTCGTAGTCTGTAATGGTTTGCAAGCCCTGCCACATCCGTTGAGCGTCGGAGCCAGTGTAGTACGATTCAATCTTAGTCCTGTATTGACACTTTGCCTGTTTGATGGTTTGTCAGAGGGCATAACGGGATTTCTTATCAGTTTCCGGGTTAGAGTCCCGCTTCTTGAAAGCGGAAGCTCTAGCCTTTAGCTCAGTGCGGATGTTGCCTATAATCCATGGCTTCTGGTTTGGGTATGTACGTACAGTCACTGTGGTGGGGACGTCATCGATGCACTTATTGATGAAGCCAATGACTGATGAGGTGTACTCCTCAATGCCATCATTTGACCACTTTTTATTGACCGAGTCACTGGTGCTTCCTGCCTTAATTTTTGCGTGTAAGCAGGAATCAGGAAGATAGAATTATGGTCAGATTTTCAAAATGGAGGGTGAGGGAGAGCTTTGTATGCGTCTCTGTGTGTGGAGTAACATGCTGATAGAAATTTGGTAAAACAGATTTAAGTTTTTCTGCATTAAAGTCCCCAGCCAGTAGGAGCGCCGCCTCTGGATAAGAGTTTTACTATCAAATTGTTGTCTCTACCTTCTTGCCCTTTGTGCTGTTGTCTGTGCCCAATAACATTTTTACCATGTTTTGTGCTGCTACCATGTTGTGTTGCTACCATGTTGTTGTCATGTTGTGTTGCTACCATGCTGTGTTGTCATGTGTTGCTGCCATGCTGTTGTTGTCTTAGGTCTCTCTTTATGTAGAGTTGTGGTGCCTCTCTTGTCGTGATGTGTGTTTTGTCCTATATTTGTATTTTATTTTTAATCCCTGCCCACCTCATGTTTCAGCATGATAATGCACTGCCCTATGTCGCAAGGATCTGTACACAATTCCTAGAAGTGGAAAATGTCCCAGTGTTTCCATGGCCTGAATACTCACCAGACCCATTGAGCATGTTTGGGAAGCTTTGGATCGACATGTACGACAGTTTGTTCCAGTTCCCACCAATATCCTGCAACTTCGCAACAGCCATTGAAGGAGTGGGACAACATTCCACAGGCCACAAACAGCCTGATCAAATCTATGCGAAGGTCAAATCTATGTCGCGCTGCATGAGTCAAATGGTGGTCACACCAGATACTGACTGGTTTTCTGATATACGCCCCTACCTTTTTTAAAGGTATATGCGACCAACAGACGCATATCTGTATTTCCAGTCTTGTGAAATCCATAGATTAGGGCGTAATGAATTTATTTCAATGGACTGATTGAAATTGTTGCATGTTGCGTTTATATTTTTGTTCAGTGTAGATATGTATCGTTTCACGATAGCCTTTGGTAGTTCTCCGCAATTTCACTTGACCTACAGGGCTGGGAATTGCCAGGGACCTCACGATATTATCACGACGCTAAGCTGTTCGATACGACATGTATTGAGATTCTCACGATTCAATACGAATTTAAATGAGATACTTTGATTGCGATTCAATGTTCCAAACATATTGCTCAGCATATTTCTGCTGCAAAGGGACAAGACAGAGCCATGATAATACGATCAGTCATGGGAATAAAAGTGCGGAAAACAAAAATATGGAATACTGGGGTTTTGGTGCAGGTATAGCCAACTAGTGCACAAATAATAGAGCAATATTGCCAAAACAATACAATATATCGTCACAAATAATATCCCGATATGTAACTGTATCAATTTGTCCCCATCACCATTGCCCTACAACATAAATCACAGTATATAGCAAAGTTTGGGGGCCATAAAATAGCAGCCAAGGTTTATTTACCATAAAAGTGCTCTCAACAAGTGATATTCTTCTCAACCAATCACCAAAGAGGCAAGTGCTGGCAGAGACGCACATGTTGAATGCAGCCTATATAGTCACACTTGGTTCTCACAGGCAACTAGTGTAAAGCAGCATTTATTGACCCATATTTCTAACTTCCCATCTCTGAATGGCCCTGAGAGGTGATGGATGAAAGATAAAGGCAGAAGGAGAGGAGTGGTAGAATAGAAGTGTTAGCTACCTGTCTGGAACTCAGGGCTCACCTGGGGGCTGCTAATGGGGCCGTAGCCCACCGAGGGTGTCCCGGGCAGGCATGGCGACCCCAAAGAGGAGCTGATGACAGAGAAGGGCGAGCCCATGCTGCTGGTGGGGCTGTTGACGTCCGAGGTGAAGGGCGGCAGAGACGTCATGGCGGCAGCTGTGGGGGTCAGGGGGGGTGAGTGCAGGCCCGAGGGAGGGGAGGACACAGAGGAGCTGTCTGGGCTGCGGGAATCTGGTGAAAATGACAGGGATTACATGGCAGAGAGTGATGATACCCTACATACAACTCAAGTTTAAGAAAATATAATTATTGATAGTTTTCCTAGCTACAATGAAGTTAGTCGCCATAACCTAGCTCAACACCAACAATTTAAAATAGGCCACCAAAATACTTCCAATCCCGATTAAAAGACAAATACAGTATAGCGCAGTGGTCACCAACTGGTAGATCTTCAATGCCTTCCTAGTCGATCAACAAACATTTCTGTAGAAAAGTCCACTCCTTTTATTTTTTTGCGGTGATGCGGTGTTGGCGGTCAAAAGCCCTGCGCAACGGGTAGGCAAAGTGTTCCCATTTCCAACCATTTCATTTGTCTGAAAAGACTAACTCTGCCTAGCCGGCAGATCCGTGGCTAAATCGAGTGTGCCTTCTGCGCTGGCCAATCGGATAGCTCACAACACCGCGTACGGCTTCCACGACCCTTGCCACAGCAAAGTTTGATACAAGCCTACATGAAATTTCATAACTTTAAAACCATGACCAGAGAGAGACTGAATAGAGCAAAGAGCATCTGTTTCTATGAGCGAGTTCATGTCGAAGGTTATTCAGCACTGTCAACACTATTCCAAAACATACAACGAGCTTCTCCCTACTATGAGTAGCCAAGTGTATCCGATAACCCTGCGTTTAATTTTTTTTTTTTAATATATATTTTATTTTGCATTTTCCAATTAAGAACAAAAGTGAAAAAATATTAAGCAAAAAATTATTATAATTATAATTATATACACAAACATACAATAAATAAGTAATAATAAAGAGTAAAATAAAAATGAATAATGAGACATTAGATGCCGTAAGCTACATATTATAAATAAGGTTTCACACGTAATGTAAGGATTATAAAGAGATTTAATCAATGTGATGTGGGGGGAGATTCTCCATAGAGTCAATAAAAGGTTGCCAAATTCTGTAAAATTTCTTTAACTTATTCCTCAAGCAGTAAGTGATTTTCTCCAGTGGGATACAACTATTAACTTCCGATTGCAACTGGCAGGGAGGAATACGATTTACATATCAAGGCAATACATTTCTTGGCAATCGCTAGCAATATTTCTGTTAGCTTTACAGTATGGCTTTGCCTAAGATTGGTGTTAGTAAAGTTACCCAGTAGACAGACCTCCGGGTCTAAAGGGAATGCAACCCTGTGAATTGAGGATATGGTATCGTATACCCCTGCCAGAAACCGTGTAGTTTTGAACACTGCCAAGTGGAATGGAGGAATGTTCCTTCATCTGAGCCACATCTAAAACATAGGGAGGAGATATCTGGGTAGAACTTGTGCAGTCTAGATGGGGTGATATAGAGCTGATGGAGGAAATTAAACTGGATCAGTCTGTAACTGGAGTTCAATGTGGATGTAACACCATCCCTGCATAGGTCACTCCATAGATCCTCATCAGGATCAATAGCCAGATCTTTTTCCCATCTAAGTCGGGGTTTATCTAGCTCAGGCAGTGTTAGTCCTGACATAAGAGCATCGTAAACACGGGAAATGGTCTTGAACAGTGGTTGGTCTTGCGTGGCAGAGTTGTTCAATAGGTGACATCTTAGGTAGGTTCCATTGTCCCTTCAGAGTCCCCTTAATAAAGTTTTGTAGTTGTAGGTAGCTAAAGAAGTCCCTGTTAGGCAAGTGGTATTTCTGTTTCAGCTGATCAAAAGACATAAGAACTCCCTCCTCGTAACAATGTTCCAGAAGAGTGATCCCCTTATCAGACCATGGTCTAAAGTTACTATTCTGGAAAAACATAGGGATCAATCTATTGTTCCATAAAGGGGTTTTAGGGGAAAGGAATCCCCCTCGTCTGAACAGCTCATGCAGTTTGCACCATGACAGGACAGAATGTATAGTTAAAGGGTTGTCTGGGATGGTTTTTACAGATTTTCTGTCCCATTTGTAAAACAATTCTGCCCCAGTGTCATCATTTACCTCAAACTTTTCAATGTTCAACCATGAGGAAAAGGGACCAGTCAAACCTCTGAGCCTAGACTTTGCAGCCCAGTAGTACATTCTAAAATTGGGGAGGTTTAAGCCCCCTTGACCGTAATCAAGTGTCAGTTTATCCAGGCCAACCCTAGGGGTTTTGCCGTGCCAGATAAAACGTCTGGTCAGCTTGTCGAGAGAGGAAAAGAATGCTGCGGGAACAGAGATAGGGAGAGATTGAAACAAATATAGAAATCTGGGCAGGACATTCATTTTAACTACATTGATTCTACCCAGTAGAGTGAGAGGCAAGTCCATCCATTTACAAAGGTCACCCTCCACCTTTTGCAATAAACTTGCCAGATTGAGTTTGTAGAGTTTGTTCAGATTAACATCCACCATTATGCCCAAATATGTGAAGCCCCTTCTAAAAGGAAACTTGTGCTAGATGGTATGATGGTCAAAGACAGACAACGGTTAGATTTCGCTTTTATCAAAACTGACCTTATATCCAGAGAAAGAACTATAACACTGTAGTAGGATCTGCAAGTGAGAGAGGGAATGTTCTGGGTTTGTTAGAAATAAAATAAGGTCATCCGCAAAGAGTGATAACTTATGGGTATGGGGGCCCACCTCTAAGCCATGTATGTCAGGGCACGTTCTAATAGCCTCAGCCAACGGTTCGATGGCGAGGGCAAAGAGGTGGGGGCTAGTTGGGCAACCTTGTCTGTTCCCCCTATAAAGAGGGAAAGAGGAGGAAGTAATCCCATTGGTAGCAATCCTAGCTTTAGGAAATTTGTAGAGTGATTTTTATCAAATTTACAAACACGGTACCTAAACCAAACTCTTCCAAGACGCGAAAGAAGTATGGCCATTCAACCCTATCAAAGACCATTTCAGCGTCGAGGGAGACTGCGACACTGGGTATTTTGTTTTTGTTAGCAAGGTGAATCATATCAAAGAACCTTCTGAGATTATTGGAGGACAATCTATTCATTATGGAGCCAGTCTGATCTGGGTTGACCAACAAGGGAAGACATGACTCCAGTCTCTTAGATAGCATCTTGGTGACCAGTTTACAATCCGTGTTAAGGAGAGAGATTGGTCTATAGGAGGCGCACTTTAGCGGGTTTTTCCCTTTCTTGTGGATTACAGTAATCACTGCTTGAGAGAAAGACTCTCGAAAGCGGTTGTCTTCCCCGGCTTTTTAAAGTACCTCCATAAGGTAGGTGACCAACAGCTCCCTAAATTTGTTATAGAACTCTGGAGGGAAGCAATCCTCTCCAGGAGATTTATTAGAAGGTAAGGATTTAATGGCCTCCAACAATTCAGGAACTGAGAAGTGTTCACTCAGGCGCTCTCTGTCTTCCTCTGACAGGCACTGGAGGTTGAGAGAGAAGAAAAGGGAGTCTCTCTTATAGATCATTGCTTGATTGGGAAGTGTAGAGGTCTTCATAGTATTTTTTTTACAGTATTATTAATTTCAGTAGGGTCGAAAGATATCTCATTAGTAAGAGTTTCTATAGCATTAATCGTCCTCCTACTTTCCTCTGCTTTCAGTTGCCATGCCAACACTTTGTGAGCTTTCTCTCCAAGCTCGTAATAACGCTGTTTTGATTTATTGATGGCCCTCTCAGCTTGATATGTGTTCAGAATATTATATTTCAGTTTTTTATTTACCAAAAGCCTATATATATATCTTTAGTCGGGCCTCTTTGGTAGGTTTTCTCTAGCTCAGAGAGTTCAGATTCAAGGGCACTCAGTTCCACACTGTGTTTTCTCTTCAGCCCTTTAGTATAGGAATAACCCTGAGTTTTTATTATTATTAGTGGCTCCTGTATGTCTATTTTAATATTAATAAATATTTCACTTTCTCTGGTCATAGGAACAACATGAATTTGTGCAGAAGGAAGATGAGGTGCGACTCAAGTTTAGCCATTAGGTGGAAGATGATATCCCCTCTCTCTGGTCAGTCTAACCTTTATTTAACCAGGCAAGTCAGCTAAGAACAAATTCTTATTTATAACGACGGCCTACCCCGGCCATACCCGGACGACGTTGTGCCAATTGTGCGCCGCCCTATGGGACTCCCAATCACGGCCGGATAGGAGCCCCGCAAAAAAGGAGAGAGCAGGGACTGCTGCTCTCTCCCTTCCTCTGCTGAGACTAATGCCATGTTCAATACAACTGGCAACTCGGAAATCTCAGACTTCCGTGTGTTCAAGACAACTGGGAACTTAGGAAAAAAGTTCCCAGTTCTCAGTCGAGTTCCCAGTTGTCTTGAAAGCACCATGACCATCAGATGAGTGGTACCATCAATCCAGTAAAATAAAAAAGCAAATTATTTGCGAATCATTTCAATTTATGCTCAACTGTGGCTCACAGGTGCTACACCAACTGATCTATTTTGTTATCAAAGCTTGAGTTTTGAAATATTATATGGCCTGAGAAGGACAATATTGGCAGGCCAGGCAGATAGTCAATTTGCTGTGATAATGTATTAGGCCAGGCATTTAGTCAATATGCTGTGATAGTGTATTAGGCCAGGCATATAGTCAATATGCTGTGATAATGTATTAGGCCAGGCATTTAGTCAATATGCTGTGATAGTGTATTAGGCCAGGCATATAGTCAATATGCTGTGATAATGTATTAGGCCAGGCATATAGTCAATATGCTGTGATAATGTATGGCAGACTGCACAAACCTCATTCTTACAGAACTGTTTTAAATTAAGTTAATGTTACATTTTTATAGAAAGAAATCTGAGCGATAGATCTCGGCTGGCTTTTTCTTTTTGGTACTTTTACCACTTTTTCTCCCCAGTTTCGTGATATCCAATATACAGTCTCGTCCCATCAATGCAACTCCCGTACGGACTCCGGAGAGGCGAAGGTTGAAAGCCATGCGTCTTCCGAAACACGACCCCGCCAAGCCACACTGCTTCTTGACACATGCTTGCTTAACCCAGAAGCCAGCTGCACCAATGCGTCTCCTCCGTACAGCTGGCGACCGAAATCAGCGTGCATGCACCCGGCCGCCACAAGGAGTTGCTAGAGCGAGATGGGACAAGGACATCCCAGCCGGCCAAACACTCCCCTAACCCGGACGACGCTGGGCCAATTGTGCGCCGCCTTATAGGTCTCCCGGTCGCGGCCGGCTGCGACACAGCCCGGGATCAAACACGGATCTGTAGTGACGCCTCTAGCACTGCAGTGCCTTAGACCGCTGCGCCACCCAGGAGGCCCACGGCTTGCTTTTTGACTGACCGGTTGGCTGGCTTCAGGACCATGCAGACGGCTCAGAGCAGGGCGGGAAGTCTGCTTGCCCAGCTGGCTGGTGGATGGCTCAGAGCATGGAAGGAAGGCTGTTTTCCCGGCTGGCTGGCTTTAGGACAGCGCATAGATGCAGCTCTGCATTAAACAGTACAACTTCTCTCAAAACAGTGCGGAGGTGAAGATGGCAGTAGATGGCTAGTTAACTACTGTTTGACTTGACATGAAACTAAACTAGAGTTTTTTAACCCGGTGCTGAGCTACTGCGTAGCAGCTAATTGCTATATGACACGTGTTGTAGAATGTTAAGTTCCCTATCAACTGAGGTGAATGAAGTTACAGCAGCCAATGTGATAATGGCTGGAGTCAATTTGTTATCATATTTATATTATCATATATAGCATTTGGAGTTTTTACAGTGTAGAAATACAAAAAATGAGCTTCAACTTTATAATAACCCCCTCCAACCCCTCCCATGTCACTTTGCCATACCCTAGGTTTAGCTGAAATGAAGCTAGGCCTTATATATCTCTGGGAATAATTATGTATAAGCAATAATTAATAACAACAACCACGTTCCCATACAACCATTTAATGCGGATGAATTACCTGACAAGAAAAAAGTCATGACCGGCTGATGGAAACATGAAATGCTGTTACAAATTTAAAATGCCGACAGACAATTTGTTCATTTAACAAGGTGGGATCTTTTTGAGTGCAAATATAATGTGGTCTTCCCACTACGACTCGGGAAAGCATGCAGTTTATTAGGCTACAGATGAAATACATTCACAAGGTGGTGAATGTGCAAGGTGATGATGAGTTTGATGCTCCTTTTGAATAAATATCGAGGGTCTTATTCTGATGAACGATGCTTGGCTGCCGTTTGATATATACAAATAATGTCGCTCTTATCCATAATAATCGCAATGTAGGTAGCCTACCCGTACTGTATCTACGAGCTATTGGCTAGAGCGTATGTACCAAGACCAGAGAGGGCACATTTGCTATATAAGGGTTTTTGTAACAAGACCATCAGTTGAAAATGCGATCGAAACCAATTTAACTTGTCTTTTTTTACTTGTACATGGGAATTTGACGGCAAAAGTTATTTATGTGCACTACGTCATCATGCACAGGCTTTGAGCCACAAAATCTAAGTTTAAAGGAAACATCTCTGGCGTGTAAAATGCACGTATTGTTTTATGCAGATTTTAGAATATTTGCATGAAAATCTGTCACAAATTGGATGGAAACCTAGCTAGTAATAATAATACATTTTGTAAAGCGCATTTCCGACGCTCATTGCACATACAGTGCCATCAACGAGTATACAGACCCCTTGACATTTTCCACAATGTTGTGTCACAAAGTGGGATAAAAATGAATTGAATTGTCATTTTTTTGTCAACGATCTGCACAAAATACTCTGTAATGTCAAAGTTGAAGAAAACATAACTTTTTTTTTATCAATGGAAAATAAAACAAATATATCTTGATATATCTTGATTAGATAAGTATTCAACCCCGAGTCAATACATGATAGAATAACCTTTGGCAGCTATTACAGCTGTGTGTCTTTCTAAATCGAAGATCTTTGCACACCTGGATTGTACAATATATATTTTTTAATATTCAAGCTCTGTCAAGTTGGTTGTTGATCACTGATAGACTGCCATGTAAGTCTTGCCATAGATTTCCAAGCAGATTTAAGTCAAAACTGTATCTAGGCCACTCAAGATCAGTCAATATCGTCTTGGTAAGTAACTCCAGTCTATATTAGGCCTTGTGTTTTAAGTAATTGTTCTGCTGAAAGTAACATAACATTGTTTAAATCAATTCAAACTTTATTTGTCACATGCTCCGAATACAATAGGTGTAGACCTTATAGTGAAATGCTTACTTACAAGCCCTTAACCAACAATGCTTTTAAGAAGTTAAGAAAAAAAATGAACTAAAAAAATAGATAATAAATAGCAAATAAAAGGAGCAAATAATTAAACAGCCGCAGTAAAATAACAATAGCGAGGCTATATACAAGGGGTACCGGTACAGAGTCAATGTGCGGGGGGCACCGGTTATTCAAGGTAATATGTACATGTAGGTAGAGTTAAAGTGACTATGCATAGATAATAAACGGAGAGTAGCAGCAGCGTAAAAGAGGGGTCTGGGTAGCCCTTTGATTAGCTGTTCAGGAGTCTTATGGTTTGGGGGTAGAAGCTGTTAAGAAGCCTTTTGGACCTAGACTTGGCGCTCCGGTACCGCTTGCCGTGCGGTAGCAGAGGGAACAGTCCATGACTAAGGTATCTCCAAGTGTCTGGTGGAATACAGATTGAACCAGGTTTTCCTCTAGGATTTTGCTTGTGCTTAGCTCTATTCCATGTCTTTTTACCCTAAAAAACTCTCTAGTCCTTGCCGGTCACAAGAATACCTATAAAATGATGCAGCTACCACCATGCTTGAAAATATGAAGAGTGGTACTCAGTGATGTGTTTGATTTGCCCCGTACATAACTTTCTGTCCTGAATACAACTTTTTTGCAGTCTTACTTTAGTGCTTTATTGCAAACAGGATGCATGTTTGGATTATTTTTTATTCTGTACAGGCTTCCTTTTCCCTGTTATTTCTGTTAGTATTGTGGAATAACTACAATGTTGTTGATCCATCCTCAGTTTTCTCCTATCACAGCCATTAAACTCTGATTTAAAATCACCATTGGCCTCATGGTGAAATCCCTGAGCGTTTTTTCACTCTTTGGTAACTCGAATTAGGAAGGGTGCCTGTGTCTTTGTAGTGACACACTGTCCAAAGTGTAATTAATAAATGCTTGAAGGGATATTCAATGTCTGCTTCTATTTTTTTTACCCACCTACCAATAGGTGCCCTTCATTGGAAACCATTGGAAAACTTCCCTTGTCTTTGTAGTTGAATCGGTGCTTGAAATTCACTGCTCGACTGAGGGACCTTACATATAATTGTGTGTGTCGGAGTACAGCAATGGGGCAGTCATTGAAAAATCAGGTTAAACACTATTATTGTACACAGATTGAGTCTATGCAACTTATTAAGCACATTTCTACTCCTGAACTAATTTAGGTTTGCCATAATGAAAGGGTTGAATACTTGACTCAAGAAAATTTCAGCTTTTCATTTTTTATTAATTTGTAAACATTTCGAAAAACAAAATTCCCACTGTGACATAGGGTATTATGTGTAGATCAGTGACAAAATTTAAATGAAATACATTTTAAATTCAGGCTGTAACACATCATGTGGAAAAAGTCAAGGGGAGGTGGGGTACTTTTTGAAGGCACTGTTAGAAAACAAAATTCAGCAACAATACAGTAAAATGTACAGAAAAAAAATCACAATACATCAAACCATTGCCTACGAATACAAAACAAGAGATTAAGCAATTCATTTTGCATTTATTTATTTAACCTTTATTTAACTAGGCAAGTCAGTTAAGAATAAATTCTTATTTACAATGACGGCCTACACCATCATAAAACGTAAAAAGCTAGCTCGAACAGGTAGGTCTTTAGTTGTGTTTTAAAAAAGGAAGTTGAAGCTGCCTCCTTGACATGTGTAGGTCACCCATGATGCACAGGCTTGTAGCTGGTGTGACCAGCCTGTTTGAGTCTGACAATTGTAGTGTGCGTGCAGGTAGTTCTCTATACGTTGGCATATGTATTTAGGTGCATCACCCTTGAGGGCCTGTATTGAACAGGAAGCCAATGGAGGTTGAATAAAGCAGAGTAGTTTGATTAATCGGGTATTTAAACAATTAATTGGTATATACAGCCTGAAACTAATGACTGTAAAATCGTGTAAATGTTCCTTACAAGCCAGAATGTTGAATTAAATTACATTAGAACTTAATCTACCAGTTGTCTGTGGTGTTGGTCCTTCAGATGTTCAAAATACGAGACAAAATAGCAACAGGAAAGTAATTGTTTATTGTTAAGAGTGCCGGTAGTGAAGTTTCTATTATCACCTGGCACGTGCAAAACCATGTAAATACCTGATGACTTCAGTTCGTATGCATGCATCGCGTGCACACCTTTGCTCATGACCGAAGGCATGTGCACAAGATGGAAGTACATGCATGCAAAGCCCGCATACTTACTGAAGTCAAGTTTTATTGGTCTTATGTAAGGGGTACACATTCCAACTAAAACGCTTACTTGCAGGTTCCTTCTCGACAATGCAACAATAAGAAATAATAAAATAAAAGAATACAAAGTCAAAGGCTCAGTAGAATAGTTAATACAGGAAGGCACAATGTATAGTCCAATATTTCCACGTGTTTAGGGGAAGGGAGGATTGGGGGCAAGTGTTTAAATTGCGCAGTATTTAGTACTCATAATAAGAGTCTGGTAGCAGCAGTTGTGATGTATGAGTGGATATCTGTGTGTGAGTGCATGTGTGCGGAGAGTCAGTGCAGGTGGTCCATCCCGTTCAGCAGTCTCATGGCTTGTAGAAAGAAACTGTCTCAGAGCCTGTTGATATCAGATATAGTCCAATACTGTCTGCCCGACGGTAGGGGAGTGAACACCTCGGGGCTGTGGTCCTTGATGCTGATGGCTTTTCTCAGGCACCGTTTTGAGTAGACGTCCTGGATGGGTTGGAGCACGGTCCCAATTATGTACGTGTGTCTCCTGACCCCTCCTGTCTCAGCCTCAAGTATTTATGCTGTAGTAGTTTATGTGTCAGGGGGATAGGGTCAGTCTGTTATATCTGGAGTATTTCTCCAGTGTCCTGTGTGAATTTAAGTGTGCTCTCTCTAATTCTCTCTTTCTTTCCCTCTCTCGGGGGACCTGAGCCCTAGGACCATGCCTCAGGACCACCTGGCACGATGACTCCTTGCTGTCCCCAGTCTACCTGGCCGTGCTGCTGCTCCAGTTTTAACTGTTCTGCCTGCGGCTATGGAACCCTGACCTGTTCACCGGATGTGCTACCTGTCCCAGTCCTGCTGTTTTCAACTCTCTAGAGACAGCAGGAGCAGTAGAGATACTCTCAATGATCGGCTATGAAAAGCCAACTGACATTTACTCCTGAGGTGCTGACCTGTTGCACCCTCGACAACCACTGTGATTATTATTATTTGACCATGCTGGTCATTTATGAACATTTGAACATCTTGGCCATGTTCTGTTATAATCTCCACCCGGCACAGCCAGAAGAGGTCTGGCCACCCCTCATAGCCTGGTTCTTCTCTAGGTTTCTTCCTAGGTTTTGGCCTTTCTATGGAGTTTTTCCTAGCCACCGTGCTTCTACACCTGCATTGCTTGCTGTTTGGGGTTTTAGGCTGGGTTTCTGTACAGCACTTTGAGATATCAGCTGATGTAAGGGCTACATAAATAGATTTGATACTTGTGTCAGCGGGTGTTTACATGGTTTTGTGCATGTGCCAGCTGATAGACATTTCTCATTCAGTACCGGCACTCTAAACAGTTGGGTAAACAATACTTTCCTATTAAATGTCGATCATCTGAAGGACTTACACCACAGACAACCGGTAACTTCAAATATATTTAATTCAACATTCTGGCTTGAAAGGAACATTTACACAATTTAGCGGTCATTATTTTCAAGCAGTATATACAAATAATTGTGTATTAAATGCTAAATAATCCGACACAATTGGAGTGATATGTTTTTTTTGTGTAGTTTGTGAGAGCATCCTGGTAGCTATAGCTAGCTAAGCTATTCAGTAAGGTAACTTAGTAACTTGTTATGCCTTGAGCCAATGTTTTATTTAACTAGGCAAGTCAAATAGTTAGCAAGCATCGTTAATGCACTAGCTAACTAGTATGGTTAACCACTGGAACATAAAGACAAAGTGTAAACATGGATTGACAGTTAGCGAACTTCATTCGAAAACACCGATGGCCTTCTTACCTCTGCTGTCGCCCATGACTGCCTCCTTGGTGGAAAAGACGCGCTGTGACACCGATAGACGTGCTTCAATCACCCCTGCTACCCAACTCAAGACCGCGGACTGAGTGAGGCCCGGGCCAGAGTCGATTTGGGGGACCAAAAACAGGGCTGAAAAAAATCCAAAACAAAATAATGAAATAACAGCCGCAAATGTCTAAATTTGGCATGGCCAAGTCTTTCCTAACATGAGACATGAGGACCCATTCTCATTAGTGTACGTGTGTATTTTGGCCAAGAAGCATAACGTTATCGTTTGCTGGCTAACTAGCTTAGCCCGACTGGGTAACAAAACAAGCTAATAACAAACCACTTAGCTAGCTAACGTTAGCTATCTACAATTACGATCTAACTAGATTGCTACAAACGCTGAGTCGACAAAATATTGGCCTGTAGACAGTGCAGCCATAAAGGAATGAGCGTTTTGTATCATTGGTACAGTTAGCAACCGAGCTAGCTGGCTAGCGTAGTGCAACAACTAACCAGAGATAACGTCAGTTTGGAAACAATTCATATTAGCTATTCATTTCCCCAACAGTAAGATATAGCGTTAATGCTAACACAAACTATGCTATGCATCAACAATAATTATAGCCAGCTACTAACGTTCTTGATCGTGCAGTTTCTTTGCATGAAAAAATATGGTAGTAGGTCAGGCAGGCAGGCCACGAGTTCTTCCTCTCTCCCCACTTTCCCTCGTCGTCAGTCCTCCCTTCCCCTGCCCTGCTGCCTGTGGTTGACTGAGTAACGGTAGCTACTGTACCAAAAACAGTACAGTCTGAAGAGGTTTTGTAATTTAAATAATACTATAAATCTGAACGTCTGTAATGAGCATTATGATGCATTTACATGACACTTTAATAACATGCAGCCAGGTTCCCCATTAACATTACATGGGGAATATTAACACTGGGGCCTCTCAATGGTGTGTACTTAGTCCCCTCCTGTATTCCCTGTTCACCCACGACTGCGTGGCCAAACATGACTCCAACACCATCATTACGTTTGCTGACGACACAACAGTGGTAGGCCTGTTCACAGACAACGATGAGACGGCCTATAGGGAGGAGGTCAGAGAACTGTCAGTGCGGTGCCAAGACAACAACCTCTCCCTCAATGTGAGCAAGACAAAGGAGGTGATCGTGGACTATGGGAAAAGGTGGTCCGATCAGGCCCCCATTAACATCGACGGGGCTGTAGTGGAGCGGGTCGAGAGTTTCAAGTTCCTTGGTGTCCACATCACCAACAAACTATCATGGTCCAAACATACCAAGACAACCTTTTCCTCCTCAGGAGACTGAAAAGATTTGTCATGGGTCCCCAGTTCCTCAAAAGGTTCTACAGCTGCACCATCGAGAGCATCCTGACTGGACTCCAGTCACCCAAGTCATAGACTGTTTTCTTTGCTACCGCACGGCAATCGGTACCAGAGCGCCAAATCTAGGACCAAAAGGTTCCTCAACAGTTTCTACCCCCAAGCCATTCGACTGCTGAACAATTCATAAAAATCGTCAGATGCCGAGCAGTTGCCATACCAGGCGGTTATGCGACGGGGTGGCCCGTCAGGAAGTCCAGGATCCAGTTGCAGAGGGAGGTGTTTAGTCCCAGAGTCCTTAGCTTAGTGATGAGCTTCGTGGGCACTATGGTGTTGAACACTGAGCTGTAGTCGATGAACAGCATTCTCACATAAGTGTTCCTTTTGTCCAGTAGAGATAGGGCGGTGTGGAGTGCGATTGAGATTGTGTCATCTGTGGATCTGTTGGGGCGGTATGCGAATTGGCGTGGGTCTAGGGTGTCCGGGAGGATGCTGTTGATGTGAGCCATGACCAGCCTTTCAAAGCACTTCATGGCTACTGACGTGAGTGCCACGAGGCGGTAATCATTTAGGTAGGTTACCTTCGCTTCCTTGGGCACAAGGACTATGGTGATCTGCTTGAAACATGTAGGTATTACAGACTCGGCCAGGGAGAGGTTGAAAATGTCAGTGAAGACACTTGACAGTTAGTTCACACATGCTTTGAGTACACGTCCTGGTTATCCGTCTGGCCCAGCGGCTTTGTGAATATTGACCTGTTTAAAGGTTTTGTTCACATCGGCTATCGAGAGCGTTATCACACAGTCATCCAGAACAGCTGGTGCTCTCCTGCATGCTTCAGTGTTGCTTGCCTTAAAGCGAGCATAAAAGGCATTTAGCTCATCTGTTAGGCTTGCGTCACTGGGCAGCTCGCATCTGGGTTTCCCTTTGTAGTCCATAATAGTTTTCAAGCCCTGCCACATCCGACAAGCGCCAGAGCCGGTGTAGTAGGATTCAATCTTAATCCTGTATTGACGCTTTGCTTGTTTGATGGTCCGTCTGAGAGCATAGCGGGATTTGTTATAAGCATCCGGATTAGTCTCCCGCTCCTTAAAAGCGTCAGTTTTCACCTTGTGCATGTGCATTTATCATAATTATGCGTTATCATAGTAGAATGTATAATGCAGTTTAAAACCATGGTATTTCCATGATCTACATCTATACCAGGGTATAAATGAGACCATACCATGGCATTATTTAGGCGCATGGCAGTACCATCATACTTCAAAGCTAAAACCATGGTATAAGTGAAAGTACGATAGTAGTACCATGGTACATTTTTGTAAGGGACAGTACCCAGCCAGGCAGTGTTGCAGCGCAAGGCAGAAATACTTTGCACAGTTTACAGTGTGCGTGTCACGACTTCTGCCGAAGTCGGTCCCTCTCCTTGTTCGGGCGGCGTTCGGCAGTCGACGTCACCGGTCTTCTAGCCATCGACGATCCACCTCTCATTTTCCATTTCTTTTGTCTTGTCTTCCTCCACACCTGGTTTCAATTCCATCATTACATGTTGTGTATTTAACCCTCTGTTCTCCCCATGTCCTTGTCCCAGAATTGCTTGTGCACGTTATGCTGGTGTGTAACGGGTTTTGTTTACTCATGAATTTATTGTTCTGTTTACAGTGGTTTTATTTATTAAACTGCGCCGTTGTAAATCTATTTTTGCTCTCCTGCGCCAGACTTCTCTGCCGCCATT
Source organism: Oncorhynchus mykiss (assembly GCF_013265735.2). Taxonomy (NCBI): domain Eukaryota; kingdom Metazoa; phylum Chordata; class Actinopteri; order Salmoniformes; family Salmonidae; genus Oncorhynchus; species Oncorhynchus mykiss. The sequence continues at coordinate 33,178,206 of NC_050572.1, read as the reverse complement.
ACGCACCCCCTACAGAGCGTTTGGTTCAGGTCAGGGAGATACATATTCTCTAGAATATCATAGTAGGTAGCCATAGTCTACAGACAATGTAAATACCACAGCAACTCCCGGCACACAAAACCTCAGCTCCTGGCCGGCGGGCCCGCAGACAGGCTGGGAGAGATTAAAATGTGCCTTCTAATTGCCCTATTTACCCAACATTGGAATGATATTTCCATATTATACATTTCCATAACCTAAATAATTAATATACGATGCCTAGCCAAGCATATCATTGTTTGAAACCTGGACATTACCTATCTTACCTTGGGCTCCCGAGTGGCTTCAGCGTTCTATGGCACTGTATCTCAGTGCTAGAGTCGTCACTACAGACCCTGGTTCGATTCTAGGCTGTATCACAACTGACCATGATTGGGAGTCCCATAGGGCAGCACACAATTGGCCCAGCATCGTCTGGGTTAGGGTTTGGCCGGGGTAGGCCGTCATTGTAAATAAGAATTTGTTCTTAACTGACTTGCCTAGTTAAATAAAGGTTCAATAAACAAATATCAAGTAATGAATAGTGTACAGCCAAAATCTGACCATAGAAATGTATATCCATCACTGTCACATTATAAAAACCGCTCTCATCAGATGCGTGTTTGAGAATGGTGTTCTCACATAATAGCATTTTGGAATGTTCACACATATGGCCAACACATTGTTGAGCTTGGAATGGGAATTATTCATATTTTATCAAGCATAATGTTGTGATCTGTTTTATCAGCCTCATCTTTGAGTTTAAACATTTTAGTATGGAACCACTTTTCTGGCCTATTGTCTTTGCAACTGTCCCAAAGTGTGTTTTGAACCGTCCCAGACATCTTTTTTAACGGACTATAAAAATGTTAGAGCCCTGGTTGTAGGTGATACAGAATCTGATTCCACCAGCATGCACAGGGTGAAGGTAAATTGGCCAAAATACACACACCTTGAGGTTAGTTAGCTAAGTTAGCAAACAGTACAATTATTTGATTTCCCCCCACTGTAACTGTATGTTAGCCAGCAGTGTACAATATGGGTTTCGGTAGATAAACTAAAGTTAGCTAGGTGGCTTGCACGAAAAATAACTTATATAAATAGCTAGGCACCGTATTTGTCATCTGCCCTCTTGGTGCTGGCATCGGCTGTAGCTGAGCTACTAACGTTAGCTAAATCTAAACTCTTTGTTTCGAATCCTCATCGCTATATTCCGATTGAAACATGGATGTCACCATATAGCTAATAGACGTTCCATCGTCTAAGTTGTGTTGATTAGAGAAATCACTTGAAGCCATTGCGTCTGGTCAGTTCTTTCAGTTGTGCCCAAAGGATTGTTGTTAGTGTCCACCTCCTTTTCAAAAAAGCCCGCCTTGGGGGACAGACGGGGGCCAGAGAACAAGGACCATCCCGAGTTGTAGTGTTTCAGAGACTGGGTAAAATGTGTCTGCTTGTATATTTAGCAATGAATCCAGTGATAGGAACATAATTGAAAGACGTCCAATGGCTTTATCGAACAAGGACAGCCATATCTACACCCGTAAAAAATGTATAATCCGATCAGTATAACATAGAGTCTTCACGAAATGCCACACAGCAGAACTACATGTATTTTTAGACCCCACCCCCTCACTGTTCAAGAAATGCTTCAGACATGATGTAAAAAAAAGCCCAGATCCCACCAGGTGAAATCCCCTTTAAAAACTTCTCTAGGATAGGGGGCAGCATTTGGAATTTTGGATGAAAAGCATGCCCAAATTCAACTGCCTGCTACTTATCCCCAGAATATAAGATATGCATATTAGTATTAGATTTGGATAGAAAACACTCTGTTTCTAAAACTGTTTGAATCATGTCTGTGAGTATAACAGAACTTATGTAGCAGGCGAAACCCCGATGACAAACCATTCAGAGTTTGTTTTTTGAGGTCACCCTCTTTTCAATGGAATTTCATTGGGAATCCAGATTTATAAGGGACTTGCTTGCAGTTCCAACCGCTTCCACTGGATGTCACCAGTCTTTAGAAATTGGTTGAGGTTATTCCTTTGTGTAATGAAGAAGTACGGCCATCTTGAACGAGGGTCACTTCATGTGTACTGTTTGATAGAGGCTCATGACCAGAAAGCATGCTTCAGTTTGTTTTCTTCCTGTATTGAACACAGATCATCCCGTCTTCAATTTGATCGATTATTTACTTTAAAAAATACCTAAAGTTATATTACAAAAGTAGTTTGAAATGTTTTGGCGAAGTTTACAGGTAACTTTTGAGATATTTTGTAGTCACGTTGCGCAAGTTGGAACCAGTGTTTTATTGGATCAAACGCGGCAAATAAATGGACATTTTGGATATATATGGACGGAATTAATCGAAACAAAAGGACCATTTGTGATGTTTATGGGACATATTGGAGTGCCAAAAGAAGAAGCTCGTCAAAGGTAAGGCATGATTTATATTTTTATTTCTGCGTTTTGTGTTGCGCCTGCAGGGTTGAAATGTTTTCTCTCTTTTGTTTACTATGGTGCTATCCTCAGATAATAGCATCGTTTGCTTTCGCCGAAAAGCCTTTTTGAAATCTGACACGTTGGCTGGATTCACAACACGTGTAGCTTTAATTTGGTATCTTACATGTGGGATTTCATGAAAGTTAGATTTTTATAGGAATTTATTTGAATTTGGCGCTCTGCATTTTCTATGGCTTTTGGCCAAGTGGGATGCTACCGTCCCACATATCCCAGAGAGGTTTTTACACGATCCTCTTACTCCCCAGCATGCATCCGATTCTATTCGCCCTCATCACGGGTGTTATCTGTCTTCAATCAAAACTTTGATCAAATGAATCAGACGTACACAGAAACTATGAGAGTAATACAGTATGTATATAGTTGTATTACGCATGGATTAGCATACAGATACCAGAATGAAACAAAGCACAATGTTATCGGTAGAGAGGGCTTATAAATTATAAATAAGAATTTGTTCTTAACTGTCTTGCCTACTTTAATAACAAAAAAATACTGTAATTATACATTCTATTCAGTTACATAATAAATACATAGCACACATAACTCCACTAAAAAATCTCAATATATTAGTGCAATATACAGATAAAGTGCTTCACTCAAAAGGGAAAAGTATAACTGCTAACCAAAATACTAATAGGAAGTGATTCACAACAAAGCATTTGATTAAAAAAAGGGAAAGCACACAAGGAGCAAACAAAGATTACAAGCTACAACAATTGATCACACATGAAATAGCACATATCACATTTCCCTGAGATTTAACTCCCATTCAATTGTTATACTCCGTTATGCTATAATACATGTTGTTGATCGCTGCAATTGTTTTTAATGTTTTGTCCCCGTCTTTGCTCTTGTATTGTATGTTCACACTGCCCTCGCAAAAGAGGTTCATCACGGGTCTTTTTCTGGTTAAACAAAGGTTAACTCTATCAAATCCAATAAATACTCTCTATAATCTATACTATTTGGAACATTCTCCCTCAATACCACTATATCTAACTGTGCAACATCTAACGCAAAACTGCAGTATCCGACTCCTACTACTATTTTAGCTGCAACTGCTTGCCACTAAGGGACACCTCACACTGGGGTTTCTTGGCCTTGTTGCTGGATTGCTGCTGGATTCTCTATAGACAGAAATGTGTCAAAGTATTTGTCGTCTTTGAGCTCTATCTCCAGCATGTCAGGAATCTGTGAAGTTGGAGTCAGAAGGTACAGAAACACATCTTTAGTTATCCACCAACAGGAACGCCATTGATATGATATAAAATGAAAACAAAGTGTTAGTTCCTTTTGTGCCCTCGAGATGTTTCCTCTTCATCGTCAGTAAGATTATGTTAATTTACCTGCATGCCATCGTCTGATTGTCTTTTCTCAGTCTTGGACTCCGTGTTCGCAAATGCCACGAAATGGATCAGAGTGTAAATTCTAAAGGAACAAAAATAAAATAATAATCATGCAATAGCTATAAAATGGGTATGACTTCATGGGTTAATTTATCATAATATAAATAATATAAATATAAATTTATTTAAGAAAATAGTATTTTGAAAATGTGGTTTAGAATGGTGATCCTGCCTATAAATAAATACATCATTAATTTAAATAATCACCTGTGGTAGAACATGGCAAAGAACTGGATCAGCAGTAAGGATGCAAATCCCAAAAGGAACATCAGTCCTACTGGATCGATAAATAGATACTCCCTAGTCTGAGTCAGATTGAGATTGGATTTTGGGATTTTGATAGTGACTGAGGTTCCAATGGCCTGAAGAGTGAACGTTGCCACCAGCCACATGGCATTGCAGATGAAAAAGATAAAAGTCACCTGTATGAAGGGGAGATGAGTTTCAATTAAAGGGATATGAACAAGACAGGCAAGCATGCACAGACAGTGGATTTCTCCAACTAGTGATAGTTTAGTGCTATTGAAACAATCTTTTATAATACCAGAGACAGACAAAGTACTACACCTTCTACTTCATGCTAATATCATGTACATTGAAATGAAAAGACAGCATACAGCCATAGCCATAGCCGCAGGGAAGTAGGAGTGTTGCAGCACCCCCTGATAAATTGAAATAATTTAGCTAAAATAAAAAAATAACTTGTTTCAGGAAACAAGGCGTATGTTGCGCATCATTACTTCACAGGAAGTCATGTTGCGCAACATTACTAAAATGTGTTTTGTGGCAGAAATGCCGTCTGGAATATGAACTTTAACGTGCCTTAATAACAAACTTGTATGCATTTTGTAAATACTGAGAAAGTTGTTAAATTACGAGCCTAGTTGGTTTAGCCAAGGAAAAAGTCAGGAACCTTCCCGCTAGCCGTGATTGGCTGAGATAATGTATGGGCTGGACATGCCGAGAGATGAGTTCGGATTGGTCTGCCATGTAGCAAGATTCTGTCTATAACATGAGCTGCTCAGTATGTGTAGGTAATCCTTTCTAATCCACCTTTTTTGAAAAACATGAAGAACTGCAAAAGTCTAGCTCTAATGCTTTCCACTTTCTGGAAGACTTAGTTTTGAGATCAGTGGAATGCCCAGTGGAAGCAGAGTATGAAAGCTAAGGAGACGAAGAAAATTATGGCGTTGGATTGCAAATATGCGGAGGGAGTAAAAAAGAGAACACACAGAAAGCTGTTGTATAAAACATCTGACTCCGGATTACATCTTCAAACCAAGGGCAACCATGGCATCTGTGACAGAGAGGGAGAAGCATTCATCCGAGTATATGGGTACGAGAGTCTAGCTAGTGACATTTTCAGATATTATACGTTTCTAATTTAGTCCGAAAATCATTTTCATTGCAAGTTAAAGCTTACGTTACCTGGCTGGCAGGGCTAGCTAATGTTAGATGTATGATCTGTGTAGTAATATTATTTGTATCTCAGAGCCATTTGCATTTCTAGTTATATAGCACAATGTTAGCTAGTTGGCTGACATTGAACCTAGTTGGTTGGCTCTAGCTACAGATTCATGCAGGGTAGTAACGTAGGGATGGTGCCAGGTTACCTACAGACGTGACGCTTGGCATTCAATCTTCGTTTAATCAAACCCGAGAATCTCTGAGAGTCCTTTAGGTGCCTTTTGGCAAACTCCCAGTGGGCTGTCATTTGCTTCCGTCTGGCAACTCTACCATAAAGACCTAATTGGTGGAGTGCTGCAGAGATGGTTGTCTTTCTGGAAGGTTCTCCCATCTCCACAGAGGAACTTTAGAGCTCTGTCAGAGTGACCATCGGGTTCTTGGTCACTTCCCTGACCAAGGCCCTTCTCCAACAATTGCTCAGTTTCGCCAGGCAGCCAGCTCTAGGAAGAGTCTTGGTGGTTCTTAACTTCATCCATTTAAGAAAAATGGAGGCCACTGTGTTCTTGGGGACCTTCAATGCTGCAGACATTTTTTTGGTACCCTTCCCCAGATCTGTGCCTCGACACAATCCTGTCTCTGAGCTCTACGGACAATTCCTCAACTTTGGGACCTTATATAGACAGGTGTGTGCCTTTCCAAATCATGTCCAACTTATTGAATTTACCACAGGTGGACTCCAATCAAGTGGTAGAAACATCTCAAGGATGATCAATGGAAAACAGGATGCACCTGAGCTCAATTTCGAGTCTCATAGCAAAGGGTCTGAATAATTATTTAAATAAGGTATTTCCAATTTTTATTTGTAATACATTTTTATGTATATTGCTATTAATATTGTACAATCTGTGTGTCACTTAATTGGCCTGGGCTACTGTTTGCAATCTAGACCCAGTTTCCCAAAAGCATCTTGCTGTCAGTTTGACACTGTCAGAGTAGCCACTCATTTCTGCCATTTGTGTGGTATTAAAAAAGATAATGCTAATATCTTATTTCATGTAAATGTGGAAATGTGTTTATAAAAAGGTCAATTTCTTCCCAGACCCTGCAACAACAACAAAAAAGCCCATACAGCTGTATGTGGAAATCCTAAAAACGCATCTTCTAAACTGTATGCCGTAACACAAATGTGATTTATAGATGCATGCAATGCTTTATCATAAAGGGGATTCCCCCCCCCCCCAGCACCGCCCACTCAAAACAGGAGCTATGCATACAGCATACCTTGTTTCTCAGTTCCTTTAGGTCATTTGTGATTTTCTTCTGTTTTTCTTTATCTTCAGCCAGAGGTTCCAAATAGAGCTTCTGGAGCTCTCTCCAAAAGTCCTCCTCTTCCTGAAGCACACCAAGAGACACTTATTAAATAGTCAAGTCAGATATCTTCAGTGTATAGTGAAACATATGTGATTCTGGATATAGTGACATACCAACAACGTGAAGCGGTTAGACAACTTTACATGTATCTTGTCACTTTTATGTCATTCATAATATTATGTTGGTAACAGAATAGGAAATCTACCTTCACAAGAAAATCTTCATTTAGAGGGAAGTCATAGGACTTCTTCTGCAGTTGTGTTACAAAGTCTGTAGATACAAAGAATCAAATCTTAATTATTTTATTAGTCACATGAATACAACTGGTGTAAACTTTACAGAGAAATGCTTGGTTATGAACCTTTCCCAGCGATGCAGTTAAAAAAAATATATTAAATAAAATAGTAACTTCCACAAGAAAAACAAAATACACTAAAATGGAGCTATAGACAGGGAGTATCAGTACCAGTACAATGAAGAGGGGACATAGTTGGCACAGTGTGCAGAGTAAAGGTTACTAGGTGAAGTCTAAATGTGTGTGTTACTTTCGCACGTTTGTAAGATAATATCATAATGTCTTCATCTTTAAAGTCACACAGTGGAAAGATTGTAATAGATCTATTAAAAAAATATACTCACTTTGTTCAGTAGACTGATGAGAACATAATTCCACATTCCTAGATTGAAAGAAATCAAACATTATTTGGTGTGCATTCCACACTGCTTTCTCAATACACACATCAAAATAGGAGAAAATGAAGAATACACACTGTAAGAGAAAGATTTAAAGACATTAGATTAAAATATATTATATATGCAAATAATGAATCACTCCCGAAACAGAGCCTTGTGGAATGCCACATATAGCCTTGGAGTATAAGACTTATCATTGAATTGGTACCTGTCAATTATTTTACTTAGAACGTAGTACAGTATATTGGAGTTATGCTTCTAAAAAAAATACAGATCCAAATACTATGCTTACGGTTTATACAGAAGTGGTGAAATCATGTAAACACTCCAGACACTCAAAATGTAAATACCTGTTATTGTCCTGAGAGGTCAGATTAGGGTTCACCTTTGGCTCATTAGCCAACACAACTGTTTCTGGCAACTGACCATTCTGGTCTGCCACTTTTCCACTGTCCCAGCAGAGAAACTTGCAGCACTTGGCCTGTAGGATGCGCTGTGTGATGGCCTTGGCTGGTGGTGGAGCAGCGACATGGACACCTGTCTCCCGAGTGCCCCAGGACACATTGTTCATGTTGACCATGGAGTAGATGGTCAGCAGGAGGTAGCCACTGGGGATAGAGATGAAGTACAGGAGGCCGTAGATGACCAGATGGAACTCCTTGGGGTGGAGCGCTGCTGTGATGATGTTCATCAGCACCAGGCCTATGATAAACAGGCCGCTAGGAGTCCAAATGGTTTGCTGCTCAACCATAGCACCTGAGATGAACAGAGATAGTTAACATAATGACAAAGAATTGACGTTTTGTATTTAATGAATGTCCCAGTTTGATATTGCCCATTGCGTTGAACGGTCAGTCCGTAACGCTGAGGTTGGTATTCTTGAGGTTCTACTTTATGTTGATTGAGATGAAGTCCTAGTCTAGTGGCATCATTTACCTATGATGGACAAAGCGGTTCCTATCATGAGGAAAGCGTACAAGACACTCATGACGGCTGCTATGGCGATCTGTGTGTCCGATTTCAGCTTGAAGCACAGCAACAGGTACACCACAGGGGGCACTGTTGCAAGGACCAAAGCAACGTTGGGATCGATGTCTAGTATGAACGACAAGCTTCCTAAAAAAAAAGAGAAAGGACCAGAACTATTATGAACGATATTCCTCTTCCTTCAGTTTACAAAATGTTTGTATCCTGTTACATTCCAACAACAAACTACCCCAAAGCTAGAGCTGTATGAGGCCCCTGACAGGCAGGTTGCCGTGGATACCTGAGATCATTAGGCAGATTGTGGCCGGGCCTAGGATGGAGGCGGCCATGCTGAGAATCTGGTAGAGGATGAAGGGTTTGGAGATGGAGCTGTTCCTCTGGGAGGTCAGAGACCCTGAGCCCAGTAGATCGATGGTGTTGGCCATGGTGGAGGGCCCCCAGCGCCGACGCTGGTTATAGAACTCCTTGAAGTCCTGGGGGGCGTTGGTGTAGGCGTCGGACGCAGCGTTGTACTCCACCCTCCAGCCCTGCTGCAGCAGGAGAGTGCACAGCCAGCGGTCTTCACCTGTAACAGAGCAGAGGGAGGTACTGTAGACGAGAGTACTACACAGACAAGTAGCTCTGTTCTTCGAGTGACTGTTGTCCAGGAATAAAGATTTACCTTGATCGTACTGTACGTAGTGGCTAGCCTCCGTGGCCTTAGTGGTGTATCTCTTCATGACGTTGTCGTCCATGAGGGCTGTGCCCCTGAACAGACTGAAGCAGCCGGGGCTGCAGAGCACGCTACCAAACACGTGCTCTGCAGTCTTCTGAAGCCAGTGGCCCACCGCATACTCAAACTTCTGATACCATACCATAGGACCTGGGGCAATATAACAGAATGATCCGACGTGGGATAGCACACCATAGGATATATTCTTGCCTTTTATGTCTAGTGTTTTTTTGTAAAAAGTGTTATGAATGTACTTTAAACACATTTTATTCCATTCGACCATAGAACCTGAGTAGATATCTGTATAATAGGGTCCATAAATGATGTATATTATACCCTAACTGTACATATAGTGTTCACATACAATATTGATTTAGGCCCGGGTAAATATAATGAAAAAAGCAGGTGCCATTGCACTCAAACTTAAACTTAAATAGTATTGTTTGGTGAGTACATCCAATAAACAATTTAACCAAAAAGATGATCCGGGTACATTGTTCAGTTGTGGCTGTCTATCAGATATGACATCTCCCGAACAATCATTTGATTCCTATTACGATTCACACGAAAGCTTTAACTACCTGTGCCTGTCGGGTGAATCCTCCCACATGCCGCACCCACACGTGGATAAAGTTTCAGCCGATCTATTAGGAGCATTACAGCATAGGGCTGGAAGTCGGTGTCCCCATCCAAAGCCAGGAGATAGGTATTGTCCTTCTCTTTCTAACAAAATACAAGAGTATCAGTCCCATTTCCTACGTAATATACAGTAGAACAATAATAGAACAACAATTTATCCAAGTCAGGATGCTAGAATTCTAATAAATAATAGTTTGTGCTGTTTACCATCATCTTTTCCCTCAGCTCGCTCTCATCTCCACCCTGCTCAAACTTCTTGAAATACTTCCTGGTGAGTCGCCAGCCGAGAATGTAGTACAAGTACATAATCTGTAACAGTGAGTGAACTAATCAAGTCTGTGGTTTCATGTCTAATTCAACTTCATCATCCGACTTTAATTCAGGTATATCACTTTCAATGGAATTGTAGCTTTGTGATTGTACAATCACAATTCAAATAGTGTTAGACCTTTCAGAGACACTGTATATTGACAGCGTTGTCTCACCTGAGACCATCTCTTCTTGTGGCGGATCAGTAGCTTGTCCTTAAAGTGCACCATCAGCAGGTTGCCATTAGGGAGGATATACTCCAGTCGACCTCCGTAAGGGGTGTGCAGGATACTCTGGCATGGAAGGGGTGGGCTCTCTCTGAAGATGCATGAATCCTTCTCATTGAAGATACTGAGGTTCAAAGGATGAAACGAGGGAAAGTTTATGTACATGATTATTCTCACCCGTACTGTTAAATCTGCAGTGTACACCGGGTTAGCAGTGCTGGGATTGAGTTACATTAGCACACTGAGCACCCCAGCAGTGGGGACCAAACTCGCTGCTTTGACACATGCTGGTATTTTTCACTACACCAAATGCGATTTGGCCTCAATCCAGCACCTGTCTGCTGTCAGAGGAGATGTCAACTGTGTGCGTCTCATTAGGTTTTTATGCTTACTTTAGGCTCAAGAGTTATTAAAATCTTTAGTTTGGCCATTATTCCAGTTCTCCTGATTTTTTAAATTTATTTTTATCAGGCACACACTTTTAACAAACAATGACATCGATGGCGTTTTGTTACAAATGGTGGAGAATGTGGGTAGAGCATCCCCTGGTGGTTTTCAGAGGAATATGTGGTTAATTTAAAAAAAAACTTATTCCTGATAAATGTCTTGTTTTTTTCTAGTACATCTATATTATAATATCATACGTATTGTGTATTCATTTCTTTACAGATGAAATATTACATCGAGTATATATGCAGTTAATTTTGTGCGCATTGCATCATCATTTGTGAACATTTGTTACACTGCTTACTTGTAAACCTCTCGGATAACCTCCACCAGGTCCTCTGCGTATTCGTTCACATGCCGGCCTTTACTACCTTTCACGTCTTTAAAAGCATCATCAAAGTAAATGTGAGACTCAAAGCTCACATCATTGTTGGTGTCTTTCCTTGGCCTGTATTTGTCCAGTCTGGTAAAGAAACAAATTTTAAAAAACACATCATTTGCATTTAAAAGCTGCTAACTCTGCCAATTGTGTCGTTCTCAACATGTAAAAACGTCAGACTGTACCTGAACATTGAGATGATCATTTTCATCATTTCGTCATAGCTCTCATGCCACATTGTTGCACACAGGTACACTGTGATTGGGTCAGTTTGCCTGTGGCTGGAGGAAACGTAATTTGACACTTTCTCTCATGCACATGCATACAAAACTCTACCCACCCTCCACAGAATTTGCAATAATCTTACATTGTTTTCTTCCTCTGAATCTCAAAACGCGTGTTGAGCAGCATGGACTGTTCCAGAAAGGGCCCCTCGTACATCCTCCGCACAAACAGATTCTGTGTCCTCTCGATGCGCTGAAGCTGGAGGAACCAGATGTGCATTGTGCACAGCATCCAACCCAACCACCAGCAGAGTGCAGAGCCTCCCAAGAGGCCCATTTCTGTTAGGTCGGTCATGTGCTGGGGACAGAGGGTATGGGTGATGTCCCTGACTAGCCTCTCAAACCAGAAAGTATCGCCGCTTAGGCCCCTGCCATATGTGATATCATTGCAGTACTCTGTGATGGTGTAGTTAGCACCTCTGGAGTCACTTGAATTCTGGAAGAAGATAATGACAGGAGCGACGAACGCTGCCAGAACACCTAACGAAGCCAGGTACATGGGTAACAGGAAGCTTCGCCGCATGGCGTGCATTTTGCAAGCCACCACCACGAACCAATGGCACAGAGCGGAGGACACTATCTGGACGGCCACCAAGATCAGGATCACCAACTTCACATCTCCTGGAACTGATGTCACCGACGACCAGACTCTGCCAGACAGAGGGATGTATGCCCCGACCACGGCTGCAGTGACCATAATCCGGACCAGACTAGAGAGGATGCTCACCACATTCCTGCACCTCGCTATGTCTTCAGATATACTGTTCAGGAAGGAGCTTTTGAAGAGGGTGCTGTAGTTCTCCCACCAGTTCAGCGAGACAAAGATGGTCCCCATTATTGCCAATCCGATCCAGACGTTCATCCCCCTATCTTCTTTCAGCAGGTAACTGAGGATGAAGAGCACGTAGCCTGACAGTATGAGGACTAATGAGATGAGTGGGGGCACTATGAATCGCTTCCTCTCCCTCGCAATGCACTGAGCGCCCACCTGGAAGATGGAGGACAGGATGCTGATGCTGTTCAGCATCGTCACATTGGTCACAATGCCGAAGAATGGCATGGCAACAATAGTGAGAACCGCTGTCCCCAGCGACACCAGGAATTCGACACACAGCACCTGGAAAATTGTACATTATCAGAATTACAATAGTATCATTAAATGCAAGCAAATGTAATGCTAAAGGATGAAAAATATTCTGAGGGAAACTAACATAATATAACCCATACTGTTCCTCAAAAACAAAAAAGGAAATACAACGATCTGGGCTTAACCCCAAAGGTCGATGTCCACGCCCGCGGAAATCTAATTAGCATAGTAAAACAATTCCCATAAAAATCTGTCAGTTTAAACTAGAGATACAGTTCTGTTTTTTTGCATTGGATCTCAATCCACCGCATCCACCGATTGTCACGACTTCTACTGAAGTTGGCTCCTCTCCTTGTTCGGGTGGCGTTCGGCGATCGACGTCACCGGTCTTCTAGCCATCGCCGATCCACTTTTCATTTTCCATGTGTTTTGTCTTTGTTTTCTACACACCTGGTTTCTATTCCCCAATTACATGTTCATTATTTAACCCTCTGTTTCCCACATGTTTGTGTGCATGTTTATTGATATGTTCAGGCTGTGACTGACGGCTGGTTATTTTGTTGCCGGGTTGTGTTATTATGCCCGTGTGTTTAGTGGTACCGGTATTTTTTACCTTGTCCACACATCTCAGCTCTCCTGCGCCTGACTCTTTTCACCAGTACCCATAGCCCTGACACCGATATCGCTCTTACACATCTGCAGTGGAAGGTGGCAGAGCGATATATATATATATATATATATATATATATATATATATATATATATATATATATATATATATATATATTTAAAAATTATGCCTAAAGTGTCCTAAAAATCCTAATCAAATAGCTAAATGTGATCCATGGTTTGACCATTTTAAAACAGCGTAAAAATTATGACAGGGATGTTACTTCTCCGATGCTTTTCCCCTTTCATAACATACAGGCAGTTAACCCACTGTTCCTAGGCCGTCATTGAAAATAAGAATGTGTTCTTAACTGACTTGCCTGGTTAAATAAAGGTTAAAAAAAATTAAAAAATACAATGAATTGTAATTTTAAGCCGAAACTTGACGACAGTGTTTTCACAAATTGTCAGTATTTTAACAGCCAAATGTAATCATTAAGCCATTTACAAAAGCACACGGACAAACAAAACGTCTCTCAAGGTAAGAAAATGATTAAGATAGCGGTAAAAACCCAGCACACTATACCTTTAGCTTTAAAAGGGAAACATTTTCCTACGCTCCCCTGCAGCATCTAATCTTCATTCCCAAACTAAAGGACGTGAACCTGGCTCAATCTACTGGCACTGCTCACCAAGACAAAACAAGTTAACAGATCTGTCCCTGATACGTCATCTAGGGGAACAATAATAAATCCTGAAAATGTTGAACATCTGGTGCTTACCCACACAATCGTCTTCCTTGATGGTTTCTCTGAGTCTTTGAAGAATATTTTCCACACGCTTTTGACGAGGAGCAAGACACTTGGCGCAATCACTGTACAGCTGACACTGAGGAGGGCGCATGGCTTTTGGTCAACTGGGACTGTATAGGTGGCATTACTTGACAGTGTTATCAGGAGCAGAAAGGATCCCTGCAAAAAAAAGAATAGAGATATGAAATTGGGATAGTATTGGTAAGTCTTCAAGACTTGATATTTACGAGTCAAAATAGTTGTTAAAAAAACATGTACAAAGATAATAAATACACAGTTTTGTAATCTGACAAGATTGCGTGAAGCAGGGCTCCAATGCAAAAGAGACATGGTCTCAATGGGGACTTCCCTGTGGAAAATAAAGGTTCAATAAAAATAGGTGGATAGATTGCAGTGTGTGGTGTGTAGACATAGATCTGTGAGACCGCTTTATAAGCCAGTTTATAGCCAGTTATTATTTAGTTAATACGTCATTTATGAATAATTTACAAAAAGGTATGCTTTAGCACATGAAGCTCACTCTTGACAAACACCCCAAATGACAATTCCATCATCAGCAGGCCAAGCGTTTTAATCATCTAGGCTGGCTGTCTGTAGAGATAAGGGATGTATTAATCCCAACTTGGTATGGTACCCAACTATTACTGACTCAGCGCCCAGGTACCTATCCAATTACTTTTATTAGAGATGTCCAACAATTCAACACCAGAGCTAGAGACTGGATGATGACTGGTAAAAACAAATGTTTTTATATACCAGTGCTTTTGAGTGGCACAAACTACCACAGCAACTTAAAGCTTTTCTGACCATAACTTTTTTTATGTCAAAAGCTGGCTATGATTGAACAATAGAACCATATTCATATCTGTATCTATGTAATGTATCTACTTAAAGTATGTATGTAATACATTTTGCAACAAGCACTGTGCTATCGCTGTCATGTTTTTAAAATGCACGTTCTGTGTGTATATGGATTTTTATTACTGGCAAATAAAATCAATCAATCAATTGACGTGTTTATGAGTTACAGTGTAACTGTTTTCAATGATATATGAGCTACATATTATGCAATAATGAACTGTTCTAACTGCTTCTAAATCCTTTGCAATCCTCTTAAAGGCTCCTTAAATGTAAGGTTTTACCAATAGTTTTGTAGTTGCAAACAGATATCCTTCCAATAAACCAAAACATCTTACCTTACTAAATATGGCAAGAGCAAATACAAGAAGGGCAACAATGAAGAAGGAAAGCCATTGCAGAAGTTTCACTAGTTTTCGGGATGTCTGTTCATCCTGGATGACAGGGACATCTTTTCCCACATCCCAAGATCTCCTAGAAGGCAGAGAGAAAAGTGAAGGTTGAAAATTAACTGTGGTGATGGAATAATTATTTAACTCAAAATTAACCCTACTCAAACTTGATACTTTCTTAAAATCACAAATTACATTTAGATAGAGCATCAATTTAGCAGAGTAAAACAATTGATACTATGGTGAATTACCTGAGAACATGCTCTTCATCCATGTTAATCTCATCCATATTTGTGCTGTTTGTATGCATGCATACATTAGAACCCACCAGGCTTATATTTATAGTGCAGTCTGGGTGTGGGTAGAAATGTGCATGTCATCAGGGTGAAGGTAGTTTCAGCTGAACTTTTCCAACTTCCTTATTGAGGGGATGAGTGTTAGGTAAGGTTAGGACATGAGTCAGGTGCATGGGTTTAAGCGGTAGAGTGTGGGGAGGGTTTAGTGGTAGGGTTAGCCACCATTTAAAACAAAAGGGATGATGGCCACCATTTAAAACAAAAGGGATGATGGCCACCATTTAAAACAAAAGGGATGATGGCCACCATTTAAAACAAAAGAGATGATGGCCACCATTTAAAACAAAAGGGATGATGGCCACCATTTAAAACAAAAGGGATAATGGCCACCATTTAAAACAAAAGGGATGATGGCCACCATTTAAAACAAAAGGGATAATGGCCACCATTTAAAACAAAATGGATAATGGACACCATTTAAAACAAAAGGGATGATGGCCACCATTTAAAACAAAAGGGATGATGGCCACCATTTAAAACAAAAGGGATGATGGCCACCATTTAAAACAAAAGGGATAATGGCCACCATTTAAAACAAAAGGGATGATGGCCACCATTTAAAACAAAAGGGATGATGGCCACCATTTAAAACAAAAGGGATGATGGCCACCATTTAAAACAAAAGGGATGATGGCCACCCTTTTTCTATCGAAACAAGTAGAACAATTTCTTGTGAGGCTTATTTTTCGCATCAATGCACTCTTGAAGAAAATGGAGGGATAAACTTGTTGATGTAAAAAGCCTTTAATGTCCTGGCATTTTGGTAGAAATCTACACAACATGAAAAACAAACAACGACATGTTTTGGCTTGGTATCTGCCCTGCATCAGGACGTAAAGGTTGTATTCAAACCTTTCCCCCTGATGAAGTCAGCCGAAATGCGTTGGTGTTTGTTTGGTAGACATTTGACAGTCATAGTCTACCCTTTTTCAAAGAGCTACCATGTCTCCATGGCCTCACAGTTTTTACACCACCACAGTTGTTTTTGCACCATTGCTTATTGTAAAGATTTGATGCTATCTTGTCACGTCTCCCATAAATAGAGTTTTTAATCTCAATGGGATGATTTAGGATAAATAAACCTAATTAGTATTTCTTGATAACAGATGAAGCAGCCTCTGATCAGTATCATCATCATGCACGCTCATAATCTTCCTTGACATGCAAAGCATTCCACTGAGTAGAACATTAGTGGGTGAGTAACGATCGGTCCAGTCCGTATCCCAATACGTAACACAGAAGAGTGGAATGACTGGAATGTCTCATCGACAATTCCTAGAATTGTATGTGGCAGGAAACAACGTTTAATTGTGGTTTCCCCATTGTGGTAGGAATAGCACCAAATGAGATAATTGAAGCGCACCTAGCCTTTTCTTTAGCCTAGTGCAACATTTGGAGATGCAGAAATGAGAGACCACATGTGTTGCTGTATAAATTAAAATATGGGAATATATGGCCAACAACTCTGATTGATCTCAGGTATGCCTGTGGCAGTACTGAAATGTTGCCACCCGGATATTGTCATGCAAAAGACTGCCGGTCTCACGGTAATTCACTGTTAATTAACAAGACAATATTTTGGTCTCCTGAGTGGCGCAGCGGTCTAAGGCACTGTATCTCAGTGCTAGAGGCGTCACTAAAGACCCTGGTTCAATTCCAGGCTGAATCACAAACGTCTGTGATTGGGAGTCCCATATGGCGGCACACAATTGGCCCAGGGTCGTCCGGGGTAGGCCACCATTCTAAATAAGAATTTGTTCTTAACTGACTTGACTAGTTAAATAAAAATACTTTTTTTTAAAGACAAGATATGCTTTTAAGTCCTGTACCATTATTTTATATTATATAATTCTTACTATAATTTTATAGTAAGAAGAATAGAATTTAACTTTGCTGAATAAAATATAAAGGATATATTTCCCATTCTGGAGGCATATGAAGTGGCTTTGTTGAGCGTAAAGGTGATAATTTTAAACAAGCTGTTCTCTTATCATGTGATCATATTTTCACCTATTAGACTATTCTCAATTTAATATTATCTTTACTATATAATATGTAACATCTTATCAAGTGATCATATTTTCACCTATTAGACTATTCTCAATTTAATATTATCTTTACTATATAATATGTCAAATCTGTTTACATTTAGAATGGCCCATTATCAAATGGGCAGGAACAGGGGCAAGAGTAAAAAGACATGTCATCCTTATGCACTCGAATAGCGAATGGGGTCTGCGGTTCATTTTACTGATGTCAGGTAGGTTACTCCGGTTATTTTGCTGCTCGACAGCTGATTCCACCAAGACTCTGTATGCCATGGGCTCTTCAACCCTGTTTCTGCAGCTACCCAGTGCTAAATTTGGGGAAACTGTTCAGGAACATTCTCAACTAAACACATTTCATGAAACTGTTGACAGCCCCTCTCTCTGCACGATGAAGAAAGGAATGAAGGAGAGAGGGGAGGAGATGGAAATGCACTGTGGTGAGATATATTGTAGCTAAAAAAATCAAATACAAATTCACTATAGTTGTAGGCTAACTGAATTTGTTTAATTTAGGCTAGACCAATTATGTACCAAAGATATCTTAAATCAGTATTTTTTTTATCGATTTCTGCCATCTGTAATATGAGGTAGGCTATGTATTGTATAAAAGCACAATCATTATTTCAATTCAGGTTTTATTTTTTGGGCTTGGGTTCATATATAGGCCTATGCATATGGTTGTTTTGAATTAATCATCACCTTAGAAAGCACTGTCCATTTAGTTGTGTTAGGCTTTGAAACTACATCCACAACTACTATGTTTTCCACTCAGTTTCCAAATTGATCAATCACAGTGAGGTGAGTTTTAAAAGCACACACTGTTTTGATGATGTGTTTGATGTGATTTTCGATTGCATCAGCATTGATGTCAGAGTAGTTAGAGGGACAATAGAGCCCTGAGTACCAGGCCATTAGCGGCCCCCTTATTATCAGAAGCACTCTCTTTTTGTATGTAGTTAGGCCTAACTGTCCTCTCCAAGTTTAACTGGAATGTATGCCTAAAGGATTTTAGAAATGTGATTTGTTGAAGTTAGGCCTATGACATTGGCCTACAGGACATTTTGTCTTGCGCCTTCGCGGAATATCAGATCTCAATGAAGTGCTTAACATCAACAGTACCACATCCTTAAGATACAGAATATATATATATATTCATAAACTCAATGTGAGTTAAGGAGTCCGGTTGGAATGTCTGACTGAAATATGGGACGAATTAACCTTCTTTCTAAATGAGTGGTGTTTGAACAAAGGGGCCAAAATGTGGTAATGACACACACAATTCAGGACATGTGGTCACCCTACTCATAACGTGCCAGCTTTTCATCCGCAACAAGTCATTTTGATGGCAACACACCTTTGGTTGGATTTTTAAAAATGTTTTAAGAAAATTTCCCCCAGAAACCCTCCCATGACATTACATGTCTTCCAGGTAGGAGCACACACTCACTAATTACAAATGCGTTACTGGCTTGCTCACTCCTAAAGTATGCAGCAATGTGACTTTTTCTCGGTATATGCTTCACCTTGGTGACATCATCCTCAATTATAACTTTCAGTTTCCCTGCTATGCGGATAACACAGCTCTGCATCCTAAACAGACCCAGTGACCAAGTAGGCGTAGCTGCCCTTCACAAGTGTTTTTCTGACATCAGATGTTGGATGTCTGACAATTGTCTCTAGCTCAATTATAAAAATCTGGTGTTGTTGTGTTTGACCCCCACCTTGCTGAAACTCAGATTGTAGATAACCTTGGTAATTTCTCCACAAATGTAAAGATTATGGGCAGAAACCGTTTTGTCTTCTTTGACCCTGACCAAAAGCTGCATGTAAAAAAGGTTTTCCAGTCCTGCTTTAATTATTCAAGAAATGCTATCTAAAGTCAAGTCTTCTATCTCAGTCACTGATCTGGAGAAATGTATACATGCTTTTATTTCCTCACGCCTAGATTACTGTAAGTCTTTTCATACCTATCTCAGTCAGAAATCACTCCATCGTCTAAAGTTAGTTCAAAATGCTGCAGCTCGGCACTAGGAAATGTAGCCACATCACACCCATTTTAGCTTCTCTACACTGGCTACCAGTCACTTTTAGAATATATTTTAAAAGCCAGGACACAGCCTGAGATCCTTTGGCAGTGCATTGTTGACCATTCCAAAGTCTAGGTTGAAAACGAAAGAAGACCGGGTATTTGCCATTCGGGCCCCTAGACTTTGGAATGGTCTGCCAGAGGAGATCAGGCTTGCAGATTCAGAGCCTCTTTTTATATCCCTGCTGAAGACACACTTTTATACAGATGCATTTAATGTATGATTTGAATGTATGGTTTTAATTAGCCATCTTTTTTAATTTTCCTCTTGTTTTTGTTTCTTTGTTCGTACTTGTATGTTGTTTTGTTACCAACGCCCCTTATACCACCCACCACTGCGACCTGTATGCTCTAGTCAGCTGGCCCTCGCTGCATGTTCGCCGCCAGACCCACTGGCTCCAGGTCATCTATAAGTCTATGCTAGGTAAAGCTCCGCCTTATCTCAGCTCACTGGTCACGATAACATCACCAACCCGCAGCACGCGCTCTAGCAGGTATATCTCACTAGTCATCCCCAAAGCCAACACCTCCTTTCCTTCCAGTTTTCTGCTGCCAGTGACTGGAGCGAATTCCAAAAATCGCTGAAGCTGGAGACTTATATTTCCCTCACTAACTTTAAACATCAGCTATCTGAGCAGTTAACCGATCGCTGCAGCTGTACATAGTAAATACCCACCCAATCTAGCTACCTCATTCCCATACTGTTTTTATTTACTTTCTGCTCTTTTGCACACCAGTATCTCTACTTGCACATCATCATCTGCTCATTTATCACTCCAGTGTTAATCTACTAAATTGTAATTACTTCGCTACTATGGCCTATTTATTGCATACCTCCTCACACCATTTACACACACTGTTTATAGACTTTCTTTTTTTCTATTGTGTTTGAATGTATGCTTGTTTATTCCATGTGTAACTCTGTTTTGTTGTTTGTGTCACACTGCTTTGTTTTATCTTGGCCAGGTCGCAGTTGTAAATGAGAACTTGTTCTCAACTAGCTAATCTGGTTAAATAAAGGTGAAATAAATACAAAATACATTTTAAAAGGTTATTTTATGATGTGAATCACTTTGTTACTTGTATTGAAAAGCGCTATACAAATAAAGTTATTATTATTATATCCACCCAACTCAAAAGGTAGGCAGTGATAAATATTAAGGAATGGAGAGGTGAGGATTTCCCCCAGAAACCCTCCCATGGTAGGACATGACATGTCTTCCAGGTAGGAGCACACACTCACTAATTACAAATGCATTACTGGCATGTTCACCCCTAAAGTATGCAGCAATGTGACTTTTTCCGGTATATGCTTCACCTTGGTGACATCATCCTCAATTATAACTTTCAGTTTCCCTGCTATGCGGATAACACAGCTCTGCATCCTAATCAGACCCAGTGACCAAGTAGGCGTAGCTGCCCTTCACAAGTGTTTTTCTGACATCAGATGTTGGATGTCTGACAATTGTCTCTAGCTCAATGATAAAAATCTGGTGTTGTTGTGTTTGACCTCCACCTTGCTGAAACTCAGATTGTAGATAACCTTGGTAATTTCTCCACAAATGTAAAGATTATGGGCAGAAACCGTTTTGTCTTATTTGACCCTGACCACAATCTGCATGTAAAAAAGGTTTTCCAGTCCTGCTTTAATTATCCAAGAAATATAGCTAAAGTCAAGTCTTCTATCTCAGTCACTGATCTGGAGAAACTTATACATTATTTTATTTCCTCACGCCTAGATTACTGGTACTCTTTTTATACCTATCTCAGTCAGAAATCACTCCACCATCTAATAAAGTTATTATTATTTTTATTATTTCATCAAAAAGTGAATTGATTTTCGATTGATTTACGGTTTTGGAAATATTAGGCTGTATACAGTACTTTCATAATGTCACATCTGCTCCTGCCACGCCCTCTAGTGCTCATCCGGTTTCTCCTTGACCTGTCGCCATTCCCTGTGTGATCTCTCCCTCTCCCTCTCTTTCTCTGTGTGTGTGTGTGTGTGTGTGTGTGTGTGTGTGTGTGTGTGTGTGTGTGTGTGTGTGTGTGTGGGTGGAGACAGGTGTGCTGGAGTCAGAGCACATCCCCACTAGCTGCAACCTGTTCCATAATCAAGACCTCTACAAATACTCAGTCCTGCCACTTCCACACTGCCAGATCGTAATCTCTGCTCAGTCAGTCCATGTTTCTAGCCGTTTGTTCCTGTTGTGCCTGTCTTCCTCTCCGGTACAGTTCTGCCCACTCTGACTCTGGTCCCTGTCTCCATTCCTACTTCTCGTCAGTCCTGCTACTCTGTCCTGGATTCCCCACTCTACGCTCCCTTGGATTCCCCTCCGGACCTGCTTACCCTGTCTCAACACCTTTCGCTCCAGCCTCAGCCTCCTCACCTGGTTTCCAGCAAACCTGCCCAATCTTCCCCTGGCCTGCACTCAATCTTCCCTCGTGTTTCAATAAATACCTTGGTTACCTCATCCCAGTCTCCTCGTCTGAGACTGCTCTTGGGTTCACCTGTTCCGCTCCGCGTGACACATAACTCATCAAATATACGTTTCTATTTGTCTAAAATAGCACTCAGGTTGGAAAGGGTAAGATAATTGAAGTATTTGGGGCTATGGTTTGATGAAAAGCTTACATGAAGACTTACATATTATATGTATTGAGACTAAATGTAAGGAAGTATTCAATCTTATGAGGACAATAGTTGGTCATGATTGGGGATAGGCAGATAGGTAATCTTTACTGAATATTTATTGTACTTTGATGAGATCATCCATAGATTATGGGTGCTTTGTGTATGGTTCTGCAGCTTTTACATCACTGTTGCGCCTTGATAGGATGCAAGTGAGGGCACTCATGATGTGCGATGGTGCATTAAAACAACACGGGTTGAGGTTTTACAAGTAGATGCTGGGGAAATGCCACTAGCCCTGGCATACTGGGCAAGACTGAAGGGTAGTATGGTAGATCATCCTACACTGACAATAATGGAAGACTGCTGGGAATAGGAACAATATCAAGAGGGGTTTTGGCCCAGAGATTGGAAAAAGGGTTGATGAAAATGGACTCAGAGATTTTGTTAAAGGGCCAGCTGTGGCAATAGGAAATGTGCCACAGTGGTTTTATAAGACCATGTTCGTCGTTGTAATCATGCTCAGACCAAAACGCAGCGTGGAATCGGTTCAACATCTTTTTATTATAAGAGAACCGAACAAAAAAAAACGAAGAAAAAACTATATGTGAAACTCAAGCAGTGCTCACAGGCAACTACACAGAAACAAGATCCCACAAAACACAGTGGGGAAATGGCTGCCTAAATATGATCCCCAATCAGAGACAACGATAAACAGCTGCCTCTGATTGTGAACCATACCAGGCCAACATAGAAAAAAACATCCTAGATTACCCACCCTAGTCACACCCCGACCTAACCAAAATAGAGAATAAAAAGGCTCTCTATGGTCAGGGCGTGACAACATGTTGATCTTAGCCTGATAGATAGAAGAACATAAACTGTTGTGAAGATGAGAAAGTAGGAATAATAGTGGATCAATATGTTCACAACTCTCTGCTCTCCTGCACCTGACTTCTCCACCAGTAGCGCACACCTCCACACAGTGGGATGAAAGTAGTAAGGGTAAAAAAGGATTTGTACAAGGAAATCTGTACGGGAGATGGTGTCATATAATTGGAACAGAGGGGAGGAGGTTGTTGTGTAGGATGAGATTAGGGCATCCTGGGATTGAATTCCTATTTGAAACATGGTACTGGAATGTGTAATGGCTGTATGGTTGAGGTAACAGTTGAACATGTATTATTATTTTCTGGAAAGGGAGAGGTTGTTTGATAGGGTCAGAGGTTGGATGGGAATGGGGAGTGGGTGGTATTTTGGGCAGGGGTAAAGATAATTATTTTATTTTATTAGAAATTCAGGGTCAGTTAAGAGAATATAGTTGTATAGAGAAGTTGTGACCTGCCTCACACTCCAGTACGTGGCAGTGTATGTATCTGTCAGTTGGTTGCAATTTGCCAACTGACAATCATGAAACAACATTGGTGATCACTGGGGTCCCCATATCTATGTCCACAGATGATATTAAAGAACATGTGAAGGGAGGCAGAGTGATTGAGGCCAAAATGTTAATCAGTAGGAAAGAGGGTCAAAGAAGTGGAAGCTTATCAGTGATGCTGAGGTTTGAGAAAGTCTTGTTGGGAAAAGTACAGATAGGATTCCTTACTTTCAATGTTCGAGAATTTGTCCCATATGCACTGCAGTGTTTTAAATACCAAAGAATGGGACATAGCTTCTCAGTGTAAAGGAAAGAAAATATGTGTGGAGGGGCAGATGATTATGGTGAATCTGGAAGCAATGTGTAGGTTAAGTGCTGTAAATGTGGGGGGAAACAGTGTAGCATTTGGTGGATTCCAGGAACAGAGAGAGGCTCAGAGATAGAGGTCGACTGATTATGATTTTTCAACACCGATACCGATTATTGGAGGACCAAAAAAAGCCTATACCGATTAATAGGCCGATTTAAAATGCATATATATATATATATATATATATATATATATATATATATTTGTAATAATGACAATTACAACAATACTGAATGAACAATGAACACTTTTATTTTAACTTAATATAATACATAAATTAAATCTATTTAGTTTCGAATAAATAATGAAACGTGCTCAATTTGGTTTAAATAATGCAAAAACACAGTGTTGGAGAAGAAAGTAAAAGTGCAATATGTGCCATGTAAAAAATCTAACGTTTAAGTTCCTTGCTCAGAACATATGAAAGCTGCTAGTTCAATATTCCCAGTTCTTCAATATTCCCAGATAAGAAGTTTTAGGTTGTAGTTATTATAGGAATTATGACACGTTGACTATTTCTCTCTATACCATTTGTATTTCATATACATTTGACTATTGGATGATCTAATAGGCACTTTAGTATTGCCAGCCTAATCTCAGGAGTTGATAGGCTTGAAGTAATAAACAGCGCTGTGAAGTAAGCATTGCTAAAAGCTGCTGGCAAACGCAGTAAAGTTTGAATGAATGCTTACGAACCTGCTGCTGCCTACCACCGCTCAGTCAGACTGCTCTATCAAATCGTGCAAACTTATGATGGTGTTGGACTCGTGCCTGGCCATGCAGTCGTGGGTGAACAGGGAGTACAGGAGGGGACTTAGCACGCACACCTGGCGACCCGTCAGGAAGTACAGGATCCAGTTGCAGAGGGAGGTGTTTAGTTCCAGGTTCCTTAGCTTAGTGATGAGCTTTGAGGGTACTATGGTGTTGAACGCTGAGCTGTAGTCAATGAATAGCATTCTCACATAGGTGTTCCTTTTGTCCAGGTGGGAAAGGGCAGTGTGGAGTGCAGTAGAGATTGCATCATCTGTGGATCTGTTTGGGCGGTATGCAAATTGGAGTGGGTCTAGGGTTTCTGGGATAATGGTGTTGATGTGAGCCATTACCAACCTTTCAAAGCACTTCATGGCTACAGATGTGAGTGCTACGGGTCTGTAGTCATTTAGGCAGGTTGCCTATGTGTTGTTGGGCACAGGGACTATGGTGGTCTGCATGAAGCATGCTGGTATTACAGACTCAATCAGGGACATGTTGAAAATGTCAGTGAAGACACCTGCCAGTTGGTCAGCACATGCCCGGAGCACACGTCCTGGTAATCCGTCTGGCCCCGCAGCCTTGTGTATGTTGACCTGTTTAAACGTCTTACTCACGTCGGCTACGGAGAGCGTGATCACACAGTCGCCCGGAACAGCTGATGCTCTCATGCATGCCTCAGTGTTATTTGCCTCGAAGCGAGCATAGAAGTGATTTAGCTCGTCTGGGTGTCACTGGGCAGCTCGCGGCTGTGCTTCCCTTTGTAGTCTGTAATAGTTTGCAAGCCCTGCCACATCCGACGAGCGTCGGTATGTCTACACAATAATATTGGAGCGGTTCCAATGTTTAGCCTACATACATAGTCTACATCTGTCTTCAGATGTATTTTATGGGTGATTTTTCCATTGAAAGAAATGTATTTAATCTTCCACTCCACTCATCCGATACATTTATTTGCTGCAGACAAGAGGATATTCAACAGGTAGGCATTTTATTACTCCAAGTAATGGCACTCTTTGGGTTCTTTGCCGGGGAACATTTAAATACATTGTCAATGGCAAATACTGTTTTCTATGCTTGTTTTCACTTAATATTTGTGGGTGTTGTTGCGCTCATTGCAGTCAGAAAACATATGTTGGCCGATCAAAACCCTTGCGGGTGATGTTGCTTTCTCTCCCCAAGTCGTACGAGAAAATAACGGAAAACTGACCCAAGATCAGTACTGTAGATAGGCAACTTCAACACTATGTAATGCGGAGCGCGTTCCTATTTCGTCAACACAATTGGCTGAAGGGGAGGTTACTTTCTGCGTTGTTCGGTTTATATTAGAGTATCAAATTAAATTAATCTAAGAAACGCTTTTCCTTGCAGTTTGAATGTATATTCGTATTCTGTGCATAATCTGTGTATGTTGACCTACAACACAAATGCGCATCATGACTTCAACAAAGAAGGCAACTTGGGACCGTACCCGATCCTCCCATGCGATCATTCTCTTTCCCGGTAAGTGAAGTATGCAATAAAACAATGTGGTTGTAATCGCTAGTATGTATGGAGATTGATTTATATCTTTTTACGACATTTGTCAAATCACTATACATTTTCACTAATCTGTCAAGGTTTTCAATGAAAATCTTAGCTATAGGCCTACTCAACAGTTTCAGCTAGCTAGCTAGCAGCGAGCTAGGCTACAGTCTATGGAGCTTCATGGTGGGCGCAGGGTTTTGTTCTGGGCAACATCTTCACCCCTGATTAAACTAGTTTGAGTGGTTAATTACTTTAATCCACATGTGTCAAACTCCTACCATGGGAGGTCCGAGTGTCTGCAGGTTTTTTTCTCCACCCTTGATTGATAAATGAAGGTCACAAATGACTTAAGGAACTCCCCTCACCTGGTTAGGTTGTCCAGATGTTCATTGAAATGAAAAAACAAAAACTTGCAGACACTAGGCCCTCTGCGGAATGAGTTTGACACCCATGCCTAATAGAGATAGTTCAACTTGTCTTTGCAAAGCCTTTCCAAAGACTGTTTTAGATCTTGTGGAGAAAACAATTCCGAGCAATGGATGAGTTGGGACCACCAGACAGCAATGCTCCCATCCACAGTGAATGTGTATCTATCCAATGGTCATCTTATTATCCATCATTCACATTCTTTACATTTTTGTACACCACCTGTAGTGTTTGTGATGTAATCCACTTACAAATGAAGTACATCTTAATGCTCAGTTAAAATGTTTTATTCAAATAAGTATCCTACATATACAGCGGTGAAATACAATTCTAAACTTGTTCTATTCTCTTTACTTTGCAGCTCCAAATAAAGACCCTTCACACCTACCACCCTTCTCTTCAGA
This sequence comes from Oncorhynchus mykiss, assembly GCF_013265735.2. NCBI lineage: Eukaryota > Metazoa > Chordata > Actinopteri > Salmoniformes > Salmonidae > Oncorhynchus > Oncorhynchus mykiss. The sequence goes on along the minus strand of NC_050572.1, from coordinate 33,151,069 downwards.
CCACTCAGACCTACACCTACCACCTTTCTATTCAGACCACTCAGACCTACACCTACGGCTGACACCTTTACTCTCTCTCTCTCTCCATCCTCTTGATACAGATCTCTTGATCTATCCTCTGGCTGCATTTTAAGTAAGTGGAAACTTTTTCTCTTTTCATTCAGCTTTCTTCCCATTTCTTGTGTTTTCAAAAAACAAAGTGGAGGAGATTAAAATACGTAAGCAAATCCCACGGGCCCAGGTACTGTTTCAACAGTCAACTAACGACACTCATTGCACTGTGCACCTATGGCAGATACATCTAGGTTACAATAGTAGTCAACTAGTTAGTATGACACATTACATTACAGTTATCAGATCTGACCCATATGATTGAGTCATTGAAACCCATGTCACCTTCAAACACACACACAGCACTTCTTTAGTGGGTTTGTGAAGGGTCAGGGCTTGATGTTTAATGTGAACTCAACGTCAGCTCCTTAGTTGTCCCTTTATTAATTGCTATTGTTAGTATAGTTTTTATATCACAATCTCTAGTTCTTCTTGTCAATTCAAGCCCCATGCCAGAGTGGATTGGTGCATTCCATCAGTCAATGTTATGTGTATAGGGCTATTCTTTCTGACACTTTCGTATCCACCTTTTGTTTTGTTTTTTGTTGTATTTTTATTTATTTTTTATCCCCAATTTCGTGGTGTCCAATTGTTAGTAGTTTCTGTCTTGTCTCATTGCTACAACTCCCGTACGGGCTTGGGAGAGACGAAGGTCGAGAGCCATGCGGCCTCCGAAACACAACCCAACCAAGCTGGAGGAAACACCGTACACCTAGTGACCTGGTCAGTGTGCACTGCGCCCGGCCCGCCACAGGCGTCGCTAGTGCGCGATGAGACAAGGATATCCTACCGGCCAAACCCTCCCTAACCCGGACGATATTAGGCCAATTGTGCGTCGTCCCATGGACCTCCCGGTCGCAGCCAGCTGCTACAGAGCCTGGGCTCGAACCCAGAGTCTCTGGTGGCACAGCTAGCGATGCAGTGCCTTAGACCACTGCGCCACCCAGGAGGCCCCCCTATCCACCTTTCATGCAGAATGGCTCCTGGCTCCATCATCATCTTTCAGTCCTGCCTAAAAACCCACCTCTTCACCATGGCCTACCCTCCACCATTCCCACACACACCTCTTCTGTTTCACACACTCGCACACACACTCACACATACGCGCAACACCAGCTCGCTCACTCACCTGCTGTCTCACTCACATACTCACACATCACACCCTTTCCAGCTACACCCCCATCCTCAACCAAGTTGAACCCCCAATAATCCCCACCACCCAGAAGACCAGCTACACTATCCTCAACCAGGTTAAACCCCCAATAACCCCCACCGCCCAGGAGACCAGCTACACCCAAACCAAACCAAACCAAAGAAGACGGGAAGAAAGTCCTGTCACCCTGTCACCCTCAAAAAACCCTCCAACTCGCTGAGTATGACACAGCCAACCCCGACCAAGGAAGAGGAAATATGACTACATGCAAAAATGTAAATCAGTATCTAACCTATATTGTTTATTCATAAATGTTAATGATGTCAATAACTTAAATTATGTTTTTCATAAATTAATAAAACAATTCCAGTGATTGATGGTCCCCGACTTTTCAGGAGGCAGGCATACTGTACACTCTTAGAAAAAAAGGTTCCAAAAGGGTTCTTCAGCTGTCGCCATAGGAGAACCCTTTTTGGTTCCTGGTAGAACTCTGTTGGGTTCCATGTAGAACCCTTTGTCTTAAGGGTTCTACATGGAACCAAAAGGGTTCTACAGTGGTGACAGCCAAAGAACCATTTATAAGAGTGTCGTCTAAGGCTAGGCATAGATGTAAACTGAATAATTCAAATGACTGTCCTGCTAACTTTACTTTATTCGTGTTCTGGTGGGTGGTGATTAAATAAATACATGCATTTATTGTTTCAGAGTGTCCAGTGCACCAGGGGCAAACGATTTTCCCTATTCTCAAGATTCTTGCCAATAGAACTTCAAAGGTAAATCTGCAGAACATTGAAATTCCTGTGACTGTATTTACAGGCTAATCATAGTGCAACACCAATTGTAGTTAACTTGCAGTGCATAGACCTTGTAGTTAAAGTGGCAATATGTAACTTTTTCGGTGGCCCGACCAAATTCACATAGAAATGTTAGTTACAGATCATCATTCTACTTGAAAGCAAGTCTAAGAAGCTGTAGATCTGTTCTACAGTTTGCGTTATTTCTATGCTTCCCGTTCCTAAGTTTTGTTATTGAGTCTTTTACTTTGGTTTTGTACAACAGCTTCAAACAGCTGATATTAGCTACCATGACCTTGCAGAGCGATTTCTGCATAGTGCAGCTTTTAAAATAAAACAGACATTTGTGTTTGTTGCGTAATAAAGGGTCAGGAGCAGAAAGTGAGGTGGAAGCCATGCTCTGGATGGTATGTTTACTTCAACTAATCTCCTAGAATGTATTGAGGATATGCTGTACACTCAACACCATATGTATTGAGGATATGCTGTACACTCAACACCATATGTATTGAGGATATGCTGTACACTCAACACCATATGTATTGAGGATATGCTGTACACTCAACACCATATGTATTGAGGATATGCTGTACACTCACCATATGTATTGAGGATATGCTGTACACTCAACACCTAATGTATTGAGGATATGCTGTACACTCAACACCATATGTATTGAGGATATGCTGTACACTCAACACCCTATGTATTGAGGATATGCTGTACACTCAACACCATATGTATTGAGGATATGCTGTACACTCAACACCATATGTATTTTGACAGTGAAGCTAAAATGTACAATTTGACTCTAAACTCCAGCATTTTGGATTTGAGATCAAATGTTTCATATGAGACGATAGTACAGGTCACCTTTTTACAATTTAGAAATAAAATCACTTTATGTATATAGTCCCCCCCCCCCCCCCCCCCCAATTTGAAGAAGCCATACGTATTTGGACAAATTCACTTAAAGTGTATAAGTTATAGTACATGAAACCTTTTATTTAAAAAACTACATTCTGGAGTATAGATCCAAATTTAACATTTTAGCTTCACTCTCCAAATACATATGGTTTTGGCTGTACCTTGGTATTGAACGTTACAGTGCCTTGCAAAAGTAGTCATACCCCTTGGAAACGCCTTTGACAGTGATTACAGCTGGGAGTCTTCTTGGGTAAGTCTTTTAGAGCTTAACACACCAGAATTGTGCATGCAAGATGCATGATTAGATCGTTTTTTATTCCGTATATTTGTATTCTTTTTCACTGTAATTTAAGTCATTTTTGTGGCGTTACTACAATGATGTTGATCCATCCTCCGTTGTTCTACCAGGACAGCCTGTAACTGTAAAATCACCAATGGCCTCATGATGACACACCTGAGCAGTTGCATTCATGTCCTGCAGCTCAGTTCAGAAGGATGACTATCTTTGATGTGTCTGGGTGGTTTAATACATAATCCACAGTATAATTATTAACTTGATCATGCTTAAAGAGATATGCAATGTCTGATTTGTTATTGTTATCCATCTATCAATCACTGCCCTTCTTTATGAGGCTTTCGAAAAGCTCCCTGGTCTTTGTAGTTGAATCTGTGCTTGAAATTCGAAACCTGACTGAGGGACCTTACAGATGTTCTATGTATGGGGTACAGAGGTATGAGTAATTATTCAAAAATCATGTAAACTCCTATTGAGTCCATATAACATATTGTGTGATTTGTTAAGCCACGTTTAAATCGTGAACTAATTTAGGCATGCCTTTATAAAAAAATCTACATTTTCTTCCACTTTGACATTAGAGTACACCATTTTGAGTTACTTGTTGACAAAAAAAAATCGAAATGAAATCAATTTCAATCCAACGTTGTAACACAATAAAACGTGAAGAAATCCAAGGGGTATGAATACTTTTGCAAGGTACTTTATGTAGTTGAAATGTTATATTTGAGAGGAGAAGGCGCTTGACCAACGTGAGATTAGGTGCAACCAAAATTCAGAAAACCCTTTTAAAGGAATAGGTGCAACCCTTGCTCACGATTATATAGTGAATTATTTATTTTCTATTTCTGCTTAAAAACATGACATTCCTTTTCATGTTTTCTTTCTTGTCTTACAGTGGCAATAAATGGGACGATGACTAGATCAAGGCCGAGGACCGCGTTTCTCCAGTTTAACTTCTACTTTATGCACAAATGTATTCCTCACTCTCCCTTCACATGTATCCCTGTTAATCATAAATGGTTGGCCAAATTCGCCATGATTTACCATTGAAACATTCATGGAGCATCACAATGCCAACCATTTGATCTCAATCAGCTTCATGAGAATATACATTTAGATATTGATATAAAGTGAGCTACAAGAGTATTGCAACAGTGACACATTTTTGTTGTTGTTTTGGATCTGTACTCCAGCACTTTGGATTTGAAAATATACAATGACTATGAGGTTAAAGTGCAGTCTCAGCTTTAATTTGAGGGTATTTTCATCCATATCTGGTGAACTGTTTAGAAATTACAGCACGTTTTGTACATACCCCCCCCCCCCCCCCCCCATTTTAGGGGACCAAAAGTATTGTGATATTCATGTATATGTGTATTAAAGTAGTCAGAAGTAGAGTATTTTATGTTTGCATTGATTCATTTTACAATGTTATTAAATATATACATTTAATTTCACTCTCTAATTGTTTACCTTTAGTCTATGCCTATTTCTATAACACAATGTACATAGCTGCTTATCTTATGGAGTAGATACAATTATATTTACTAAAGAGACAGTTCATTTGCAAGTTTAATAGTCTATGGGCTCCAGATCAAACGTGTTGGTCTTTCAGCCAAAGCACCACATACAGAAGCAATCAGTTGATATAATAAAGAACAAACATAAAAAAAATCAGGCTATATGAATCAGACAGTATTAGGTCAGATGGTTGGAAATCACAGATTCATATCGTAATTTGAAATGACAATGTTTACAGTAGGCAAAAATATATATATATATTTTTCTTTCCTGGAGGTACTGGTCTTCGTATTTGTTGTTAGTGACGCTCTCCAGTCTCCACTGCCGTGGTCCTGAACTCGCCACGGCATGCCTTGCATTTCTCCCGCACGAGCTAACAGTAGCTGTCCGTGGTCCTGAAATAAAACGACGGCGCACTATTAGAAAAAGAGCACAGGTTAACATACACAGTTCTTCATGTTACCTGGGCCTTTTCCTATATAGTAAAGCTACAACATTCTGTTTGGAACAAATGAATGCAAATCTGAGACTATAAGGTCACTTGTTTAAATATTTAATGAGGAAATATTTAATGAGGGTGAAAGCCAAATCATTTCACAACTGCTTTTTTTGAATAGGCAGTGAGAATTAATTTTCATCATTGTTGCTTATCAGGAATATGATGTGCCGGGGACCATGGCGATAGAGGTGCGGTTATAAGGCAATGGGTAATGGGTATATGGGTTGAAAGGCCACATATATAGACTGTTGAATGTCTATTTTTGAACTTCTAGAAGCGTCAATATCGATGTAACAACGTTTATATAAGCATTTCTATACATACACTTGTTTTCTGCCATGAACCTTTATACAACCTAGGAAACCTTTGTAAGAGGTCAGGTCTGGTCATAGAATCCCCCCCCATTTTTTTTTTTTTTTTTTTTTTTTTGTAGTTCAGTTTTATGGCTTGGCACAAATAATCCTTTACATGAATTAGACATAATTATGCAATCTCATACCCCTGGTGGCCATGGGGGGCTCAGTGGCGCCACCAACAGTTGACTTTTCCCCAAACTTTTATGATTTTTTATATTCAAGAACAGATTAAAATATCCGAACGTTATTTGACATTAAGGTTTAGTAAGGGGACCTTATTCAATCAAAATAATCACACATGTCAAGCTTAACTATTTATGACGAAAAGCACATTTCAAAAAGTGCAGTACTTCAGACATTGAATTTGCTGATGCAGGACAGCGTTATGTATGTCCCAATGAATGTACATATAATTCTACACATCAATTAGAATGATATCGGCGAAGATATTGATAAAGAACAAACCGTACAAAATGGCGCCACATTTGCAGCTCACAACTTTTCCGGTTTCTGTAACATATGAATTTATAAGAATTTATGTTACATCAATTATTTAATATAATCCGACAATGTTTACGACATTCAAATGAAAGAAACATTGCGGAACAATAATTTATGAATAGTTAAAAATATAATCAAAAAATTCAGAAACCTAGTCTATTACGTAACGGGCATTGCGACGCACATAACCGAAACAAACTCTGACCGATCGACCAAACCGAAGACGTAGCCAAACGCTGACAACACAGATATATATATATACGTGCATGTTCACAATTCTCCCACTATGTCAGACCTGCCTGCATAAGTGCCATTTTTTCATCTAATTCTAATAATAATACGCTGATAGTAGCGTTAAGAGTATGTCATATATGAGAGTATGCCTGTTCAGGATGGGACAACCCACATTTCAATAGGAACATTTCCAAGTTTGCAGCTTAATTAACACACAAGGGATATGCATTATTCTCCCCAAAAGATGTCATGGGTCATAATTGGGTCAACATAATAAAATACAATCATTCTGTGTCCATACTTTTGATGACTCATTGCGAGTGCCTGTAGATTATAGGAAATATTTTGCAACTAACCCGATTCATCTGTAACTGATGGGAGTCCGTTATTGTACTCAAGTACAAGTAAAGTAGCCCTCTCGAAAACGACTTGAGAGTAAAGAAGTAACTGGTCAAAATACTCAGTACTAGTTAAGCATTTGTACATCTCATACATACATAAGAAATTGTTGACTTAAAAGCCCATGACTAATGTACTAACGTAGCTCCATCATAATGCAAATGATTACTTGAAGTCAAGGATAACCTTCTGTTTTTTTATTAACTAAACTAATAAGCACACACGTTACAGTTTAACTATGTTTAAATCGGCAATCACCAGGTGAAACAATAAATCCTCCTCCCTGCCAATGGTTCTGTAAAAAGCAGAGGGGTGGGGCTGGAGAAATGGAGCCATAGTTTAAACCATGTTTCGAGGCTATAATCCAGTGGTGTCAATCTCATTCCATGGAGAGCCTAGTGTCATCTGGTTTTTGTTTTATTCCTTTCAATTAAGACCTAGACAACCAGGTGAGAGGAGTTCCTTAGTAATTAGTGACCTTAATTCATCAATCATGGGAGGAGCGGAAAAACAGCAGACACTCAGCTCACCCGTGGAATGAGTTTGACACATGCTAGTGTATGTTTACATCTACTTTGTTTACAAACATTGGAGTAAAAAAACTACATTTTGGGATCTGATGGGGTACGGCAGCTGAACTATTCTTCAAGAATCCAAAAGTGGACGTAGCAACTGCAGATTGTCCATTTAAAGGGGCGCATCGGGCCTGGTCATGTAACCGGGCATAAGCAGTAACAGACGAGCGCCCTTCTCAAATCTATGCCACATGATCACATTGTCAACCAGAAAAAAACAAACGTTTATTTTCCATTAAATGTTCAAACTATTCTTCCTTAGGAAGGCAGAATCACTTTCCACCCAGTGCAAACTGCACCCACCCAAACAAACTTCTTCAGTCGGTGACAGATTCCTCGTCATCAGAGCTGTAGTGGATGCTGTCATAGATGTCATCTAGGTCCTCTTCCAGGAGATCATCTATGAAGTTATCTTCTAGGAGGGAGGTGTCTTGGCCCATAGCTTTGCTCTCAGCATGACAGTGTTCTGGTGTCTTCTGAGGCTGCTGACTCTCCTCTGAAGCATGGAGTAGAGACCTCTGCTCCCAGGTTCCAACTGATTCAATTGCCAGCCTAACACCAACAATCGTAATGTGTAGGGTAAATAAAATGACCTATTCCTTAAATACAATAGCAATTACAGGGTGCCAACATCAATTGTACATATTAATGAAAATTCCCCTAACTTGTCTGCTTAGGTCAAGTGCCACATGTGAAGCAAGGTCTTGCACATTCTCCGATTCCCTCTTTAGGCTTTCCCAGTGCTGTTTGACTTCCTTTAGGACAATTAACTTTTAACTCAAATAACTTTTCAGCCGTCTCAGGAGTGACACCCGGTCAAAGGCTATTTTCTTTGTGAGTAGGTCAGCTGTAAATTCATGCAATGTGGATTTGTAACTTTGGCAGTGCTGTCTGTGTTTGTGCAACTGAACAAACACAGATAGCAAAACAGAAACATAGTTATTGTGACACACAAACATACTACTTACTTTGTCCATGCAGCTCCCAAGGCCATACTACATGAAGGTCTGCGGAAAGGATCTCATCTGCAGATGGTATTGCTGAATCTGGTACAAGGGCGTTGTACTCCTCTATGGCAGCTGTCAATTTGGCATTTTCTTTCAATATCTTTCTGCACAGAGGGTGTCTTTTCTTGCATCCATCTGTCATTGAAACAAAAGGAGAATTAAATTATTTGTTAAATTGCATGGCTCTGAAATGAAGTGTGTGCAATCCAATATTCATGAAATGTAACAAACCTGTCTGACGGTAGAGGTTCTGTTTCCTTTGTTTGATGCTAAGAAACAGGACTTCAATTGTTCTCTGTAGTACCTGGGGACCATCCATGTTCTCATTTGTTTTCCCCTGAAATACAATAAATCTATAAATTAACAACGCATCTCCAACGGTGAGTAGTTTCACTCACTTCCTGGAGGAACATAGGGCCTGTGAAGGTTTCTGTAACAAATTATTTGTTATGTGGGGGGTGAGTGAGCCCCAACCTGGAGAACCAGGGAATGTTTTGTCTGCCTCCTACCCTTCCACCTGTCCGGCATGATTGCACCTGCCAGTTGATTACCACCACGTCAAGGTGACAGTCCAGGAGAGTTACATTTAAGATGTATTTTTTTTGTATTCATTTACCTGTATTAGCCCATTGCTAATTACTTAAGAACTTCCATTGTCCAGTTGTACAGTCTCATCGCCTACACCCAAATCGTTAATTGTTTTAAAATAAATTAAATGCAAAGCTATAAAACTTCTAAAATAAATGTATTGATCCACACAATACACCAAGTACAGTGGGGCAAAAAAGTATTTAGTCAGCCACCAATTGTGCAAGTTCTCCCACTTAAAAAGATGAGAGAGGCTTGTAATTTTCACCATAGGTACACTTCAACTATGACAGACAAAATTAGAAAAAAAATCCAGAAAATCACATTGTAGGATTTTTAATGAATTTATTTGCAAATTATGGTGGAAAATAAGTATTTGGTCAATAACAAAAGTTTATCTCAATACTTTGTTATATACCCTTTGTTGGCAATGACAGAGGTCACACGTTTTCTGTAAGTCTTCATGACGTTTTCACACACTGCTGCTGGTATTTTGACCCATTCCTCCATGCAGATCTCCTCTAGAGCAGTGATGTTTTGGGGCTGTTGCTGGGCAACACGGACTTTCAACTCCCTCCAAATATTTTCTATGGGGTTGAGATCTGGAGACTGGCTAGGCCAATCCAGGACCTTGAAATGCTTCTTACGAAGCCACTCCTTCATTGCCCGGGCGGTGTGTTTGGGATCATTGTCATGCTGAAAGACCCAGCCACGTTTCATCTTCAATGCCATTGCTGATGGAAGGAGGTTTTCACTCAAAATCTCACGATACATGTCCCAATTCATTCTTTCCTTTACACGGATCAGTCGTCCTGGTCCCTTTGCAGAAAAACAGCCCCAAAGCATGATGTTTCCACCCCCATGCTTCACAGTAGGTATGGATGCAACTCAGCATTCTTTGTCTTCCAAACACGACGAGTTGAGTTTTTACCAAAAAGTTATATTTTGGTTTAATCTGACCATATGACATTCTCCCAATCTTCTTCTGGATCATCTGAATGCTCTCTAGCAAACTTCAGACGGGCCTGGACATGTACTGGCTTAAGCAGGGGGACACGTCTGGCACTGCAGGATTTGAGTCCCTGGCGGCGTAGTGTGTTACTGATGGTAGGCTTTGTTACTTTGGTCCCAGCTCTCTGCGGGTCATTCACTAGGTCTGGGAGTTACCCGAAGGAGTGGTCAAGTCCCCCTCCAACAAGTACCAAGTGTTCTTCTTTGGGACACATGAGACATAAGTAAATAATTTTTGATGCAATGAATCCTATCACATAGTCTTGCCTAATTCCAAATGAATCCCTAGCCCCTACCTTCTATACAATAGTTGCAATATGAGAGGCTTTAATAGGCTAGTCTGTATTTTCTCCGTATTACTTATACCTATCGGAGAACAAGTTGAAGCTACCACCATATCGTTCCTTACACCTATCAAATTCTCTCCAGATCTCCTTGAGTGCACTGGGTGGTTCATTTGGAATGACACATGCTCACTGTTCTTGTGATCATTTTGACCCCACGGGGTGAGATCTTGCGTGGAGCCCCAGATCGAGGGAGATTATCAGTGGTCTTGTATGTCTTCCATTTCCTAATAATTGCTCCCACAGTTGATTTCTTCAAACCAAGCTGCTTACCTATTGCAGATTCAGTCTTCCCAGCCTAGTGCAGGTCTACAATTTTGTTTCTGGTGTCCTTTGACAGCTCTTTGGTCTTGGCCATAGTGGAGTTTGGAGTGTGACTGTTTGAGGTTGTGGACAGGTGTCTTTTATACTGATAACAAGTTCAAACAGGTGCCATTAATACAGGTAACGAGTGGAGGACAGAGGAGCCTCTTAAAGAAGAAGTTACAGGTCTGTGAGAGCCAGAAATCTTGTTTGTTTGTAGGTGACCAAATATTTATTTTCCACCATAATTTGCAAATAAATTCATTAAAAATCCTACAATGTGATTTTCTGAAAAAAAACTTTTCTAATTTTATCTGTCATAGTTGAAGTGTGCCTATGATGAAAATTACAGGCCTCTCTCATCTTTTTAAGTGGGAGAACTTGCACAAATGGTGATTGACTAATACTTTTTTGCCCCACTGTATCTTCTGGACAATGCTCTGTTCAGGTTGTTCTTCTTCCTTCTGTTCCACCCCCTGGCCTGGATGGTTAGCATGTCTGTTCTTGCTAGAGAATCCAAATAGAACTCCTTATTCCAGATAAGTACTAACATAGCTGAATAGAACAACCTTAAATTGTTACTTCCTTTGGAACAGATTGCAGCCCTCGACAAGAAGCTGTTCCCTTCTTCTACTTCCTCCCCCAGAGTTGTGCCAGCTCCTTCCCGATTCCATCCTCCCCACTTAATCTTCATTTACATTTAAAAAGAAGATTGACTTAATATTGCAATTATGTGAATAGCAAACATCTAAATGGGAAGCCTTGTAAAGGACTGACGCTGGAAATTCTCTTTGAACAGCTTAATAAAGGAAAACTTACCTGGCATTTCAAACGATGTGCCTTTGCATGCATGACGGACAGAAGGGGCTTCATGTCTGGAAGAGTGGCGAGCTCTGGACAATGAAGGGCAACTTTGGTCAGGTATGGCCAACATTTGCAGATCACATCCGTACACATGAATTGTATGTACCTGCTGCCAGACAATTCCTTCGGCAAGAACAGTGGGTACACAAAGATCTCTCCACGCATCATGTTGAGGTTCCTTAGAATTATTCCGTGGCGGCAGATGGCAACATCAAGTCCCTCTTCATCAAATTTGTTGTTTGTTTTCCTTGACAACTCTTTAGCTGCTGTCCACAGGGATGCTCCACATAGCCCTTTTCCATAACCCTAGACAAGGAAGTAGAAGAGTATAGTGTCACGAGTCCGACCGAGGGTGTTTCCCTTTCCCGGGCAGGTGGCGCTCGGCGGTCGTCGTCACCGGCCTATTAGCTGCCACTGATTGTTTTTCCTTCCCCTCCTTGTATGTTGAGTGGTAGCACCTGTGAATGTGTAATTAGTTTGTCTTTATTAGACAGCCGGCCCGCCTGGTTGTTGTGCGGGATTATTTCATTGTAAACCTTCGGCTCTGTGGTATAGGCACGTTGTGTCCCATTTGTACATTTTGATTCCCTGTGTTTTGGGAACGTAACGTTTTTGTGAGCACCCTGTGGTGCATTGGTGCGATTAAAGGACGCGCAGCATTGAACTCTCTGTCTCCTGCATTTGACTCCACACCCACGACACCCGGAGCATTACAGAATCCCGCACCTATCAAATTGATGGAGTCAGCAGGAGCAGCAGCCAACCCTCTCCCATCGATGGAGGAACGGGTTCTCCACCACACCACCGTCCTTCATCGGATCGGATCCGCGATGGATCAAGTGATGGAGAGAATGGACAGATGGGAGAGGAGTGGGCTCCTCTCTCCACCTTCGGCACCCACGGTTCCGGACTCCCCATCTCCCGACTCCAGCACCCTCCGTCTGACGCTACCGAGGGCTTATGATGGAGCGGCGGCGGGTTGCCAGGGGTTTCTGCTCCAGCTGGAGCTATACCTGGCCACCGTCAGACCCACTCCCTCAGGAGAAGAGAGGGTGAGTGTCCTCATCTCCTGCCTCACGGGTCGTGCCCTGGAATGGGCGAACGCGGTCTGGAATGGTCCAGACTCAGCGCGGGAGCACTACCCAGAGTTTTCCCGTCGCTTCCGCGCCGTGTTTGATCACCCTCTAGATGGCCGAGCGGCGGGAGAACGACTATTTCACCTCAGGCAGGAGAGGAGGAGCGCCCAGGATTACGCGCTGGAGTTCCGGACCTTGGCAGCCGGATCTGGGTGGAACGACAGGGCTCTCATGGACCACTACAGGTGTAGTCTCCGAGAGGATGTCCGCCGGGAGTTAGCGTGTCGGGACACCACTCTGTCACTGGATCAGCTGATTGACATGTCCATTCGACTGGATAATCTGCTGGCTGCCCGCGGGCGTTCAGAGAGGGTCCTGTGCGTTCCACCACCCAGCCCCTCCGCTCCCATTCCGATGGAGTTGGGAGGGGCTGCGCCGAGGGGTACCGGAGGAGGAGGCCTTCCCTGCACCAACTGTGGTCGGAGAGGACACACGTCTGATCGGTGCTGGGGGGGTCCGTCTGGGAGTAGAGATGGCAGGCGGAACGCTTCTCGGTCACCCCAGGTGAGTCAGCATCAAACTCACCCAGAACCCCCTGTTGGCCACATGTTTGTCTTAACTTTTTTCCTTCGCTTTTTTCCCTCTTCCCAGCATAGGGCGCTCGTCGATTCAGGCGCAGCTGGGAACTTTATGGATCGCGGACTCGCCCTTAAGTTAGGGGTTCCGCTGGTGCCGATAGATTCTCCTTTCCCCGTGCACTCCCTAGATAGCCGGCCATTAGGGTCAGGGATGGTCAGGGAGACCACGGTCCCACTGGACATGGTGACGCAGGGGAATCATAGGGAGCGTATCAGTTTCTTTATTATTGACTCGCCTGCGTTTCCAGTGGTGCTGGGGACTCCCTGGCTGGCCCGGCACAATCCTAAAATTTCGTGGAAACAGGGGGTTCTCCAGGGGTGGTCAGAGGAGTGTTCTGGAAGGTGTTTGGGAGTTTCCATCGGTGCCACGTCGGTGGAGAGTCCAGACCAGGGTTCCACGGTGTGCATTCCCCCCGAGGATGCCGATTTGGCAATCGCTTTCAGTAAAGTGAAAGCGACTAAATTACCACCTTATCGACCGGGAAGGGATTGTACGATAGATCTCCAGGTAGACGCTGCGCTTCCCAAGAGTCACGTGTACCCGCTGTCCCAGGAGGAGACGTTGGCAATGGAGACATATGTCACGGAGGCGCTGGGACAGGGGTACATTCGGTCCTCCATTTCACCCGTCTCCTCAAGTTTCTTTTTTGTGAGGAAAAAGGAGGGAGGCTTGCGTCCGTGTATCGATTATAGAGGTCTAAACGCCATCACAGTGGGGTATAGTTACCCTCTACCTCTCATCGCTACGGCGGTGGAATCGTTCCACGGAGCGCAGTTCTTCACAAAACTGGATCTCAGGAGCGCGTATAGTTTGGTGCGTATTCGGAAGGGAGACGAGTGGAAAACCGCATTTAGTACTACATCAGGCCACTATGAGTACCTCGTCATGCCGTATGGGTTAAAGAATGCTCCAGCCGTTTTCCAATCCTTTGTAGACGAGATTCTCAGGGACCTGTGCGGGCAGGGAGTGGTGGCTTATATCGATGACATTCTGATCTACTCGGCCACTCACACCGCGCATGTGTCTCTGGTGCGCAAGGTGCTTGGTAGACTGCTGGAGCATGACCTATACGTCAAGGCTGAGAAATGCGTGTTCTCTAAACGAGCCGTCTCTTTTCTGGGATATCGCATTTCCACCTCGGGGGTAGTGATGGAGGGTGACCGCATTAGGGCCGTGCGTAATTGGCCGACTCCGACCACGGTAAAGGAGGTGCAGCGTTTCCTGGGTTTTGCCAACTACTACCGGAGGTTTATCCGGGGTTTTGGCCAGGTAGCGGCTCCCATCACCTCACTGCTGAAGGGGGGCCCGGTGCGTTTGCAGTGGTCAGCAGAGGCGGACGGAGCATTCAACAAGTTGAAGGCGCTGTTTACTGATGCGCCCGTGTTGGCGCATCCGGACCCCTCTCTAGCATTCATAGTGGAGGTGGACGCGTCCGAGGCTGGGGTGGGTGCCGTGCTATCACAGCGCTCGGGTACGCCACCAAAACTCCGACCCTGCGCTTTCTTCTCAAGGAAGCTCAGCCCAGCGGAGCGTAACTATGATGTGGGGGACCGGGAGTTGCTAGCGGTGGTTAGAGCTCTGAAGGTGTGGAGACACTGGCTTGAGGGGGCTAAACACCCCTTTCTCATCTGGACCGACCACCAGAATCTGGAGTATATTCGGGCAGCTAGGAGACTTAACCCACGTCAGGCAAGGTGGGCCATGTTCTTCACCCGGTTCCGATTTACTTTGTCTTATAGACCGGGCTCCCAGAACGTGAAGGCTGACGCACTGTCCCGCCTTTATGACACGGAGGATGGGTCCACCGAACCTACTCCCATCCTTCCCGCATCGAAGCTGGTAGCCCCAGTGGTATGGGAGGTGGACTCGGACATTGAGCGGGCGTTACGGGCTGAACCCGCGCCTTCTCAGTGTCCAGCGGGGCGAAGGTACGTGCCGCTTGGTGTTCGGGACAAACTGATTCGGTGGGCTCACGTTCTACCCTCCTCGGGTCACCCTGGGGTGACGAGGACAGTGGGGAGCCTTCAGGGGAGGTATTGGTGGCCTACGTTGGCTAAGGACGTTAAGGGTTATGTCTCCTCCTGTTCAGTGTGCGCTCAGAGTAAGGCTCCTAGGCACCTTCCTAGAGGGAAGCTACAACCCCTCCCTGTTCCACAGCGGCCATGGTCACATCTGTCCATAGATTTCCTAACCGATCTCCCGCCGTCTCAGGGGAACACCACGGTTCTGGTGATTGTGGATCGGTTCTCTAAGTCCTGCCGTCTCCTCCCGTTGCCCGGTATCCCTACAGCCCTACAGACTGCGGAGGCGTTATTCACCCATGTCTTCCGGCACTACGGGGTGCCGGAGGACATCGTTTCTGATCGGGGCCCCCAATTCACGTCCCGGGTATGGAGAGCGTTCATGGAACGTTTGGGGGTCTCTGTCAGCCTGACCTCCGGTTATCACCCCGAGAGTAATGGGCAGGTGGAGAGAGTGAACCAGGAGGTGGGTAGGTTTCTGCGGTCGTATTGCCAGGATCGGCCAGGGGAGTGGGCACGATACATTCCCTGGGCTGAAATGGCTCAGAACTCACTACGCCACTCCTCTACTAACGTGTCCCCTTTTCAGTGTGTGTTGGGGTACCAGCCGGTCCTGGCACCATGGCATCCGAGCCAGACCGAGGCTCCTGCGGTGGAGGAATGGGTACAGCGCTCCAAGGAGACCTGGAGGGCCGTCCAGGAATCTCTACGACAAGCGAGTGGACGGCAGAAGAGGAGTGCTGACCGCCACCGCAGTGAGGCCCCCGTATTTGTACCGGGGGACAGGGTCTGGCTCTCGACCCGAAACCTACCTCTCCGCTTGCCCTGCCGGAAGCTGGGTCCGCAGTGTGTAGGGCCCTTTAAAGTCCTGAGGAGGATAAACGAGGTGTGTTATCGATTACAACTCCCTTCCTATTATCGTATTAACCCCTCGTTTCATGTGTCTCTCCTCAGGCCGGTGGTAGCTGGTCCCCTGCAGGACAGTGAGGTACCGGAGGTCCCTCCCCCCCCCGCTGGACATCGAGGGGTCCCCGGCGTACACGATCCGGGCCATTCTGGACTCAAGACGCCGGGTGAGGGGCCTGCAGTACCTCGTGGACTGGGAGGGGTACGGTCCGGAGGAGAGGTGCTGGGTACCGGTGGGGGACATCTTGGATCCCTCCATGTTGAGGGATTTCCATCGCCTCCATCCGGATCGCCCTGCGCCTCGTCCTCCGGGGCGACCTCGAGGCCGGTGTCGGCGCGCTGCGGGAGCCACGCGTCAGGGGGGGGGTACTGTCACGAGTCCGACCGAGGGTGTTTCCCTTTCCCGGGCAGGTGGCGCTCGGCGGTCGTCGTCACCGGCCTATTAGCTGCCACTGATTGTTTTTCCTTCCCCTCCTTGTATGTTGAGTGGTAGCACCTGTGAATGTGTAATTAGTTTGTCTTTATTAGACAGCCGGCCCGCCTGGTTGTTGTGCGGGATTATTTCATTGTAAACCTTCGGCTCTGTGGTATAGGCACGTTGTGTCCCATTTGTACATTTTGATTCCCTGTGTTTTGGGAACGTAACGTTTTTGTGAGCACCCTGTGGTGCATTGGTGCGATTAAAGGACGCGCAGCATTGAACTCTCTGTCTCCTGCATTTGACTCCACACCCACGACACCCGGAGCATTACATATAGGTTGAACATTCTTTTTTTGGGGGGGGGGGGGGGGGGGGGGGGGTGTTAATGGGACAGTGGTTAGGTTTTTAAAATCAGGCTGAGGGCGCTGAGATACCCTCTGTGTTCGCTACAATGGAGATCAGAGATTGACTGTCAAAAACAAGCACTTGTAAAGTGTGTTGCATTTCTGAACAGAGGGAGTGGTGTAACGACCCTGGACTTGGAGAGAGGATTACCATCTCTCCAAAATGATATGTTTTTATTGGAATAGTGTGTAACGAGTCTGCCTTTGAGTCAGATGGCCCGAGGCCAGTCCTATTTCACAGTTTAGAAGATACACAGGAAACGTACATGTTTAGTCTTTGTATGGGACATAGTTCAAAGTCAGACATCCTCATCCTTGCAGATAAATACACCATCAAAGAATCCTTTGTCATCAGTCCTTGAAAGGATACATGAAATACATTATATACATGACATATGAAATAGCAATCAACCTCAGTAACTGATTGTGGGACACTTAATTAACAATGTTGATAATTCATTTAATTACAAACTAAAAACATTTAAGCTAAAAATGAACTCAACTGCATTTTAAAACATTCACACTGGACAAAGAAAAGGCAAACCTTGTTTGGATTGTTTAAATGATATAGAGTATGGTGTTACTTGATCAATTATGACAAGTTTTACATACCCTTTTTTTGAATCGATTCAGCTTCTTGTTCCCGTCCACTGACACTGCAAGAATGCCGGGGGAACAGGCTGGACAGTCAAAGTACTGTACATCACAGACCAGGCTGGACAGTCAAAGTACTGTACATCACAAACCAGGCTGGACAGTCAAAGTACTGTACATCACAAACCAGGCTGGGCAGTCAAAGTACTGTACATCACAGACCAGGCTGGGCAGTCAAAGTACTGTACATCACAGACCAGGCTGGGCAGTCAAAGTACTGTACATCACAGACCAGGCTGGGCAGTCAAAGTACTGTACATCACAGACCAGGCTGGGCAGTCAAAGTACTGTACATCACAGACCAGGCTGGGCAGTCAAAGTACTGTACATCACAGACCAGGCTGGGCAGTCAAAGTACTGTACATCACAGACCAGGCTGGGCAGTCAAAGTACTGTACATCACAGACCAGGCTGGACAGTCAAAGTACTGTACATCACAGACCAGGCTGGGCAGTCAAAGTACTGTACATCACAGACCAGGCTGGACAGTCAAAGTACTGTACATCACAGACCAGGCTGGGCAGTCAAAGTACTGTACATCACAGACCAGGCTGGACAGTCAAAGTACTGTACATCACAGACCAGGCTGGGCAGTCAAAGTACTGTACATCACAGACCAGGCTGGGCAGTCAAAGTACTGTACATCACAGACCAGGCTGGGCAGTCAAAGTACTGTACATCACAGACCAGGCTGGGCAGTCAAAGTACTGTACATCACAGACCAGGCTGGGCAGTCAAAGTACTGTACATCACAGACCAGGCTGGACAGTCAAAGTACTGTACATCACAGACCAGGCTGGGCAGTCAAAGTACTGTACATCACAGACCAGGCTGGACAGTCAAAGTACTGTACATCACAAACCAGGCTGGGCAGTCAAAGTACTGTACATCACAGACCAGGCTGGACAGTCAAAGTACTGTACATCACAGACCAGGCTGGGCAGTCAAAGTACTGTACATCACAGACCAGGCTGGGCAGTCAAAGTACTGTACATCACAGACAAGGCTGGGCAGTCAAAGTACTGTACATCACAGACCAGGCTGGGCAGTCAAAGTACTGTACATCACAGACCAGGCTGGGCAGTCAAAGTACTGTACATCACAGACCAGGCTGGGCAGTCAAAGTACTGTACATCACAGACCAGGCTGGGCAGTCAAAGTACTGTACATCACAGACCAGGCTGGGCAGTCAAAGTACTGTACATCACAGACAAGGCTGGACAGTCAAAGTGCTGTACATCACAGACCAGGCTGGGCAGTCAAAGTACTGTAAATCACAGACCAGGCTGGACAGTCAAAGTACTGTACATCACAGACCAGGCTGGGCAGTCAAAGTACTGTACATCACAGACCAGGCTGGGCAGTCAAAGTACTGTACATCACAGACCAGGCTGGGCAGTCAAAGTACTGTACATCACAGACCAGGCTGGGCAGTCAAAGTACTGTACATCACAGACCAGGCTGGGCAGTCAAAGTACTGTACATCACAGACCAGGCTGGGCAGTCAAAGTACTGTACATCACAGACCAGGCTGGGCAGTCAAAGCACTGTACATCACAGACCAGGCTGGGCAGTCAAAGTACTGTACATCACAGACCAGGCTGGGCAGTCAAAGTACTGTACATCACAGACCAGGCTGGGCAGTCAAAGCACTGTACATCACAGACCAGGCTGGGCAGTCAAAGTACTGTACATCACAGACCAGGCTGGGCAGTCAAAGTACTGTACATCACATACCAGGCTGGGCAGTCAAAGTACTGTACATCACAGACCAGGCTGGGCAGTCAAAGTACTGTACATCACAGACCAGGCTGGGCAGTCAAAGTACTGTACATCACAGACCAGGCTGGGCAGTCAAAGTACTGTACATCACAAACCAGGCTGGGCAGTCAAAGTACTGTACATCACAGACCAGGCTGGGCAGTCAAAGTACTGTACATCACAGACCAGGCTGGGCAGTCAAATTACTGTACATCACAAACCAGGCTGGGCAGTCAAAGAACTGTACATCACAGACCAGGCTGGGCAGTCAAAGTACTGTACATCACAGATCAGGCTGGGCAGTCAAATTACTGTACATCACAAACCAGGCTGGGCAGTCAAAGAACTGTACATCACAGACCAGGCTGGGCAGTCAAAGTACTGTATATCACACACCAGGCTGGGCAGTCAAAGCACTGTACATCACAGACCAGGCTGGGCAGTCAAAGTACTGTACATCACAGACCAGGCTGGGCAGTCAAAGTACTGTACATCACAGACCAGGCTGGGCAGTCAAAGTACTGTGCATCACAGACCTGATCAATTTCAGAGCGGCAGTACGTCCACTCAAATAAGCTTTTTTGAAAAGTCTCCCCACAGATCATTTCATTCTGGTAAGGGAAAAATACATATAGAAAATATATGAAAGAACTTACAACAATACTATAAACAAAACGTACTATAATTCACTATGGCTGACTGGATTTGAGTTAAAGCAGGGCCCGTGTATAGTGTTGACAGCAAAGCAGGTGAAAGCCAATGCAAAGTAGGATGAGTACTTATGTTGTAAAGAGCAGGATATATTGGATGCAAGAGGGGCACAGATAAGGGGCATGGTAGGACAGTGGTGCAGGAGGCTAACACACACTGTAGCAAGAGACCTGCAGTTTTAACCTAGTTGTAGTACAGGAAATACATTTTTGTTACAACACTTTGTGTAACATAACTTTAACATATTGTTAACCTGAAGTCTTACATTGGTAAAGCTGAGTATCATTTATTGTTACCCTGACAAAGAAATCAGCTCACTGCTCCATAATCCACATAAACGCCAGACGGGACATTCCTGGGGTTGACACTTTCAGCTCCTCAAAAGAGCTGAACAGATCTACCTGGCATATGGTGTCACAGTTGACAGTGGCAGGCCAGTACCCATTCTTTATCAGATCTGCCAAGTTTGCTGTCCAGGTGCTAAGACAGGTTGTGCAGGTCAGCACAGGCACTGTGACATTGTAGCGACCTTGAGGGAAAAAATGAGGTCTAAACTAATGTTGTTTTACATTGCATTGCTACATCACTGTTTGGTTCTTGTAGATATTGCACATACCATTTATTCCTACGAGGATTATATGCTTCCCGGAGCGAACATGGATGGTGCTTGTCAGTCAACCACATATCACCTCTGGTACGTCCAATGGTAAGAAACAAATCTAGGGACAATATTTATATACAACAATAAACAAGAATACATTTGAACTTTGATATAATACATTCAGCCGCAAAAAACAAAAAAAAAACACATGAAGTGCATATTTGCCATCACTGTGGCGAGATACGGCTGTAGTTGGAGGAAGGGGCGTGTAGAACCCCTAGATCATGGACTCTCTGTTGTGCAGGGGGAACTTTGCATGTGTAGAGACCTCACAGTCTTCACAGTAAAGTTGTTTCGGCAGACAGTCTCAGCATCGCAGAATAGCCCTTTTCACATTGAATGACTGACAGATCTTCTGAGAAGCATGCTCTGCAGCCAGCAGAGAATCTACCATCTCAGGCCTGGACTCCCTCCACCTATCCTGTGAGAGTTCCTTCCTCACACTCCAACTGTGTGATGCACCAGGCACAGCAGGATCTGCACACTCAGGGTCTACTAAGTCAGCTAGGAGGATGTTAATTTCTCGATGAACTATTGCTTTTTTGAAAACACAAAAATGGGAAAAGGATTTAATTAATATTATATAATTCATCTATTAAAATGCAGATAGGGCTGTAAGTAGGTGACAGCAAATATATCTCTGCACAATCTATGGTGTGACAAGCCAAAAACCTCAGCTTTGATTCTACAGTAAATTCAATTACAGGACAGACCAAAATATTGACTAAAGTCTAAATTGGAATATCAAACAATAGAACTTGATCCCATAGTCAAATAGAAATTCTGAACGTTCTTTATTAAAACAGCAAAAGCACACTAAGTACAAAACATTCTCTTTCCCTGACAAACTGACCAGGTGAAAATCTATGATCACTTATTGATGTCACCTGTTAAATCCACTTCAGTGTAGATGAAGGGGAGGAGACAGATTAAACGAGGATGTTTAAGCCTTGAGACAATTGAGACATGGATTGTGTATGTGCCATTCAGAGGGTGACTGGGCAAGACAAAATATTTACAGTGCCTTGCGAAAGTATTCGGCCCCCTTGAACTTTGCGACCTTTTGCCACATTTCAGGCTTCAAACATAAAGATATAAAACTGTATTTTTTTGTGAAGAATCAACAACAAGTGGGACACAATCATGAAGTGGAACGACATTTATTGGATATTTCAAACTTTTTTAACAAATCAAAAACGGAAAAATTGGGCGTGCAAAATTATTCAGCCCCCTTAAGTTAATACTTTGTAGCGCCACCTTTTGCTGTGATTACAGTCTCTTGGGGTATGTCTCTATCAGTTTTGCACATCGAGAGACTGATATTTTTTCCCATTCCTCCTTGCAAAACAGCTCGAGCTCAGTGGGGTTGGATGGAGAGCATTTGTGAACAGCAGTTTTCAGTTCTTTCCACAGATTCTCGATTGGATTCAGGTCTGGACTTTGACTTGGCCATTCTAACACCTGGATATGTTTATTTTTGAACCATTCCATTGTAGATTTTGCTTTATGTTTTGGATCATTGTCTTGTTGGAAGACAAATCTCCGTCCCAGTCTCAGGTCTTTTGCAGACTCCATCAGGTTTTCTTCCAGAATGGTCCTGTATTTGGCTCCATCCATCTTCCCATCAATTTTAACCATCTTCCCTGTCCCTGCTGAAGAAAAGCAGGCCCAAACCATGATGCTGCCACCACCATGTTTGACAGTGGGGATGGTGTGTTCAGGGTGATGAGCTGTGTTGCTTTTACGCCAAACATAACGTTTTGCATTGTTGCCAAAAAGTTCCATTTTGGTTTCATCTGACCAGAGCACCTTCTTCCACATGTTTGGTGTGTCTCCCAGGTGGCTTGTGGCAAACTTTAAACGACACTTTTTATGGATATCTTTAAGAAATGGCTTTCTTCTTGCCACTCTTCCATAAAGGCCAGATTTGTGCAATATACGACTGATTGTTGTCCTATGGACAGAGTCTCCCACCTCAGCTGTAGATCTCTGCAGTTCATCCAGAGTGATCATGGGCCTCTTGGCTGCATCTCTGATCAGTCTTCTCCTTGTATGAGCTGAAAGTTTAGAGGGACGGCCAGGTCTTGGTAGATTTGCAGTGGTCTGATACTCCTTCCATTTCAATATTATCGCTTGCACAGTGCTCCTTGGGATGTTTAAAGCTTGGGAAATCTTTTTGTATCCAAATCCGGCTTTAAACTTCTTCACAACAGTATCTCGGACCTGCCTGGTGTGTTCCTTGTTCTTCATGATGCTCTCTGCGCTTTTAACGGACCTCTGAGACTATCACAGTGCAGGTGCATTTATACGGAGACTTGATTACACACAGGTGGATTGTATTTATCATCATTAGTCATTTAGGTCAACATTGGATCATTCAGAGATCCTCACTGAACTTCTGGAGAGAGTTTGCTGCACTGAAAGTAAAGGGGCTGAATAATTTTGCACGCCCAATATTTCAGTTTTTGATTTGTTAAAAAAGTTTGAAATATCCAATAAATGTCGTTCCACTTCATGATTGTGTCCCACTTGTTGTTGATTCTTCACAAAAAAAACACAGTTTTATATCTTTATGTTTGAAGCCTGAAATGTCGCAAAAGGTCGCAAAGTTCAAGGGGGCCGAATACTTTCGCAAGGCACTGTAAGTGGGGTGGCCAGTCCTCTTCTGGCTGTGCCGGGTGGAGATTATAACAGAACATGGCCAAGATGTTCAAATGGTCATAAATGACCAGCATGGTCAAATAATAATAATCACAGGCAGAACAGTTGAAACTGGAGCAGCAGCACGGCCAGGTGGACTGGGGACAGCAAGGAGTCATCGTGTCAGGTAGTCCTGAGGCATGGTCCTAGGGCTCAGGTCCTCCGAGAGAGAGAAAGAAAGAAAGAGAGAAAGAGAGAATTAGAGAGAGCATACTTAAATTCACACAGGACACCGGATAGGACAGGAGAAGTACTCCAGATAACAAACTGACCCTAGCCCCCCGACACATAAACTACTGCAGCGTAAATACTGGAGGCTGAGACAGGAGACACTGTGGCCCCATCCGATGACACCCCCAGACAGTGCCAAACAGGAAGGATATAACCCCACCCACTTTTCCAAAGCACATCCCCCACACCACTAGAGGGATTTCTTCAACCACCAACTTACCATCCTGAGACAAGGCCGAGTATAGCCCACAAAGATCTCCGCCACGGCACAACCCAAGGGGGGGCGCCAACCCAGACAGGAAGATCACATCAGTGACTCAACCCACTCAAGTGACACACCCATCCTAGGGACGGTATGAAAGAGCCCTAGTAAGCCAGTGACTCAGCCCCTGTAATATGGTTAGAGGCAGAGAATCCTAGTGGAAAGAGGGGAACCGGCTAGGCAGAGACAGCAAGGGCGGTTCGTTGCTCCAGAGCCTTTCCGTTCACCTTCACACTCCTGGGCCAGACTACACTCAATCATATGATCCACTGAAGAGATGAGTCTTCAATAAAGACTTAAAGGTTGAGACCGAGTTTGCGTCTCTCACATGGGTAGGCAGACCATTCCATAAAAATGGAGCTCTATAGGAGAAAGCCCTGCCTCCAGCTGTTTGCTTAGAAATTCTAGGGACAATTAGGAGGCCTGCGTCTTGTGACCGTAGCGTACCTGTAGGTATGTACGGCAGGACCAAATCAGAGAGATAGGCAGGAGCAAGCCCATGTAATGCTTTGTAGGTTAGCAGTAAAACCTTGAAATCAGCCCTTGCCTTAACAGGAAGCCAGTGTAGGGAGGCTAGCACTGGAGTAATATGATCACATTTTTTGGTTCTAGTCAGGATTCTAGCAGCCGTATTTAGCACTAACTGAAGTTTATTTAGTGCTTTATCCGGGTAGCCGGAAAGTAGAGCATTGCAGTAGTGTAACCTAGAAGTGACAAAAGCATGGATTAATTTTTCTGCATAATTTTTGGACAGAAAGTTTCTGATTTTTGCAATGTTACGTAGATGGGAAAAAAGCTGTCCTTGAAACAGTCTTAATATGTTCTTCAAAAGAGAGATCAGGGTCCAGAGTAACGCAGAGGTCCTTCACAGTTTTATTTGAGACGACTGTACAACCATTAAGATTGATTGTCAGATTCAACAGAAGATCTCTTTGCTTCTTGGGACCTAGAACAAGCATCTCTGTTTTGTCCGAGTTTAAAAGTAGAAAGTTTGCAGCCATCCACTTCCTTATGTCTGAAACACATGCTTCTAGCGAGGGCAATTTTGGGGCTTCACCATGTTTCATTGAAATGTACAGCTGTGTGTCATCCGCATAGCAGTGAAAGTTAACATTATGTTTTCGAATGACATCCCCAAGAGGTAAAATATATAGTGAAAACAGTGGTCCTAAAATGGAACCTTGAGGAACACCGAAATTTACAGTTGATTTGTCAGAGGACAAACCATTCACAGAGACAAACTGATATCTTTCCGACAGATAAGATCTAAACCAGGCCAGCACTTGTCCGTGTAGACCAATTTGGGTTTCCAATCTCTCCAAAAGAATGTGGTGATCGATGGTATCAAAAGCAGCACTAAGGTCTAGGAGCACGAGGACAGATGCAGAGCCTCGGGCTGATGCCATTAAAAGGTAATTTACCACCTTCACAAGTGCAGTCTCAGTGCTATGATGGGGTCTAAAACCAGACTGAAGCATTTTGTATACATTGTTTGTCTTCAGGAAGGCAGTGAGTTGCTGCGCAACAGCCTTTTCTAAAATATCAAAGACTTGTTCCTATTCTGTCGGTATCGATAGTCTAAGAGTTTAACCACGTGGGATGGTTAAAAGATTCAGCAGTCTGGTCTCAAACCTTGGCCCTCTCGTTATCGAGGTAAGCTGGTCTGCAACCTTTGTCCTCTCGTAATTGAGAGCAACATGGTCTGTTGAGAAATTCTCAAAGTGGGGGTTTTATTCGGGAGAGCAGAAAAAGCTTTCTCATGACGCCAGGTCATGTGCCCCTGGGGGCGTGCCAAGGACTTAGTGAAACTATTTAGAGAATTGGAGTTCCCTTCATTAAAACAGTCCAAAATCACATTACACAATTTTACAAAAAGTATCATCCTCACTCATTCATCTTATACAACAATTAGATGTAAACCTCATATCTGAGGCTATTATATAAACAGCGTTATGGTCTCCCATGAGTTTCACAAAATTGTACCAAATGGACCAGTTCATAGCTGGATTCTTCACCAATCTTTTATACCTTCTCCGGAACATAAATGTTGTTCGGACCTCAAGTTCTGTGAGGTGAAAGAAATTACTTTGTTCTCTTCTATGAAAACTCTACTCTCTCTCTATACTGTGGCCATGAGGAGATAATCTCCTCCAGGAATTTACAACCTCTTTCTGATCACAGCAGCCTGGGTGTAGGAGACAGGGAGAGGGGGATGGGGCTTGCTGTAACCAAAGAGGGCAACTTCATGACAACGGTGTCATAAGTATTTAGACACATTTTATGTATGTATTAAAGTTGTCAAAAGTTTAGTATTTGGACCCATATTCCTAGAACACAATGACTACATCAAGCTTGTGAATTGTTGGATACATTTACAGCTTGTTTTGGTTGTGTTTCAGATTATATTGTGCCCAATAGGAACTGAATGGTGAATAATTTGTGTAATTTTGTAGTCACTTTTATTGTAAGGAAGAATAGAAGATCATTGTGTGCAAGGAATATGGGACCAAATACTACACTTTTGACAACTTTAAACCACTAAGTGATATGTGTCCAAATACTTGACATCCTCAAGGGGGGGCACTAGACATACAAAGTGCTTTCATTTCTAAACGGTAAATCATAAAATAAAATACAAGGTGACATTCTGTACTGTAACCTCATATCAAACATTTGATCTCAAATTCAAAATTCTGGAGACTAGAGCCACATTTAAAAATATTGCATCACTGTCAAAATAAAGATGTAGTGCAGTATAATTCAGTAACACCAAGATGACCCCAATTTTGAAAGTTAAACAATTTAAACATACCTATTTCTTCATCCATGTTTAAAACTGGAGTGGATTCCAATCCACTGGTCCATGTCTCTAAAATAAGATTAGACTTAAAGTTAAAGAAGTTGATAAAGCCATTTTTGGACTTCTATTAATGATATATACCCATTGATTCTAGAGGATTATAACTTATTAATGCCTCATGAGTTTAATTCAACTGTCGTACCCCATCAGAACCCAAACTATAAGCTTGTTTTAGTCAATGTTTGCAGACAAAGTAAATGTAAAAAAAAACACTGTATAGCCTTAAAACATGGTTAAAATGTTATAAAAAAGAATAACATTGATGGTAAGTTATTGCATCCATAGCTCTGTCTATAAATTGAAAGTGGTTACATTTCGCCAACCTCATCACTCAGCTTTTAACCAAAACAGGGGAGGGGAGTGTGCTTTGTTATTGTTTCAACTACCGATTACAGCTTTAATAAAAATACAATAAATGAATTACAAACCACTGAATATCAAGGAATCTTATAGATTAATATATTAAATCGCTCATCAATACCTGATTCTTCCTCCTCAGTGACCGGCCCAATTTTTTTTGCACTAGTCTGGCTCTTGATGTACTGGCCCTTGGAGCTGAAAAAAATTGTGATAAAAAGGTTTTTAATTCAAAAGATTTGCTGGAGTTCTGACTCTCCTTTCGTTAAATATGCATGGCTTGCTTGTGCACATATGGAGCACAAGCAAGAATTTTATTTTCACATAAGGTGAAGTGATTTGTCAGCTGAGGAAAGGCACCTGCAGTAGACCCAAGCTCTGGCTCATTCACACAGCTAACATGTGTAGAAGTTCACAGGGATGCTAACAAGTGCACCCTTGTGCCTCATGCTCAATGGGCAATATCATTGATGCCCGTGTTCAGTTCACATCACGGAGTCTACGTTTAAATTCACATTTGTGCCATGTGGGGTCTACTTTAACCAAGAAAAAGCAATGATAAATCATAACGCTGTGGTGCTGGGGTTGTGTTGGGAATATTTGTGCACGTATGGGAGCTATAGGGGTTACATTACCGGTAATGTACGACTTGTTACATTACCCGTTCTGGGTTGAGCTCCTCAGCCAGCCTTTTTGCCTCGTTAATGGCCTCGTCCAGTTGGGTTTGTGGGTCCTTCTCTTGGTTGAGCTCCTCAGCAAGCTGGTCTGCCTTTTTAATAGCCTCATCCAGTTGGTCTTGGGTGTCCTCGGAGGCCATACCATCTCAAAAGAAACATAAAGAGACAACTACCAATCTAAACACATTGCTTCACATAGTAACCTCCCGTCTATGAGAAAAGCTACATGTCAATGATAGCGTATGTTTTACTATGTCCTGCACGTAACTAGTCTTCATCCTCCTCCACACGCAGACTGACTGATCTACAAATCCCTTCGCATAACAAATACATTTTTTTCTTTTGGAAAAGTTTTATTGACACAATTCCTTTAAAAACAGCTCATACATTTTTTACCTCATGTATACACATAAAAGCAGCAAAAAAACATAAAACACAGCATTTGAAAGTTACATTTAAATTTGTTAAAAAGTACATGTTGTTAAAACCAATGAAAACAACCATGAATAAAAGTACTTTCCTTGTAAAAACATCAAATCTGTAAAAGCCATTTAAAATGTGTACTAATGATCTAACAAAGGTAAAACATTTTTAAGACATGAAAAACATGTTAAAAAGCCACTTTGTTAAAAGGCTGTCTTCGGTCCCTTGTACAGGAGCGGGGTGAGTCTTTATCAAGCTCACCTCATCCTGCTCTTCTGAATAGATCATCGTCCCGTCCTTCGGGGCCCAGAGGAGATCCCTCCCCGCAGCGCTGTCAGGCCGTGGCCGCCGGGACCTAGGGTGTTGTGGGGGACCCTTCTCCTGGGGTCGAGGCCCCCTTCCTTCCGTACCACCCCAGGGCTTCCGTGGCTACCATGGCCACTGCCTGGGGGGTGGTCTCTACGTTTTTCGCTACCAGCAGGTTACGGGAGGACCACAGTGCTTCCTTCAGGCACGTGAGGGTGGGCCAGAGCTTGGTGAAGGCCTTCGATGGAATGGGCCTTCGGCCCACCCCATACAGCACGAGCTGAGGTGTTAGGTCCTCCCCTGCTGGCAGACACGAGGTGATCAGGGGGCCTGCTTCCTTCCACAGGTCCCTGGCGGCTCTGCACTCCCAGAGCATGTGCCTCACCGACTCTTCTTGGCCGCAGCCTGGTCGGGGGCACGCGGATGTCCTCGCCATGCCCCGTGAGTGCATAACGGCCCTGACCGGGAGGATCTCGTGGGCGACCATCCAGGACAGGTCCTGATGCCGATTCAGGAGAGCAGGATGGGCCACGTTGCGCCAAACCGTTGTGGGCTCACCTATAGCGAGCCTGCGCACTGGACACACTGGTTCCCGATTGTTAAGACCGTGACTTTCTTTTTCCAGTCTTAAAATTATTACTTGCAGATCAGTCAGTCACCATTTACCAACAATGCATTATTAGTCTGTCACTTTCTTTTTCATGTGGTTCTATGACATGTGTGCACACATTCTATGTTGTGTATGCAACTTTCTTTATTCCTCTTAGTTATGTAACCTTCCTTACTGGTTTAACACGTTTTTTAAACCAAACACTTTAACACACAAAACAAATGTGTATGCATGCTGTATTTCTGACAACAAGCGACGAACTGGCGACCTATCTGTTCACGGTCGTCATCTGGTGGAGGCAAAAAATCTTCAAACAAATGTCACATGACCGGATGAGGTAACCATTCCTGTTCTTCTTGTAACGTTCCGGTAAGCTAGAATTCTTCCGGTGTTTTGCTGCTCGTCCCTGGTCGACGCAGGTATTGCACTTGATTTATTGTTCTCGTTACCGTAGGTGCAGCCAAGTGGAAATACAAAAGCTTTCTAGCTATTTCGCACTGACGGTCATTTTAACACAAAGATTCTAGTGAAAAGGTGTTTACACTCAGAGCCATGTATTTACACTCAGCCAGCTCATAGTACAACCTAACCCACTCACTTCCGTCATCATGAAGTGCTTTGAGAGACTAGTCCAGGACCATATCACCTCCACCCTACCTGACACCCTAGACCCACTCCAATTTGCTTACCGCCCAAATAGGTCCACAGACGATGCAATCTCAACCACACTGCACACTGCCCTAACCCATCTGGACAAGAGGAATACCTATGTGAGAATGCTGTTCATTGACTACAGCTCGGCATTCAACACCATAGTACCCTCCAAGCTCGTCATCAAGCTCGAGACCCTGGGTCTCGACCCCGCCCTGTGCAACTGGGTACTGGACTTCCTGACGGGCCGCCCCCAGGTGGTGAGGGTAGGCAACAACATCTCCTCCCCGCTGATCCTCAACACTGGGGCCCCACAAGGGTGCGTTCTGAGCCCTCTCCTGTACTCCCTGTTCACCCACGACTGCGTGGCCACGCACACCTCCAACTCAATCATCAAGTTTGCGGACGACACAACAGTGGTAGGCTTGATTACCAACAACGATGAGACGGCCTACAGGGAGGAGGTGAGGGCCCTCGGAGTGTGGTGTCAGGAAAATAACCTCACACTCAACGTCAACAAAACTCTAAGGAGATGATTGTGGACTTCAGGAAACAGCAGAGGGAACACCCCCCTATCCACATCGATGGAACAGTAGTGGAGAGGGTAGCAAGTTTTAAGTTCCTCGGCATACACATCACAGACAAACTGAATTGGTCCACTCACACAGACAGCATTGTGAAGAAGGCGCAGCAGCGCCTCTTCAACCTCAGGAGGCTGAAGAAATTCGGCTTGTCACCAAAAGCACTCACAAACTTCTACAGATGCACAATCGAGAGCATCCTGGCGGGCTGTATCACCGCCTGGTACGGCAACTGCTCCGCCCTCAACCGTAAGGCTCTCCAGAGGGTAGTGAGGTCTGCACAACGCATCACCGGGGGCAAACTACCTGCCCTCCAGGACACCTACACCGCCCGATGTCACAGGAAGGCCATAAAGATCATCAAGGACATCAACCACCCGAGCCACTGCCTGTTCACCCCGCTATCATCCAGAAGGCGAGGTCAGTACAGGTGCATCAAAGCTGGGACCGAGAGACTGAAAAACAGCTTCTATCTCAAGGCTATCAGACTGTTAAACAGCCACCACTAACATTGAGTGGCTGCTGCCAACACACTGACACTGACTCAACTCCAGCCACTTTAATAATGGGAATTGATGGGAAATGTAAATATATCACTAGCCACTTTAAACAATGCTACCTTATATAATGTTACTTACCCTACATTATTCATCTCATATGCATACGTATATACTGTACTCTATATCATCGACTGTATCCTTATGTAATACATGTATCACTAGCCACTTTAACTATGCCACTTTGTTTACATACTCATCTCATATGTATATACTGTACTCGATACAATCTACTGTATATGCCTATGCTGCTCTGTACCATCACTCATTCATATATCCTTATGTACATATTCTTTATCCCCTCACACTGTGTACAAGACAGTAGTTTTGGAATTGTTAGTTAGATTACTTGTTGGTTATTACTGCATTGTCTGAACTAGAAGCACAAGCATTTCGCTACACTCGCATTAACATCTGCTAACCATGTGTATGTGACAAATAAAATTTGATTTAACCCAAATGTATAGGCCCGTTGGAACATAAATGGACTGTTTGAAAATGTGGAAAAAATAAAAAATAAAAATGGCGGTTGTGCTTTGTCTGCCTCTGTTTGTTGAATTTTCACGGTCTGTTGGCCAAAACAATCACATATATTTGGAGTAATTTGAGGGACAAATAGGTCATCATTCTGTAGCTGGAAGACTTCAGGTGAGTGTGGTGGTGTGTTCCTTGACAGGTAACCTCTTTTCTGGATAGTTGATCATAACCTCTTTTCTGGATAGTTGATCATAACCTCTTTTCTGGATAGTTGATCATAACCTCTTTTCTGGATAGTTGATCATAACCTCTTTTCTGGATAGTTGATCATAACCTCTTTTCTGGATAGTTGATCATAACCTCTTTTCTGGATAGTTGATCATAACCTCTTTTCTGGATAGTTGATCATAACCTCTTTTCTGGATAGTTGATCATAACCTCTTTTCTGGATAGTTGATCATAACCTCTTTTCTGGATAGTTGATCATAACCTCTTTTCTGGATAGTTGATCATAACCTCTTTTCTGGATAGTTGATCATAACCTCTTTTCTGGATAGTTGATCATAACCTCTTTTCTGGATAGTTGATCTTCTGTTTCTTTGATTTATTTTCCATTTTCCTTTTTTCTCACAGGGAAAGTTGTGAGATGGGTTTCAGTTCACCACTTACTTTTGTTTTGAGGTATCTTTTTGTTTCTTAAGATACTCCTGGTATCTTATAGGATCTTGTTTATATATGTCCCTGACCTCTCCTTGGTTGATTTAGAGGGCATCTAATAGAAAAATATATAATTAAAGTCAGTAATAACCATAGTAAGTCACATAAATAGACATCAAAATCCCTCAATCATCCTGACATAAATAAGACCATTACATTTTGTATTAACAAATAAGTGTTCAATTTCAACCCGACCATGATCATGCATGTAATTTGTGTCTTTTCGGGTATTAAGGCAAGTAAAAAAAATTATAAACTAATATATTTTGTCATTACCACCACACCCTGTCCTTACCATTATAGTTCATTATGTGGTGGAAATTACATTTTTACAGTATTTGATCATAAATAGCAGGGATTCTAGCATGCAAACTCCAGTTGAACAGCTAGCCTACAATGTATCCTAAATGCACATAGTTAAAACAATAACAAACCTAACATCATTTGATGAAATTATAGCCTATTTGGTAATGACGTACAATAAAAAATATTATTCTCAAGCCAGATTTACCTTTGATTTTTCTAGAATTTCACAGCATCAAAATTTGAATCTCCTTCCATGACATCCATGTGTTCCACTGTGACTATTCATATCCATGTTAACAAAGTACAAACTTTTGAAAAAACCTTGTGTAACTTGCTTGTTGTGGTGGTAATGACACCACACTTAGAGATTACTGTATTTTGTTTAAAAAGTAACAAATGGCTTATGCACATCTAATATGTATATTATTGCCATATATACATATTCGACATTAAATATTTTTAAAGACTTTTGTAAGTGTAATACATCAAATGTTAAACGTCTGGGTGTGAGGACAAAAACAGTGAAATCCTGACATTAAATGCTTTAGAAAATAAACTAAATAAAACATTGAAAGCTAAAAAAAAAAAGTTACGTTATTTTAGTCTCTACTTAATGAATGGGAAATATATATTTTTTTACATTAATTTAATTTTAAAAATCTCATCCTGAGGCACAAACAGGTCTGTTTTTTCAAAATGACTATTATGTTTTGTGCATATGAATTGAATATTGGCAAATGCATCAGTAAAAAATATTGTGCCTATTTAATGCTACCCTTGCTGTTAATATCGCAAGCCAGCATACAACTGAGCTAAATGTTTGGAAAGGACACTTTCTCATCCATAGCCTACAAACACATATCAAGTGCAAGAGCGCTGTTTGGCTTACATCTGAAGGCTGGGGGCATTTAGGCAGTCTACTGCGGACCGCTAAAACATCCTAATGATTATGATCACACTTCCTCAATGAAAATATTATGGTGACACTGTACCAAAGAAGTTTCGGTATGGTTTAGAAACTTCAGTGTAACCTGTTATCGGCCTGACTTGAAATATTTTCAGGCCTAGAAAAAACCTCCAGGACCACCCGTCGAACTGCGAGATTGTGAAGCGTGATTCATCACTCCAGAGAACACGTTTCCACTGCTCCAGAGTCCAATGGCGGCAAGCATTACTCCAGCCAACGCGACATTGCGCATGGTGATCTTAGGCTTGTGTGCGGCTGCTAAGCAGTTATTGTGCTGATGTTGCTTCCAGAGGCAACTTGTAACTCGGTAGTTGCAACCGAGATGATGATTTTTACACGCTACCCACTTCAGCACTCGGGGATCCCGTTCTGTGAGCTTGTGTGGCCGGGGAAGCTCTAGCGGGGCAGGAATTTGATGAACTGACTTGTTAGAAAGGTGGCATCCTATGACGGTGCAATGTTGAAAGTCACTGAGCTCTTCAGTAAGGACATTCTACTGCCAATGTTTGTCTATGGAGATTGCATGGCTGCGTGCTCGATTGGATTACTGCCTAATCAAGAATTGGATTGCTTGTATTTTTCATATTCTCTTGCATCAATTATATAATGAGAAACAGGTACCCAGTAAAGATCGTGTGAAACATTGTGAGAGAATCTTAAATTGTTTAATGAAAAGTCAAGATAACAAAGTAACAAAAATTCCACCAGTCTCCACCCCCACGCTTAACAAATATCCCATCCACCACTTTAACATTAGTCCTTTACTTGGTCCAAATCAAGCCATTGCACCCATCTATAGGCCAATGTTGACTACCTGAAGCATCCGATAAGACTTTTGATGTAAGGTATACAATCGATGAAAACATACGTATCACAGATACCTAGGTAAAGCAGCTTACTATACAATATTGGCAATACAGTTTCAGACCCACAAGAAAGTCAACCAGGTCCTGTGGATAGGGGCATGGAATCAGGCCAGAGATGCAGTCTTGTACACACAGAATGGTCCAGGGTGAGGGAGTTATTTCTAAACGCATAACAGCGACAGCATTGATTGCCTTAAATGAGACAAGGCCTTCTGTATTCGTCAAGAGCGGAGGGAGAGCAAACGCACTCAGTGCAGGTTTGCGTACAGTACGCAAGAGAATGTGTGTGAATCCGCTAAAATAATAAATGTTACAATTCAACAAAACTTGCTGCAGCAGTGGCTTATAAACACTAAACAAAAATGGAAGAGGGTTCATCATTCGGTTCTTCAAAATAAGGGCAAACATCACTTGGTCAAGACATTACAATGAAGTAGGGTTGAAGAAATTAGGTTTTGAAGGACAGTGTCTACTTCCCCCGAATCCCGTCACTCTGGATAATCGGTTAAGTTTCCACATGGATAGCCCACCCTAAATACATATTAATGTACTTCCACATTATGCAGGTATGAAAACCTTTTAACAAGTATATCTCCCTAGCTAAATGGTCAGTAACTGCTGTGTAATGTAGACATCTAAAACAGCTTAATCTTTCCCAATAAGTCCTATTCAGGAAACGAATGACATTTTAGGACACTTCTGCCCTCATCGATGTCAAGTATCCAAGATGGCTGCTATTTGGGGACCTGGTTAAATGGACTATACGTTACACTGTAGTGCTCTTTTAATTTAATTGGAATGTTCCAGTTATATGCTAATATACTCTGATCCTAAAAAATCTTGGAAAATGCCCTAACCACTTAACTGTCTAGTTCTATTGTGTTCAATCTGTGATCTCTGCCAGTACAATTAAAGGTAAAATAAACATTACAAATATGTGTGTGTAGAGGCCATTCTTGATTTTTAGTTAACTAAATGGACAGATTCAATGGTTAAACAGCAACTTAAAAGTACATTGTTTTGGGTTGCCATTTTGTGACCAGAAAGGGAATGAACTGTGCAATTATAATGGACTACAACTGAGTCATCTGCCTTGCTTTTATAAGTCTCGGATTGATGACCTATCGGACTTCGACACGGGGACAGTCCTGCTGATGAGGACTTTGTACAGTTCAGAACTTGTTAGTCATAATCCTCCAGTTGGTTGGTGTTGAAATGCAACTCCCTATTCAGGTCCTCTTTGGAACAAATAGTCCAGTCCTGTGAAAGCTCTTTTGTCAGTCTCTTCTCACCTCTCTCCCGCTCTCCTTTAAACTTCATCAGTCTTTCCTTCCAATCACAACAATGATATAAATCAATCTCTCTGGTTCAGTCTCTCCCCCTCCCCTCTCCAAATACCTCCATCTCCTTAAGCGCTACCACCCTCTCTTATTGACGACTCAATCTCTCACTCGTACTCTGCGATTAGCACCATCATGTAAATTCCAACCAGCATCGCCAGGATCTCCATCACCGATTGGCCCAGACTAGAGCGCCCAACCAGCAGCTCAGGCAGGACCGTCACCGTGGCGATGTACACAAAGCCACCTGCAGTGAATGGCAAGATCCAGGCTGTGGCGGCCGCGCCCACCCCCTCAGCCAATAGGGAGCAGGCTGTGCCGGCAAGAGCCCCCAAGGCTGTCAGGAGCTGTAGACACATGGCCTGATGGGAAAGAGGAAGTTGTCAATGGACATCTCTACCTACAGAGACTTTCTGATGCAGGTTGTTCAAACAGAAAAGGCTTACGTCTTTTC
Source organism: Oncorhynchus mykiss (assembly GCF_013265735.2). Classification (NCBI taxonomy): domain Eukaryota; kingdom Metazoa; phylum Chordata; class Actinopteri; order Salmoniformes; family Salmonidae; genus Oncorhynchus; species Oncorhynchus mykiss. Next base: position 33,114,988 of record NC_050572.1, on the reverse strand, counting down.
TTAAGTCTTACGGCTGCCACCATGTGTGAATAGGCTTTGTGTTGTAGTCATGACAGACAACTGGTACCGAGCATGTTTCAGTACATAGTCGAGCACATTTCCGTTTCCTGTCCGACATCAGTACGTGTAACATCAATTGTTATGAAAAGTTGAAGCTTGTGCATTACCTTCTTCTTGGTGCAGCCAGACTGGACCAGGATGGCAAAGTCGCCAATCTCGTGGGGCACCTCGTGCAGCAGGATGGTGAGAGTGGTGACTGTGCCTACTGCTGGGCCCACCAGGAACGATGCCCCGATGGCCAACCCGTCAGTGAAATTGTGTGTGAAGTCAGCAGCCAGGTTCAGGTAGCCCGATACCTTGATATCTATATTGATAGGGACGTCAAACATTCAGCACAGAACCTATGGACTCTAGTCTAGAGAGCCTGGTTAAATTGGGCTTAGGAGCATTTGTCAACTCCCTCCATGGTTAAAGCACAAATAAATAGATGTCATTGTTGTGAGTGTAATACATTTACTATCATATATTAAAATATTGAATTACTTTTGACATATTTATTTATGTAATATTACGCTAATTTCCCTATGGTGGACAAAACATGTCCACCTTACACAAGCTTGCATTTTCACCACATACAATATAGTGGAATTATATACATCCTTTTTTCTTCAGATTGGTGATATTAATATCCAAATTTACAGTCATCACGAATGCATTAAATGGATTGGATTTGGCACCATTGATTTTATGATACGCGCCTGTCAGTCGCAGGACTTAGAACAGCCTTCTAATTTTAAAGCTCAAATGGCCCAGAACATTTTGTGGCTCTCTGTATTAAAGTTGATGGCAGCACACCAATACACTGATTTGAGACCCAAACAACAGCCAACCCTTTGTCAGTGATGACATCCTATGCCGGGGGTCACGATTTGTTGAAGTTTAATAACAAAGCAACTGATTCGTTTCTGCCCCGTTTCAGCAGCCTCCCAGAATCTCCAGCCGATATTCTAGAATTTAGATGATTTTGAACCATGTTAGTTTAAACAGGAGGTGACTAACAAAACAAACTGGCGTTACACTTACGTCGGCAACCGCCTTGAACACTTCTAAATGTAGCTCTAACCCAGGGGTTCCCAAACGTTCACTCGGGGGGGCCCCCCTTCCAGCATTGGGGAACACCCCCCCCAGTTTCAATGTGGTTATTGAGTTGTGGTAGTTTCAACAGAAAATACAACTAGCTTTCCCCCCTAATCATTATGAGTGATCTATCAATTTGGTGTGTGTGCAGTTTATAAGGTGTCCTATAAAAAAATACAAGTAATCTGATTAATATTATTGCACATGTGTGTGTAGATAGTACATTTTATGCTTGCAATACATCAGGAACTGTTTCTACATATTGTTTATTGATTTGGACACATTAAAACTGTTTTGACAAGGGGCTATTTCTCAAAATGATTTGCCACCGGAAATGTATGTTTTAGGAATATAAATGTAACTTTCTATATTAATTTCAAATGGTATTGTACTTAATCTGGTAAAAACTGCTGAATGAGTCCAAAAACATGCTGTGTTTGATTTATTTTGATGTACCAGAAATCACCAAAATATGGTTTCCCTGCTTAATATTGAGAAGGGAGAATGGACAATAATCGCAACAGTTAAACACAATAACAGAGAAACAGGATTGATTTGAGGCTGGTAAATTAAACGCTGTCAAAGTGAATATTCTCTTTAAAAATAAGTAATTTCAGTAAAGGCAAACTGCCCACTAAGAAATTAAGTGGCAATTAGTCAACTCTTCTTACCTGTAGTTTTCTCCTCCACTCCTTTTGGAGTCTTCTCATCTTTGCTTTCTTTTCCATCTTTCTCACCCTCCTTATTTTCTTCCTCCCCGTCACTCTCCTTTGCCTTAGGAGCAGCTGAAAAAAGACGAAAAAAAATACATGTGCATAACTCTTTGGTGTACTGACCATCCCCCTTTATTTAACTAGGCAAGTCAGGTAAGAACAAATTCTTATTTACCAAGACGGCTTAGAAGAGCGGCATATAATCCCCTGACCATACAGTAGCTCTTGGCAAGAGGGAAATCTCAATGAATCAATGTTCAGATTTCAAAATGGACCCAGAGGTCATGTTACAAAACCAACTAACTGCTAGCCTAAAGATGTGGCTACATTAGCTAGGTCTAGGGGTCCTAGGTCTAGGGGTCCTAGGTCTAGGGGTCCTAGGTCTAGCTAAGTGGTCTGTAACCTGATTTAACTTGTGAATTTATCTGACGGGACAGACCGTGTGGTACACATGTGCCCAAGAGACAGCCACTTTACCAGGTTCCAGCGCCTGCTCAATCCTGACACACGTGTCGGCTAGCCCAAGTGGATTATCATTTGTTCATGGTGACAAAATAAATATTTACAAAAACGAAAGTACAAAAAGGCCTACACCAAAACTAAAGATGGCATCTCACACTGATTGCAGATCCTTCCTAATTGCTCACACCTGTGTGCTTATCAAGGCTTCACGGCAGATCTGCTGACCTCTGGGGATGGAGTGTGGGAAGTGGTAGTGTAGTGCAACTATGCTTATAAGCCCTAAACTGAGAGCGTTGGGTCAGTAACCAAAAGGTCGCTGGTTCTAATCCTTGAGCAGACAAGATGAAAAATCTGTCGACATGCCCTTGTGCAAGGCACTTAACCCTAATTGGTCCTGTAAGTCACTCTGGATAAGAGCATCTGTTAAATGACTGAAATGTTCATTTAACTACCTAACCTATTCCATAACAATAGACATGCAATGCATCCAGTTCATTCGGAAAGTAATTCAGACCCCTTGACTTTTTCCCACATTTTGTTACGTTAAGACTTATTCTAAAATTGATTACATTTTTTCCTCAATCTACACACAATACACCATAATGACAAAGTGAATAGAGGTTTAGAATTTTTTTGCAAATGTATTATATATTTTTTTAAATACCTTATTTATATAAGTATTCAGACCCTTTCCTAGGATACTCTAAATTGAGCTCAGGTGCATACTGTTTCCATTGATCATCCTTGACATGTTTCTAGAACTTGGAGTCCATCTGTGGTAAATTCAATTGATTGGACATGATTTGGAAAGGCACACACCTGTCTATGTAAGATAGTTGACAGTCCATGTCAGAGCAAAAACCAAGCCATGAGGTCAAAGGAATTGTCCGTAGAGCTCCGAGACAGGATTGCATCGAGGCAAAGATCTGGGGAAGGGTACCCCAAAAATATTTGCAGCATCGAAGGTCCCCAAGAACATCGTGGCCTCCATCGTTGGAAGAAGTCTAGAACCACCAAGACTCTTCCTAGCACTGGCCGCCCGGCCAAACTGAGCAATAGGGGGAGAAGGGCCTAGGTCAGGGAGGTGACCAAGAACCTGATGGTCAATGACAGAGCTCCAGAGTTCCTCTGGAGGTGGGAGAACCTTTCAGAAGGACAACCATCTCTGCAGCACTCCACCAATCAGGCCTTTAATTGTATAATAGCAAGACGGAAGCCTCTCCTCAGTAAAAGGCACATGACAGCCCGCTTGGAGTATACCAAAAGGCACTTAAAAGACTCTGACCATGAGAAATAAGACTCTCTGGTCTGATGAAATCAAGATTAAACTCTTTGCCCTAAATGTCAAGCATCATGTCTGGAGGAAACCTGGCACCATCCCTACGGTGAAGCATGGGTGGCAGCATCATGCTGTGGGGATGTTTTTCAGCGGCAGGGACTGGGTGGCCAGTCAGAATCGAGGGAAAGATGAAGGGGGCAAAGTTCCTTGATGAAAACCTGCTCCAGAGCGCTTAGGACCTCAGACTGAAATTCCCCTTCCAACAGGACAACGACCCTAAACACACAGCCAAGGCAATGCAGGAGTGGCTTAGGGACAAGTCTCTGAATGTCCTTGAGTGGCCCAGCCAGAGCCCAGACTTGAACCCGATCGAACATCTCTGGCGAGACATGAAAATAATTGTGCAGCGACACTCCCCATCCAACCTGACAGAGCTTGAGAGAATCTACAGAGAAGAATGGGAGAAACTCCCCAAATACAGGTGTGCCAAGCTTGTAGCGTCTTACCCAAAAAGACTTGACGCTGTAATCTCTTCCAAAGGTGCTTCAACAAAGTAAATTATATTTATGTAAATGTGATATTTCCGTTTTTTGTTATTTTTATTATCATTATGGGGCATTGTGTCTAGATTGATGGGGTAAAAAACAATTTAATCAATTTTATAATAAGGCTGTAACGTAACAAAATGTGGAAAGAGTCAAGGGGTCTGAATACTTCCGAATGCACTAAGTGGTCAACAGGAGGAAAGAAATGCATTACACACAGAGAGATCATTTCAAGGCATGAGAGTTATAGTAAAAAAAAAAAAAAGCTCATGTTGAATTGATATAGCAGGAGCACATGCATCAATTCAAATTGGCCTTTTGTTTTTCCCCCTGTGCTACAAACTCCAATTAAAATGGATTACCTACCGTGGGAGTGTCCATGTCCATTTCCTTCCTTCAGGAAGCGAACAAATTTTTCCACCACCAGGAAGGCCACAATTCCTCCAAGGACCCACAGCCCTACTGACATCATGTGACCATGGGCGGCACCTACAGGTATGACAAGGAGCACCGTCAGGGACATGCTGTTTGCCAAAATGGGGGCAGACCCCCCGTATTTTTTAATTCTGTAATGTATTGATGGTTGCTGCCTTCTTGGCCAGGTCTCCCTTGAAAAAGAGACTCTGGGTCTCAATGGGCTTTTCCTGGTTAAATAAAAGGTTTAATAAAATAAAAAATGTAATGAATCAGCTGGATAATATGATGGTGTTCGTAAATGTAGATATACCATGCGAGTGGCCATGATCCTGTGATTCTTCACTGTCATGTGAGTGGCCGTGTCCCTCGTCTCCATGGTGAGAGTGAGGCACTGTGTAAACAAGCGAGAGATAATAAGAAAGAATTACAATGGATATCAGACTGGCATGACAACATCCTTTTAACTACAAACCAATAAATATTTATTTTTTGGCTCAGTTTAAAGGTTGAATTTCCTTCACTGATTATTCTGTGTAAAGATTAAATCCCAGAATCATACCTAAAAATATTAATTCCATCAATACCAAAAATATTCAATAAACTAGATAGGCAATCAATTGTTTTCACTTAATTAAGAAATCTACCGTAACAATAGTTTAGGGGAAAAGGTGTGGAATGCCCTCCCTTCACTTCAAGTAGTTGTGTGATACTGACACTAACCCAGGGCGTGAGGGATGAGGTGTAGGAAGGCATCTCCCAGCAGGCCACCAGAGGCAAAGCTCAGCAGCACCTTCAGGAGGTTCTTGTGCTGGTCTGTATTGGACTGGACTGGGATCAGGAAGAGGATGAAGAAGGGAGCAGCACTGATCAGCAGGGTGGCACCGATGGCCTAATGGTAAGAATAGGAGAGAAAAACAGAGGTCATAAGAGGCCATTTTTAAAGTGTGTGAGCAGGCGTGCTTGTGGGTAGTAAAATAATCCCACACTTGATAAGGATGGCTGTTTTGAGTTCCAAGGGTATCAAACCAATGTAATCGACTTCATCAAATAAGGAAAGGCTATTCCCTGTCTACAAAAGTACTTACATTCCAACCCATTCAATAATTGAATGCCAAATAAATACATTCCAATTCAGGTCCAATTCAATTGATAGTAGCTAAATAGTTGGTTGACCTGTTGAGTCGTGCTGACCAGGACATTTAAATAATGGCAAAATAGTGTCTAACAAACCTAAACCTTTTGAACATGGCAAAGACGCATTTCGACTGCAGTGAAAATCGACAGAAAGTTATTGCCAGTACACTGCAGTGAGGTTGTCTGGTCCAGTTGTCAAAACCAAATGAGTCAATAGAACTCTAGACAAAACTTAGCAACAGACTCACTGGCAAAGGGAAATGTTTTTGTAGAAAAGTAATAGGCAGCCTGCGTTTGCACTGGGACTCAGTAGGAAAGTCAAGAGGTTGTTTGAATGAACAGGAGGGATACCGACTGACAAAGATGTGACATTTTGCATATGATTTGATGTAAGGTAGGCCTTGACCACTAATGGACATCTAAATGTAGCACGGGACCTGGACAAAAATCATGTTTCAAATATCCACAATAACACATTCATGTCCCTTCATGAATGGCTCCAAGGTCTCCACTGACAATACCTGCATCCAGAGCTCCACTATGTCCCTCTTCTCTCCTTCTGCCTCCCTTATCACCCTCTCTCCTCCGTGGGTGTGCCCGTGTCCACTCTCCTCGTGCTTATGTCCATGGTCATGTGCGTGACCGTGGTGAGACTCCTCAGCTGGGGGCAGGTTGGCCTCAGCACTCCACTTGCTCGCCCCGTGGTGCAGTTTCTGACTGCCATGGGAGTGACCATCGGAACCGCCGCCCCCGTGCGAGTGTGCATGCCCATGGTGGTCGTGTGCATGCCCATGGTGGTCGTGTGCATGCCCATGGTCATGAGAGTGGCTATGAGCAACAGTTAGCTGGGCGGCTAGCAATAGCACTGCTCCCGAGAACAGTGTTAACGCTAGCAGACGTCCATGGGCCATCATCTCACCTAGAACAGACACACAAAGGGAACATCTATGGTTACAGTTGCCTGCCTTAGTACAGCAACACTAGCTTCATATATCAACAGCTTGATTTCATCATGAACTTGGGAAGTTACAGTGGATGGGTTACGCTAGCTAGTTATCATATAACACATTAAACATTCCATTGACATCCCATCTGCTAACGTTACACCTAACAGCATTCCCATGATGGCCTTCTTGCTAAGGCAATAGGCCTAACGTTACACTTTTCCATTGACTCCTCGTATAAAAGACTGACTCAGGAAGAGGGAAAGGGTCCTAAATGGGGAAGTAGCCTTGCTGAGTAACTAACGTAGCTAGATGCCCTTAAAGTGATGGATTGAAAGAGATGCGGTTGTTGTTGTACCTAGCAAGTTATCTAACGTTAGCCACTAACTGTCTGGCTAGCAGCTAGCCACATCGACAAAGATGGATGTGAATGCGATTAAAAGAATGCAGATGTCGCAGTTTATCTTGCATGCAACGTGTTGTCGGGATAATTAGCTAAATTAAGTACAATAGCAAACAACTGTTGGCTAACGTTTGCGGTGATGACAACAATGTTGCAGTATAAGCGACTTGCCACACACTCACGTGTCTGCTGTAATTATGCAGCGATGATCGTTAATCAAACAAATTCTTCCAAACAGAGCAAAGGGTCTCAAAGGTGTCTATTCATTCTCAGACGTGGCATTTAGTCAAATCATTAGAAACCTCGCGTGATTTCAGTCGCTGGTGTAAATAAAGAGTACCTGTCATAATATCGCGAGATTTATGTTTTTGTAATCTCTCATCCGGACTCAAAGATGGTGGATAGATGAAGGCGTCCAACTCAGGCCGTTTACCATTGGTGCACATTGACTGACCCGTATATTGGATGGAGAAAATAAATTAACTTACTCCATGCTTCTGTTATTTGATGAAGAGTCTCTCCCTTCTCATATAAAGTTAGGATTCATTATATTTTTTATTTATATTATTTTTTATTTCACCTTTATTTAACCAGGTAGACTAGTTTAGAACACTTTCTCATTTGCAACTGCGACCTGGCCAAGATAAAGCAAAGCAGTTCGACACATACAACAACACAGAGTTACACATGGAATAAACAAACATACAATCAATAATACAGTAGAAAAATCTATACACAGCATGTGCAAATGAGGTAGGATAAGAGAGGTAAGGCAATAAATAGGCCGTGGTGGTGAAGTAAGTACAATATAGCAATTAAACACTGGAATGGCAGAATGTGCAGAAGATGAATGCGCAAGTAGAGATACTGGGATGCAAAGGAGCAAGATAAATAAATAAATACACTATGGGGATGAGGTAGATTGGAACGGCTATTTACAGATGAGCTACGTACAGATGCAGTGATCTGTGAGCTGCTCTGACAGCTGGTGCTTAAAGCTAGTAAGAGGTAAGAGTCTCCAGCTTTAGTGATTTTTTCAGTTCGTTCCAGTCATTGGCAGCAGAGAACTGGAAGGAGAGGCGGCTGAAGGAAGAATTGGCTTTGGGGGTGACCAGTGAGATATATCTGCTGGAGCGCGTGCTACGGGTGGGTGCTGCTATGGTGAACTGAGATAAGTGAACTGAGATAAGGCGGGGCATTACCTAGCAGAGACTTGTAGATGGAGCTGGAGCCAGTGGATTTGGTGCCTAAGGTTGAGATTGTTAAAGAAATTAGATCATATGAGATGGAATTGTGCGTGCATTAGTATAGGCCTGTTGGAACTGTTTTGTGTGTGTAGCATGAGAAGTATTTCCCATTATGTTCTTGGGACACAGCCAAGAGCTGACAAGTGAGACCAACGGTTTCCTGTTAGCCTGAAGGGAAAGAACTGGTTCTTCTTAATCAGGGTTGGGTAGGTCACTTTCTAAATGTAATCTGTTACATTTACTAGTTACCTGTCCAAAATTGTAATCAGTAACGTAACTTCTGGATTAACCAAACTGAGTAACGTAATCTGATCACACTCTGTTACTTTTAGATTTCTTCCCCCTTAAGAGGCATTAGAAGACAACATGTACGTCACCAATTGAACGACATCTATTGCAGGATAAATCAATGTTAAAGGTTACATAGCTGGCCATATATGGATGTAACATTTTACTTTATGGGTTGGTTATGTAGGCTTCTTCTAATCCATCGCTTTCTTCTACATATAATAATAATATTCAAATTGTCATGGCGTTGGCCTGGGGCTAGGTTTATGACAGTCATAAATACCTCTTCCCCCCTTTTTCCTCTCTCTACCCTACTGATGTTACATTTGCAAAACCCTTGGATAACATAGAGATTCTGGCCTCCCGGGTGGCGCAGTGGTTAAGGACACTGTACTGCAGCGCCAGCTATGTCACCAGAGACTCTGGGTTTGCGCCCAGGCTCTGTTGTAACCGGCCTCCCGGTTGTGGATTCACGTGGAAGAGTTATCGGATTCAAATGGAATTGTTGTTCAATTTATATGTTTGAATATGAAATTATTCGTGATGAAATGTGATTTTAGCTTCTAAAATGTGAGATTTGGGTTTTCAAGTCTACACATCAGAGTTATCGGATTCACATGAAATTGTTGTTCAATTTAAATGTTTGAATATGGAATTATTCGTGATGGGATGAAATGTGATTTTAGCTTCTAAAATGTGAGATTTGGGTTTTCATAAGGTAGGGAGGGCTCTGCTCAATCAGTGGCCCGCCCCCGTGAAGGGACATGGGCTATAAAACTTTTCAAACACGCCCTCCTCTCCCTTCCTATATAAAGGCTTGACGACAATATAACCTCCTGTTCCGAGGATGTGAGGACAACGGTCCGATGTCAGAATGGTTCAGATAATAACTACGAAGCCAACATCAGCGTGAGCTTTGGTTGAGAATGGTATGAACTTTGAACTCTTATTCCCCTTTTGCGTCCCTTTGATATTTCAAGTAGAAATTGTGCACCAATATTGCATTTTAAAAGCATGTTATATTAAATGAAGTGCCCTTTAATATAGACCACATGGAAAATTAAATAAATCCGATTTTTAATATGAATTAAGATTTGCTAAAGTGCCAAATCCATCATTTTGACATGTCCCTCCATGCACCCTCTGTCACTTCTAGAAAGATTTGAACCCACTTAACCCACACATTTCTCCAAGTTTTCATTGTAAAGCCCTAGATATTTTGTTGCTTCGACAAAGTCAATGCTGAAGATTATTATTTATTTAGTATGATTAGTGATTCATTTATGTTTGTCCCTCATTTGAAGGTCAACCCTGTTACATGAAAGGAGCTCTCGTTTTAATATGATGAAACTATTCCTTTAAAAATGTTTTTCAGGAGAAACATTGAACATCTATTAGTCAAATCATTGTGTAAAAGCAGGTGAGCTTGTTCTACACTTTTTGGCAATTTTCTGGTGTTTTATGTTGGGAAACTGAGCTGGTAGATCATAACACGTCAACCCTGTCACCCATAGAAATCTTTTAACAATATTTTTTTTTTTGTGAAGCTTGCATTCAATTGTCCCTTCCTGTGGCACACAACAAGCTTCCATTTCCCCAATCAAAAGGTGATTTATGGCTGATTTAAGATGAAATCGTCAAACCTGTTACGGTCAACCCTGTTACTTCATTTGGTGCTTAATAGACACTTAATATAGTATTTTTTTTTATTTAACCTCTTGAGAAGGGAAAACGTATTTTTTATGAAGTAGAACATGTGCTCTTTATGACAGAATGTGTTAAAATTAGGTGAAGTTACACTTCTCAAAAGGCACCGAAATGGCGGAGTGACCCATCTCCAGTACAATTTAAAGGCCAATTGCAGCCATTTAAAAAAAATATCAATATCAATTTTTTTCTTAGTACCTTACTGTAATTATTTTCAATTAAAATGGTAAAAAAAAAGAAGAAACAAAAATAGCTTCTTCGCAAAGAGCCATTTCTCAAGAAATCATTTAAATAGGACTGTCTGTTATTGGTCTAGGTGACACTTCAGGTGGTCTTGTCAAGCAGTTCTTACACTAAAAAGGCAGTATAGTCATTGTTACAATTTCATAGTATTATTCCAACCTCATAATGTGGAAATATATATAAGAATAGAGATACATTCAATAGAAGAGAGACAGATATTACATATATAGGAAGTATATCCCCATATGCAGTGCCTTCAGAAAGTGTTCAGACCCCTTGAACTTTTCCACATTTTGTTAACGTTAAAGCCTTATTCTAAAATTGATGACATTTTCTAAAATCCTCAGCAATCTACACACAATACCCCATAATGACAAAGTGAAAAACAGGTTTTTAGAAATGTTTGCAAATGTATTAAAAAAATTTAAAAAACAGAAATACCTTATAAGTATTCCATTGATCATCCTTGAGATGTTTCTTCAACATGATTGAAGTCCACCTGTGGTAAATTCAATTAATTGGCATGACTTGGAAAGGTACACACCTGTTTATATAACCCACAGTTGACAACGCATGTCAGAGCAAAAACCAAGTAATGAGGTTGAAGGAATTGTCCGTAGAGCTCCGAGACAGGATTGTGTCGAGGCACAGATCTGGGGAAGGGTATGTAAACAATTCTGACCTGACTGCCCGGCCAAACTGAGCAATCCGGGGAGAAGGGCCTTGGTCAGGGAGGTAACCAAGAACCCGATGGTCACGCTGACAGAGCTCTAGAGTTCCGTGGAGATGGGAGAACCGCAAACATCTCTGCAGCACTCCACCAATCAGACCTTTATGGTAGAGTGGCCATACGGAATCCACTCCTCAGTAAAAGGCACATGACAGCCCGCTTGGAGTTTGCCAAAACGCACCTAAAGACTCTCAGACCATGAAAAACAATATTCTCTGATATGATGAAACCAAGATTGAACTCTTTGTCCTGAATGCCAAATGCCACACCTGGAGGAAACCTGGCACCATCACTACAGTGAAGCATGGTGGAGGCAGCATCATACTGTGTGGATGTTTATTAGTGGGAGGGACTGGGAGACTATTCAGGCTTGAGGCAAAGATTAATGGAGCAAAGTACAGGGAGATCTTTGATGAAAACCTGTTCCTGAGCGCTCAGGACCTCAGACTGGGGCAAAGGTTCACCTTCCAACATGATAATGACCCTAAGCACACAGCCAAGACAATGCAAGAGTGGTTTCGGGACAAGTCTCTGAATGTCCTTGAGTGGCCCAGCCAGAGCCCGGACTTGAACCCGATCGACCATCTCTGGAGAGACCTGAAAATAGCTGTGCATCAATGCTCCCCATCCAACCTGAGAGAGCTTGAAAGGATCTGCATAGAATAATGGGAGAAACTCCGCAAATACAGCTGTGCATCATACCCAAGAAGAGTCTAGGCTGTAATCGATGCCAATGGTGCTTCAATAAAGTACTGAGTAAAAGGTCTGAATAACTTATGTAAATGTGATATTTCAGTTTTTTGTTTTATAAATTAGCAAAACATTCTAAAAACCTGTTTTTGCTTTGACATTACGGGGTATTTTGCATAGATTGATGAGGGAAAACAACCATGTAATACATTTTAGAATAAGGCTTTAACGTAACAAATGTGGAAAAAGTCAAGGGGTCTGAATACTTTCCGAAGGCACTGTATATTTAATTTTGTGTATTCCCGTCAATGCAGTCTGCTTGCTCTATAAAGTTCACACCTTTTCAGATGATGCTTATTCAATGCAAGGGAACACGGTTGACCCCTAAGCCCAAGGCGCGAAGGGAAACCTATTGTATTGATGCAAATCAGGGGGACCAATTAAACATTCCACAATTCGATTAGACATCTGCCCCTCAAATCTGCCAATAACCACCCCGCCCCCCTGACCTCCGGGTAGCCCTCACGACACCAGGGCGGCCTCTGTCCCTGGTTCCTCCCACCCCCTGACCCTGTAAAACCCTGGCACAATTGTAGACCCCGCCCTAGAGAAAGAGCAGCCAGAGTTCAAGGTAAATGTCCTTTTCTCTGTCTGTCTGTGACCTTGCCCATAATAATATGCACCGCTTTTTTTCACTTCTCACAGTTTTGTCACCCTTTGGACCAGATATGACTCTGTCTTGAAATTGAAGCTTTTCAGCTCCAAATAATTTTCAGAGGCTCTTTTTCAGTGATTTCACGGAATGAAAAATGTTTTAATCTAATTTGGAAAGTGTGTGTTAATGCAACATACAACAGATAGTAGAAGTAGTGGGATTTTAGGAAAATGAAACCTTAAAACATACACGGTATGTAAAAGGTTAAGACCTACACACAAATGACACATGGTTTGTGCTGGTGACAGCAGATCACATTGCTTTTCTATTTCTTATGAATAACCCGTAGCAATGTTCATTTATTTGAACAGAGCTGGAATAATTTGCTGGATTTCTTTGAAGTGCTGTGCAAGTGCAGTGCAGTGCATTTGGAAAGTATTCAGACTCCTTGACCTTTTCAAAACAAATTACGTCACAGCCTTAATTGAAAATGTATTAAATACACATTTTTCCTCATCAATCTACACACAATACCCCATAAAGACAAAGCAAAAACAGGTTTTTAGAAATGTTTGAAATGTATTCAAAATAAAAAACTGAAATACTTTATTTACAGAAGTATTCAGACCCTTTGCTATGGGACTCGAAATTGAGCTCAGATGCATCGTGTTTCCGAAGATTCACCTTCCAACATGACAACGGCCCTAAGCACACAGCCAAGACAGCGCAGGAATGGCTTCGGGACAAGTCTCTGAATGTCCTTGAGTGGCCCAGCCAGAGGTCGGACTTGAACCCGATCGACCATCTCTGGAGAGACCTGAAAATAGCTGTGCAGCATTGCTCCCCATCCAACCTGAGAGAGCTTGAGAGAATCTTCATAGAAGAATCGGAGAAACTCCCAAAATACAGGTGTGCCAAGCTAGTAACGTCATGCCCAAGAAGACTTGAGGCTGTAATCGCTGCCAAAGGTCCTTCAACAAAGTACTGAGTTGTAACGGCAGATTTCCTCTTCTTCGTCTGAAGAGGAGGTATAGCAGGGATCGGACCAAAACGCAGCATGGTAAGTGTCCATATCGTTTATTATAAAACATAACCTGAACACTAAGACATACAAAACAATAAATGTGAACATGAATGAAATCCAAACCGAAACAGTCCCGTGTGGTGACAAACACAGACACGGAAACAAACACCCACTAACCAACAGTGAAACCCAGGCTACCAGAGACAACTAACGACACCTGCCTCTGATTGAGAACCATACTAGGCCGAAACAGAAACCTAAACATAGAAACACAAAACATAGACTGCCCACCCCAACTCACGCCCTGACCATACTAAATAAAGACCAAACAAAGGAAAATAAAGATCAGAACGTGACATGAGTAAAGGGTCTGAATACTTATGTAAATGTAATATTTCCGTTTTTTTATATTAATTTGCAAAAAATTCCCAGATCCCAGGTTTCGGGGCTGTTGCTGGGCAATACGGACTTTCAGCTCCCTCCAAAGATTTTCTATTGGGTTCAGGTCTGGAGACTGGCTAGGCCACTCCAGAACCTTGAGATGCTTCTTACGGAGCCACTCCTTAGTTGCCCTGGCTGTGTGTTTCGGGTCGTTGTCATGCTGGAAGACCCAGCCACGACCCATCTTCAATGCTCTTACTGAGGGAAGGAGGTTGTTGGCCAAGATCTCGCGATACATGGCCCCATCCATCCTCCCCTCAATACGGTGCAGTCGTCCTGTCCCCTTTGCAGAAAAGCATCCCCAAAGAATGATGTTTCCACCTCCATGCTTCACGGTTGGGATGGTGTACTTGGGGTTGTACTCATCCTTCTTCTTCCTCCAAACACGGCGTTTAGACCAAAAAGCTATATTTTTGTCTCATCAGACCACATGACCTTCTCCCATTCCTCCTCTGGATCATCCAGATGGTCATTGGCAAACTTCAGACGGGCCTGGACATGCACTGGTGGATACACTCAACAAAAGTCTTTGTTTGTGAATGATGTCTGAATGTTGGAGTATGGGACTGCACTCAAAAAATGCTGGGTTAAAAACAAACAGATTAGGGTTTTTCAGCATTATTCTTGTTCTGGAGGCAACTCTGCAGTATGGTCACTAGCTGGCAGAGCCACAAGGTCATACAATCTGTTTTTAAACCTAACCCTAACCTTAACCACACAGATAACTCTAATGCCTAACCCTAACCTTAAATTAAGACAAAATAGCAAATGTTTGTTTCCATGAATTTTTGCAATATCTATCTAAGGGGAAATCCAGAGTTCTGCCTCCAGGAAAAGAGTCATGACAATAAATGTCAACCTGCTAAAAACAACCCAATGTAGTTTATTTGGTAACCAAGCACTGGGTAAATATTGGACAGATCACACACTGGGTTATTTTGACCCAGTCAGTTGGGTTGCGTGAATAACCCAACATATTGGGTTGTTGGGATTACCTAAACATGGGTTAATTGAACCATCAATTGAGTTTGTATTCCCTTTCATGCTGGTTGACCCAGCAGCTGTCTTTTCTTAATGTAATCCATAAGTTATTAGGGGCGTAGCTTTCATATAGTTGTTTTTGGCCACCTGTGAGAGTAAATGTCATTCCTGTTAAACTTATTACATTTGTACACTGCAATTTGATTTTCCTTGATTATTTTTGCACATTATATGTTCTAAATACATTTATTATAATATGTTTTGAAATATTGTAACAAAGTGGAAACGATCCCAACTTTGGAACATGTATAGACTCTTCAGGAACTCATAAACTTGTGCAAGCCTCTAAAGCTTCAAAAGCGTCCATGTGAAACTTAAACTTATGATTACAATACAACAGAACAAATTAACCGTAATGATATTTACTCTCACGAGTGACCAAAAATAACTTCCTGAATGCCATCCCCCTACTAAGCCACGTCTCCAGTCTTCTGATCTGACCCGCCCAGTCATACAGTGCCTTGCGAAAGTATTCGGCCCCCTTGAACTTTGCGACCTTTTGCCACATTTCAGGCTTCAAACATAAAGATATAAGACTGTATTTTTTTGTGAATAATCAACAACAAGTGGGACACAATCATGAAGTGGAACGACATTTATTGGATATTTCAAACATTTTTAACAAATCAAAAACTGAAAAATTGGGCGTGCAAAATTATTCAGCCCCCTTAAGTTAATACTTTGTAGCGCCACCTTTTGCTGCGATTACAGCCTTAAGTCTCTTGGGGTATGTCTCTATCAGTTTTGCACATCGAGAGACTGACATTTTTTCCCATTCCTCCTTGCAAAACAGCTCGAGCTCAGTGAGGTTGGATGGAGAGCATTTGTGAACAGCAGTTTTCAGTTCTTTCCACAGATTCTCGATTGGATTCAGGTCTGGACTTTGACTTGGCCATTCTAACACCTGGATATGTTTATTTTTGAACCATTCCATTGTAGATTTAGCTTTATGTTTTGGATCATTGTCTTGTTGGAAGACAAATCTCCGTCCCAGTCTCAGGTCTTTTGCAGACTCCATCAGGTTTTCTTCCAGAATGGTCCTGTATTTGGCTCCATCCATCTTCCCATCAATTTTAACCATCTTCCCTGTCCCTGCTGAAGAAAAGCAGGCCCAAACCATGATGCTGCCACCACCATGTTTGACAGTGGGGATGGTGTGTTCAGGGTGATGAGCTGTGTTGCTTTTACGCCAAACATAACGTTTTGCATTGTTGCCAAAAAGTTCAATTTTGGTTTCATCTGACCAGAGCACCTTCTTCCACATGTTTGGTGTGTCTCCCAGGTGGCTTGTGGCAAACTTTAAACGACACTTTTTATGGATATCTTTAAGAAATGGCTTTCTTCTTGCCACTCTTCCATAAAGGCCAGATTTGTGCAATATACGACTGATTGTTGTCCTATGGACAGAGTCTCCCACCTCAGCTGTAGATCTCTGCAGTTCATCCAGAGTGATCATGGGCCTCTTGGCTGCATCTCTGATCAGTCTTCTCCTTGTATGAGCTGAAAGTTTAGAGGGACGGCCAGGTCTTGGTAGATTTGCAGTGGTCTGATACTCCTTCCATTTCAATATTATCGCTTGCACAGTGCTCCTTGGGATGTTTAAAGCTTGGGAAATCTTTTTGTATCCAAATCCGACTTTAAACTTCTTCACAACAGTATCTCGAACCTGCCTGGTGTGTTCCTTGTTCTTCATGATGCTCTCTGCGCTTTTAACGGACCTCTGAGACTATCACAGTGCAGGTGCATTTATACGGAGACTTGATTACACACAGGTGGATTGTATTTATCATCATTAGTCATTTAGGTCAACATTGGATCATTCAGAGATCCTCACTGAACTTCTGGAGAGAGTTTGCTGCACTGAAAGTAAAGGGGCTGAATAATTTTGCACGCCCAATTTTTCAGTTTTTGATTTGATAAAAAAGTTTGAAATATCCAATAAATGTCGTTCCACTTCATGATTGTGTCCCACTTGTTGTTGATTCTTCACAAAAAAATGCAGTTTTATATCTTTATGTCTGAAGCCTGAAATGTGGCAAAAGGTCGCAAAGTTCAAGGGGGCCGAATATTTTCGCAAGGCACTGTATCATTAGAACATCTTTGGTCACATCTCAACTGAACATAAACAACCCAACCTTCCTTTTTTTAAAGACAACAACCAAACTGAGTGACCCGATGCCTACAACCCAGCAACTGGATCATCCAAACAATCCAGCACGTTTGAGTGGCTATCTGTAAAAAAGAAAAACAACAAAATTGTGCCGTCTGGTTTGCATTTTTTTTTTTTATACTTAAAGGGCAATTCCACTATTTTTCAACCTAATTTTCATTATCTGCAGTGTATACATATGTAAAAACAGCGCATTTCTACGTTTTATAGAAAATACTATAAAGTAAAAAGGTTCTACTCGATGACATCATCAAAAGTTCAAATATTTTAAAAACAGTGATTTTCAAACACTATGATCTCCAATGAAGACTGATATCAAACAGTCCGTAGGCTGTACACTTTCAATTATGGTCTTATTCAAAGTTGACTTAATATCTATCAATGTGCTCAGTTTCATAAAAAGGTAAATTATGACCTTGTCATAAGAGAGAGAGAGAGAGAGAGCAATTCAGTGGGAGAATGCCAAGTGTGTGCAAAGCTGTCATCATGGCAAAGGGTGGCTATTTGAAAAATCTCAAATATAAAATGTTGAACACTTTTTTGGTTACTACATGATTCCAGATGTGTTATTTCATAGTTGTGATGTCTTCACTATTGTTCTACAATGTAGAAAATAGTAAAAATAAAGAAAAACCCTTGAATGAGTAGTTTTAAAACATTTGACCGGTAGTGTATATCTTAGAAATACTTATCTTACTCCAGAAATATCTAAAATTTCAAAGGCAGAAAGTTATTTGGATGTATTATGGATCCCCATTAGCAATCAATATATTATATTGTGAAATGTATTGTAATGTTTTTAAAATTGTATATAACTGCCTTCATTTTGCTGGACCTGGGATTTCACAACACAATACCTTGATCGCGTCTGGCTAAGATTGAACCCACAAACAAAAATCACTTCAAGTGAAGATCCACGCTTCACTGCAAAAGCTGTGTTGGAGATATGGGATTTGACAGACAAGCTATATTGAATATATTTCATTGGCCGAGGGGTCATGAAACATTCATACAGACATAAAGTGGCATGGTCTACAGACAATCACAGACTACAAGGAAAACCAGCCACGTCGTGGACACCGACGTCTTGCTTCCAGACAAGCTAAACACCTTCTTCGCCTTCTTTGATGATAACGCAGTACCATCAACGCAGCCCACTACCAAGAACTGTGGAATCTCCTTCTCTGTGGCCAACGTGAGTAAGACATTTAAGCATGTTGACCCTCACAAGGCTACCGGCCCAGACGGCATACCTAGCAGCGTCCTCAGAGCATGCGCAGACCAGCTGGCTGGAGTGCTTAAGGACATATTCAATCTCTCCCTAACCCAGTCTACTGTCCCCACATCCTTCAAGATGGCCACCATTGTTTCTGTACCCAAGAAAGCGCTTCTGTCATCATGAAGTGCTTCGAGATACTAGTCAGGGATTATATCACCTCTCCCTTATCTGACACCCTAGACTCACTTCAATTTGCTTACCGCCCCAATAAATCCACAGACAATGCAATCGTCATCACACTGCACACTGCCCTATCCCATCTGGACAAGAGGAATGCCTACGTAAGAATGCTGTTCATTGACTATAGCTCAGCATTCCACACTATAGTACCATCCAAGCTCATCATTAAGCTCGAGGCCCTGGGTCTGAACCTCACCCTATGCAATTGGGTCCTGGACTTCCTGACGGGCCACCCCCAGGTGGTGAAGGTAGGAAGCATCACCACCACTTCGCTGATCCCCAACACTGGAGCCCCACAAGGGTGCGTGCTCGGCCCCCTCCTGTACTCCCTGTTCACCAATGACTGCGTGGCCACACATGCCTCCAACACAATCATCAAGTTTGCAGATGACACAATAGTAGTAGGCTTGATTACCAACAATGACAAGACAGCCTACAGGGAGGAGGTGAGGGCCCTGGGAGTGTAGTGCCAGGAAAATTCCCTCACTCAATGTCAACAAAACAAAGGAGCTGATCGTGGACTTCAGGAAAAAGCAAAGGGAGCATCCCCCCATCCACATTAACGGGACAGTGGAGAAGATGGAAAGTTCCTCTGCGTACACATCACAGACAGACTGAAAAGGTCCACCCACACAGACAGTGTAGTGAAGAAGAAGCAACAGCGCCTCTTCAACCTCAAGAGGCGGAAGAAATTTGGCTTGGCACCTAAAACCCTCACAAACCCTTACAGATATACACAATTGAGAGCATCATGTCGGGGGGTATCACCTTCTGGTGAGGCAACTGCACCACCTGCAACCGCAGGGTTGCAAAAATAAAATCATCAAGGACAACAAACACCTGAGCCAATGCCTGTTCACAGGTCAGTACAGGTTTATCAAAGCTGAGACCGAGAGACTGAAAAACAGCTTCTATCTCAAGGCCATCAGACTGTTAAATAGCCACCACTAGCACATTAGAGGCTGATGCCCTATATACATAGACTTGAAATCATTTATTATTAAATTCCATTCATGTTTGTTTTTTCTGCACTGTTGGAGCTAGAAACACAAGCATTTCGCTACACCCACAAGAACATCTGCTAAACACGTGTATGTGACCAATAAAATTGTATTTGATTTGATTTGAAAGGGGAACCAACGTTGGGCAGCCAACGTTGGAAAAAGGTGAGGACCAATGCGCAGCGTGGTAAGTGTCCATATTTTTTATAAAATAATAGAACACTGAACAAAAACAACAAAGTGACCGAACGAAACCGAAACAGTTCTGTCTGGTGCAGATACAAACTCTCAACAGAAAACAATCACCCACAACTCAAGGGTGAAAACAGGCTGCCTAAGTATGGTTCTCAATCAGGGACAACGATTGACAGCTGCCTCTGATTGATAACCATACCAGGCCAAACACAGGAGTACCAAATCATAGAAAAAAGAACATAGACTACCCATCCAACTCACGCCCTGACCATACTAAAACAAAGACATAACGAAAGAACTAAGGTCAAAACGTGACAGTAACTTTGACTTTGTTCAGGTCACATAGCCCAAAGCTTCACGGTTTGGTTTTGTTCTTTGTTTTGTCGACGTCATTTTTAATAAAGAGAAAATGTACACTTACCATGCTGCACCATGGTCCAGTCCTTCAGCCAGCCGTGACACATATAATGCAAAATGCATCATACGGTGATGATTTCTGTATTTTGAACACTAATGAAACAAATACCAAAATATCGTTTTTGGGTGGAATTCATGTTTTTATTTATTTTGTATTTATTCAAGAAAACAAATTATACACAACAATACAGAAAAAAAAACAAATTAAATAAAAAATAATAATATGGTGTGCAGGTGTGGTTGGAAGCCCAAAGGCTTGTATGAAAACCCCACCACAAAAAAACGACATACAATACATACAAGTACAAAAATAAGTATATTTAAGTATATTTCAAACCAGATACTTTTAGACTTCTACTCAAGTAGTATTTTACTGGGTTACTTTCACTTTTACTTAAGTCGTTTTCTATTAAAATATCTTTCTTTTTCCTCAAATATGATAATAGGGTACTTTTTCCACTACTGCATGGATGTTTGTTTATGCTGTTGTCAAGCACACCTCCTCTTCCGTCTAGGTTTTATTTGTACTTTAGGCTACTGAAACTCACACGAAGTTTGTTCATTAGCATAACCTGTCACGTTAACTACTGCTCCCCATCTCCGGGCACAACGTCGCCAGTTGTCTCAACATTACGCACACCTGTCACCATTGTTACGCGCAACACTCACCTGGACTCCATCACCTTCCTGATTACCTCCCTTATATCTGTCACTCCCCTTGGTTCTTTCCTCAGGCATTATTGACTATGTTTCTGTTTGTACTCTACTTGTGTTTCTTGTTTTGTTCTATCTTCATTTATTAAAAAAACGCACTCCCTGTACTTGTTTCCCGATTATTAGCGTACACGTTTCATAACCAGTCCATGACGATCATTTCCAATGAAATACAGAGATTTGTTTATTTGGTTGAACATAGTCAATCAATCAATCACATGTATTTTTTAAGCCCTTTTTACATCGGCAGATGTCAGAGTGCTATAAAGAAACACAGCCTAAAACCCCAAACAGAAAGCAATGCATTTGTAGAAGCACGGTGGCTAGGAAAAACTTCCTAGAAAGGCAGAAACCTAGCAAGAAACCTAGAGATCTGAGGGGTGACCAGTCCTCTTCTGGCTGTGCCAGGTAGGATAGTACATGGCCATTAAGACCAGATTGTTTTGAATATTTTCAAATGTACACAGTGACTCACTTCTGCTAAACTGACAGTCACAGAATGCCCCATCTACACACATAAACTCATTTGCATGACCCCTAAATAATAGGCTGCAAGACATTCAAATGTGTAGACACATTATAGTATGTTATTGTTTTGGTCATATGTTATGCTAGATGTATGGTGTCATCACAACAGTAAATCCTGTCTTCTGTTGTTACAAGAACTCATCCCAGATACAGTATATGCAATGAGGAATACAATTGGCTTGATTCAATATGAATTCCCTAAAACCAGAAGGGAGGACAGAGCTTGAAACACATTTTTGGAACTCCTTGGAAACAATTTTGTGATCTACATCCAGCTAGCAAGTTTCTTGGGATGCTGTGTCATATCAGTCCAATCTGTGTAGAAGATACAGGTGAGATTCAACTCCAACTCAGTGATCCTCCTGGCTACAGACACATTAAATGGGCTCTGAAAATGGAGGCCTAAAATATATTTGTGTGCTGATCACTTTGAACTCTGTCCCTGTGAATTTTGGCAGGAAGTGACTATCATTGGTGTAAAACGACCGTTTTTGGTCCTTCTCCCAGCCTGCACTGTTGGAGAGGACAGAGGGGCAGAATGGCTCTCTGGGTCACTTCAACATGGCAAGAGATTTAAAGAGATTGAACCCAGTGAACTTACTATTTCCCAGAGACGCATCCCTCTTTTATTTTGGCTCTATAAACTCAAAAGAGCAAATAGAAGTTGCACATTTCATGTGGTTATGGCATCGCTGCATCAAGCATGAACAAAGGTCAGCATGGTGCGAATCCTAACTTCCACTCTGGTGAAATGTTCACTTAGTCTCCTATTAATATCAATGCATGTGTTATTTACACTTTAATTAAACATTTTGTACTGTGGGTTTGTATTTTTTAATACATACCTTTTTTTTCTCATTATGAAAAGCTCCATTTGAATATTTGACTTGTTCAAATGGTAAGCATTGGACTTGAGATTCACATCATGGTATATTGAAACTGAAATCTGACTGGGACACAATCGATCGATAACAAATCATGTTCATTGAACCATCAAACTACACTAAGGCATTTCATCAAAGATACATCAATAGTTGTCCTTATTTATTCCATAAATGATAGAGCATAGCTAAAAAGATACATCTGGGATTGAGTTGTCAAATCTCAGGATTAAATTTTGTCCGTCGCATATCTTAGCCCCCCCCCCCCCCCCCCCCGCTCTCCCTTTTAGTATATCTGTAGCCACAACACAATGTTAAACGCTTTTGTCCCTCATCTTCTTACAGTGTTTGGCCAGAAACAGGCCAACAGTGTTTCTGGCCAATCACAAAACGTGTCCAACGGGGGCATTGGACTTGGTCTGCCATGTTCTCCCATGGCTGACTTTAATCCTATTACTGTTGGCCATGGCGCATAGATCACGGCCTTTCATCCTTCCCCCATTAGGGTCTATGTGCTGTGCTGTTGACTAGGGGGTGTTGGTGTAGCTTTAATTACATTGTAAGCTATTCACCCCATCCGTGTGTCATAACGTGTTATCCTCTGATTCAGTTATAACCCGCCGTTTGGATCGTAAGGGCTGAATGGGTTTCGCTATTGGGGCGGTGGGGCATTTTCAATCTGTTTCTCACCATGTTAGTTTTGACTGAATTAACGTTTCAAACTTGGTACTTGAGTTCTGTAACATTTTGAACATTTGAATGTTTAGATTGGCATGATAACGGAACTGCAGATTTAAAAGCAGTTGATATGAAATGAATGAATCTAAAGGCCTGTGGAGGAATGGAGATGCAGGCTGTCTAGTCGTGGTGGTTTGGTGTTCAAGCCAGTTCTTTACAGTTCGTGTCTTCTAGGTTGGAAATAGCTTTTTGCTACATTGAACAATTGTGATACGTTGGCCGCATTCTTCCCTATTGGATTTTTTTATTCAAAAGGAACCGGAATTAAATATTTGTTTTCCCTGAGTTTCACTTATCTAGGCAAAGCGATGGCACACACACAGCCTTCCGTGGCTCTCAATAGCCACATTTGTGTGGACATTGACCAGAGTCAATTGCCTGTCAAATGCTATGCATGATTAGATACCAGTGGATATCGGGCCTAATGCAGGGAGCCTCCTATAGAGTCCAGACAGTGGGCCCCCCCCTCCCTTCTCTTGACCTTTTATCTCACCGCTCAGTTCAATGTTAACATCCAGCAGTGTCCAGTTGGCCAGCTCCTGCGCAAAATGGTTCCTTCCCTCTTTTCTCACCCTCACCTCCTCTTGTGTGCTGTCCAGCTGGCTGTGACCTATGACCCGGACAACCTCAACTCCTGACCCTTGGACTCGTTCCCACGCCACACCCTTTTGTGTGGACCGCGCCATGGCAACGCCTCGGTCACTGCTGCCACGGTAACAGATGGACAGGGCCCTGGAAATAACTTCATTCGAGCCGCGGACAATCTGCCCAGGGGTACCCCACACACACCCCAAAGCCCCCCACACACTCCCTCCACCCCTGCACTCTGCGCCCACAGTCCTTCGATTAATTCCGCTGCGGTACTTCTGGTTATGCTATTTAATAAAGTCATTACCATGGTAATCTCAGATTTATCCTGACATGTGCGCTGAAAATGTTCATAGAAATAAGAAGAGCATGTCGTCAACGCAGTAAGCCGCAAAAGGCACGAACAAGATAGACAAATATCCTATTTCACAGTGCTGGTATTTATGGCAGGGAGTGGGAGTGGTAACTAACTTCATCAGCTAACTTTATAATTATTAGCTAAACCACTTTTATTAGTCCTATTGTTTTTCTCACATTCTTCAAAGGGTAGCTTTAAGGAGAGATGTAAAAGAGACAGATTGGAGCAATAGGAATTTGTATGCTACTCCAAAACAAATGGAAAGAACAATAGTAGGATTAACATACCCAATAAGGTGCTTGCAGGACATTTTGTGAAAATGACTTATCACTAATTACATTTCTTGACTTGACCAATTAAGTTGATTATGGGGACAAATGTGTTAAATTAAACAGGGACTGTGTTGAATTGTGTTGAATGGGCCTGTGACCATGTTGGTGTTGTGTTGTCAAAACACACACTTGTCCTTTAATAGAGCAGTCTGATCCTCAATGTCGTTTCACCTCCCACTCAGAGTAAACAAACAAACAAACAAAATGGCTCCTATTGAAACTGCCGAATACTCCCAAAAGCATCATATTTCACAAATCTGTACAATTATGTTTGAAAAGGTTCATCTCATAGGCTGCATCTACACAGGCATCCCAATTCAGATTTTTTTTCTACTAATAGCTTCTTTTAGAGCTGATCTGATTGGTCAAAAGACCAATTAATGACAAGAAGATCAGAATTGGGATGGCTGTATGAACGCAGCCGTATAGGCCTACATGAAAACTAAATGATCTCCCAGTCTTATAAGAACAGTTGTATATTCTATTTATTTTTTCTAGCACTTTTATACAGGGAGAAGTTAGTTGGAAGTTCAGCATAAGATTCAAAAGTGGGAGACGTTTTCAGCTCAGCCCAACAGACTGACTGATCAAGAGGCGCCAACGGTGACCCCAAAAGACAGACCATTGATGCGAAATCACACAAGCGCAACCATTTATTCAATTTTGGATTTTGTATCCCTCTGTCCCGCATCTGCATCACTATCTTTCCCTCTCATTCCACCCCTCCTTGCACCCCCCCCCCCCCCCCCCCCCCCGCCTCTCGCCCAGTTCATTGTACCAAAGGAGATTTTCTTCATTGAGGCCCAGTCTCTTAGGTAACCCCAGTGCTGCATGAAATGAAGAGAGAGAGAGAGAGACGGAGAGAGAGACAGAGAGACAGAGAGAGAGAGAGAGGGAGAGAGAGAGAGAGACAGAGAGAGAGAAAGAGAGAGAGGGGGGAGTGAAGGAAATTGAAAGACAG
Source organism: Oncorhynchus mykiss (assembly GCF_013265735.2). Classification (NCBI taxonomy): domain Eukaryota; kingdom Metazoa; phylum Chordata; class Actinopteri; order Salmoniformes; family Salmonidae; genus Oncorhynchus; species Oncorhynchus mykiss. Next base: position 33,089,546 of record NC_050572.1, on the reverse strand, counting down.
AAGGAGGAACAGGCAGAAAGGCTCGGAGAACGCAAGAGAGAAGGATGCAGGAGCAGAGAAGGCAAGAGTTAAGATGCTAAAGTAGGACAAGTGTGTCAGACATTGAACGCAACGCAGCTAAAACAATAACACATCTGAGGGAAGAAGATCAAAAATATTTCAGGATGAATTTCTACACCTTTGAGCAGCAGTGTTTTTATTTGTTATAACGTGTCAATGTTTTTAGGCCTCAACTAAGTCTAGTAGCTTTTTTTGTTGTCTTTAAGGTACTCAACATAGCTTGAATACATCGGTACACTTTAATTGTTGTGCCAATGTGTATGCAACCATGGTTAAGGTGGTCTATAGTGACCTGTTATGATATAAGAGCAGTAGTTAAGGTTGACTTCAGAGCTAGAGGTTGTATCTGTGGCATGGAGCCGTGTCGTAGACCAGATGCAGCAGTTGGACTCTCGTTGGATTCCTGTCCGGGACAGTGGAACAACTTCACTGCTGCTCAACAGATTACTACCACTTTGAAGAAACTTCTCAAGATGAATGGGTAAAAATGGGTGACTAGATTTTATTTTCAAGTCGTGGCTGATATTCAGGAAGGGAAATAATCTTTATTGAACCTTCTAAACATCCTCTGTGGGAAAAAAATGTACTAAGTACTGTAAGAATCAAGATTTGGTTTTTGATATTTAAAAGAGGTTAACTTAACCCGTTTTTAAGCAAACCACTTTTTTTTCTGTAATCAAGTAAAAGGGCATTTTCTGAATTCAAAAGAAAAACAAGTCTTCATTAGACTTTTAAATATGACTTTTTATAGTATCTACTCAAACAAATAACTGTTAACTTTAAGATACGGATATGAAATACTTTATTTCTCTTTGTGGGGCGTGCGGGGCTGCTCTTCAATTGTGAGCAGCACATGGAGCCTCAATGAATGGCTGAGGCCTTTCGAAAGCAGCCCATATTATTCGTTTTGACACAGCTCATATAGAAAGACAAATGTGGCATAGAGCAATTCAGTTTGGGGGGCTACTTTTGTTTCAACCTCTCACTTTTGTTTCCAGCTCTTACCTTGGCTGCTCATGTGTTAACACTCGGCTGCACTAAGTTATCATAGGGAGCTTTTGTCTCTTTGATCCGTGTGACCATGGGGAGCCCTTTTGTATGGGTCACATTGCTGCTGCCTTGGGGTGCTGCCCTGCAAAGTGACCCTGCGTTCATCATTGTGTCATGAACACACAGAAAGGGTGGTTGAGTTAGGGTTTCAGAGGCCTTCATTTCCCTATACGTTTCTCTGTGCCCTCTGTCTATCCAAACGTCTGCCCATCCATCCCTGCTATGTGCTGACCCAGGGGGGGTCCGGAGCTGATTGTCCAAACGCAATTCTTGTGTCTGCCTCCCTGAAACCAGGAGTTGTGGATGGACATCACGCCCCTGACCTCCAGAAATCTCCAGTAATGCAGACATGGAAGGGACAGAAGCAAACGTGTGGGTATAAATGGTCACCTTTACCACGCTGGGCTTTTTCCTAAAAAATATTTGTACTTCTACTATTCTCCAGCTTCTAAACGTGGCTCACGGTGGCGGTTAAGAGCCAGAACAAGAGGTTGAGTCTACTTGGAGGCTGAAGTCATTAGAGGGAGAAATGAATAGCATTTATAATGTTAAGTACTGTTGAATGTGTCCGGTTTGCACTTCAGTCCCTGTTTTCTAGGTTGCTATTTCTTTCACAGCTATTCAGAAAAGGTCTCACAAGATGCACACTTTTAGCAGGAAAGGGGAGAGAGTGAGAGAAAATTAGATTGAATGAATGAAGTGGGGTGTGTGTGTGTGTGTGTGTTTGCATTTGCCTGTGTTTGGCAAAGTTCAGGGGTTAGGCTACGGAATAATAGGGAAAACGAGAGCAAAAGTAAAGCACTGTAAAGGATTTGGAGATTGTAGGGAGAGACGGGGCTTGGGGCGAGAGACTGGGATTATCAGGGAAGGAGGGATTTCAGAAGAGAAAGAAGGAGAAGAAAAGGGCAATAGGACATTTTTGGAGGGAAAGACAAGAGAACAAGGAAGAGAGAAATGTGTAAAGTACGAAGGGCCCAAAATGAGCGCAGAGAGAAAGGGAAGTACAAAATAAGTTGAGAAAAAAAATTGCCAGGGAGGAAGTTCGAGCGAGACTCGGGAAATAGCTATAGAAAGGAAAGAGAAAGAGAGAGGGTGGAGAAAAGAGAGAGACAGGGAGATCAAGAGGGAGGCAGCATTAATATGCTAATGGCCTGGGTGAATGCACAACAGGCCCACTGACCAGGCTAATCACGGGTGGACACACACTGGGGCTAATCCTTCACGCAGCTCCCTCGCACACACCTCCGTGCACACACTGATCACGCACTACTGAACACACACACACAACCCACCCACACATACACTATTTGCACTGACCCACGCAAATAACATAATTTGATGCTAATAATAGCAAAATAGCAAAAAGTCACAGAAACATATATAACATATGCCCTCTCACTCTCACTTTCACACACAAACAGTGTGTGTGAAAGTGAGAGTGAGAGGGCATATGTTATATATGTTCCTGTGACTTTTTGCTATTTTGCTATTATTAGCATCAAATTATGTATATCGCCATGGTTATTTAGCTCTCTGAAGCCACGATTGGACTCGGTGGGCAGAATGTGTCCTCTGGTGGCGTTTCTACCACTCGTTTTGTTAGGGTTTTCTCTTTCCTCTGAGCGGGAGTCAATGAAGCTACTAATATTTACTGAAGAGATTGGCTGCCATCTGTGTGTCTAACCCAGGCTGAAGGAGTGGAGGTGTTATGTGAGCACAGGGAAGTGGTTCCAAACAATTCCTGTAATAAATGCTGTGTCCATGTTTATTAGCTATCATGTCACGTGTAATATCATGTCTTTCACTTAAATAAAAAAACGTTCAAATTAGTTGACTTTTCCCGTTTTGTTTCCTCAAAGTGATTAGTAGCTATATATGAATGGAAACTCAACGCTTTATGTTAAGTAACTGTCTTTGTTATCCATCTCAAGAGTTGAGTTTAAAACAACAAAAAAACTGTCACAGATTTAGGTATTGCATTGTATCTTGAATTGTATCTTGAGCGCTCAGTTACCCAGGGTAAGAACAAGTTACCCCTCAAGTCGAGTGGGGTTTAGAGGGGAGCAGTGGAGACAGCTGGTGGTTGATATTAGAGCAGCACCTCGGGGCAACCTAGCCCTACACTGACATCTGATCACGTCTCAGCTAAGCTAGGCTAATGCTAACTGTGCTCTGGCCAACTCTTATGTCTGGCAGCAATGACAACAACAACAATAGGAGTGTAGCCATAACAACAGCAACACCAATGGAAACTTAACACTCATTTAATTTGATTGGATGGGGATTAAAGTCCCCTCAAATCCACACCAGTCCCATCATATCTGGAAAACAAAAAACTGACCTAAGGTCAACGTCTCTACGGTCAATTTCAGTTAGTGCCACCCGGAAACCTTGGGACATCGATACCCTAAACCTTACCATAATCATAACCCTAACCTTAACCTTAACCCTTAACTCTTAACCTTTGACAACATTAAATGTTTTAGATTTCAACTACATTTAAAATATTTTAACTTTCAATTTCAATGGGGTAACATCAGAGTTGGACATCCCAAGGACCCCACTTGGACTTTTCAGTCAACTTCCTACTCTGTACCCTGGGCTGCTCTCTCCTCTCCTGGTCCGACTACAGCTCTAGACTTCAGAGAAACCTTCTCCAAGTTCACCCCTTCCACTCACTTCGGCCTCTTGGTGGTCTAAGAAAACACAGTACCAAGAGTCAGTAAAAAAAAAAAACAGGTACAATACAATCCAACTGATTTATTCAGAGATGAAACCAAGACTTGCCTTCTAAAATATACATTTTGTTCACCTTACTTGTCACATTTTAATGTCTTTACCTTGATGTACAGATAGGTGGCGGAGTTGGCTGTCACCAACAGTAGAAAGCTATGTAAATGTAAACAAACACTATATAGCCTCAAAACATGTTCAAACTAACATTTTGATATCATGGATGGTCAGTCCTTGCATCCATAGCTCTGTCTATAATTTTGAAAGTGGTTACATTTCTCCAACCCCCATCCCTCTGCTTTTTTACAGAAACAGGGCGGGGAGTGGCTTTGTTACTGTTTCAACTGCTGATCGCCACTTTAACTAATTTCATCATATACTGTAGATATGACCATAACATCAGCATATAACAGTGCTTGCCAGCCTCTCTTACAGGGCAACATCTGTGATGGGCCTATAGTGACTGAAATTACATGAAAATACAAAAGCATTGTGTGATACTTTGCATTGCTATTGAATTATTATTAGTTCATCTTTATGAGCAGTAAAGCAGCCATAAAAGTTAAACTGTGAGATGTTTAAAGGAAGTTGTATACAAATCAGCTGAATATAATAACTTTAGTGTTACCTGAGCAGATCACCTTTAATGGAGCCACCAAAGTTAGCCCTGTGCCTCTTCCACAGTCCCTGAGCGCAGGCTCAGGTTGTCACAACTTCCGCCGAAGTCGGCTCCTCTCCTTGTTCGGGCGGCGTTCGGCAGTCGATGTCACCGGCTTTCTAGCCATCGCTGCTCCATTTTTCATGTATCCATTTGTTTTGTCTTGTTCCCTTGCACACCTGGTTTTCATTCCCCAATCATCATATGTATTTATTCCTCTGTTCCCCATCATGTCTTTGTGTAGGATTGTTTTGTGTTACGCTGGTTTGTTCCGTGTTTATTGTTTACACGAAGATTGTTACTTTGTTAACTTTATATAGTTGTGGAGCATTTACACTTTTGCCTATTTTGGTTGGAGGTTTTTTGACACAGTTGCGTCCTACTGTTATTCTCTCCTGCCAAATAAAGTGTGCTGTTCAGAACTCTCTGCTCTCCTGCACCTGACTTCTCCACCAGCAGCACCCAGCCATAACACAGGTCCATTACAGTACACTTCAAACCCTTCAGTGCGTTTTCCAAGTAGTCTTGAAACAGTGGAGCCACAGTCCAACTGTCTACACCAAAAAAATCAGCGACATCCTTCAATTTCCAGCCATATTTTACAGGCTACATATTCCTCTTTCCCTGTTGGTACCACTCCACTCTACCAACGCAGCGACTGCCTCCTCCCACCAGCCTCACATCATCAGACTCTGGAGAAAGAAGAGTGCATGCTATTTATTTATACATTCTCAACAAGGCGCTACAGACAAGCTGCCTACAGACTACCTCTGCATCCTGCCTGTCAGTCAGCTTCACGCGCTGACGTCCAGGACTGATTGGACTTCAGCTCCACTCTTCCAGAGCAGAAACCAGCTTCATCCACAAACTTGACAAAATCAGATCAAAAAGAGACGGTAGAACGTTCAGTTTTGTTGACGATACTAGTATTTTCATCCCCCCCCAAAATTTGAATATTAAATGAAAATTTAAAATACCCTAATTTTGTTTGATACAATCTTTAATACAACATATATCAATCTTACCTGAACAGATTACATTAGCATAATTACGCTTATGCACAAAGACACCATCTCCGTGTGAGACTAATGTACACTTCTCAAGAGTAGAATCCTGACCATAGCAATCAATACATGCTTGTTTCTATCCTCTACTTCCCTCCAAACTGAGGTCTGTAAGTTGCAGCTACAGCTGTCCCACAGTCCATCTTTCTCCACACAATATTAGCTGCTTTCAAGTTGAAATACAGTCCTCCAGTATCCATAGAAAACACCCCTGCTTTCCAAACACAGGAGCTGGTTTCATTCATCACTCTGAATGGGCCTAAACAACCAGGTAGGAAAATACAAGGGTGAGGACAGGTTATATGCCAGAATTATTTTGATTGTAACAGTAGTAGTGTCAGTGCTTTTAACATTGTAACAGCAGTTACTACAGAACAGTTCTTTGGAGCTGTTTTTCTACAAACCTGCTGGGCTGCCGATTTGAGCCTGTATATCTGAGAATAAAGATAAAAGATTTAACATATCCCATAATGTGATGGGAAGCATATTAATATGTGTGTTTGTGCTTTTAAATCACACTAACTGCGAACTGAACCACACATTGATAGTTGCTTTTCCACTTGACCACTGGTGGGTGTTTTTCTGGAAGGTTCCATCTTCGTTAGGGAGAGTTTCTCCATACTCCACATCTTCATGGTGATCCGGTCCGTCTTTCTGCCAGAACACCATGACTCCACTGGGGTAGAAACCTGTAGCGTGGCAGGTCACTGGAGAAGAGTGGGTCTTCTGGAGCAGAGACACTGATGGAGGGAGAGAAGAAGTGAGAGGATGTTGTGCCTCACACCAGTAATAGGTTTTGATTGAATAGGGCCCCATGTGTCTCAGTACCTATCCTCTTCAAGATGCTGCCTATTTATTTATTTAACTAGGCAAGTCAGTTGAATTACCAACATCAATAATGTTATTTATTATTTATGTCAATATCTATGTCATTACCTCGCATGCCCCTTGAACGTCTGTCTACATTAGAGTATGCTGATTCATTTTCATGGTCATCAGCACCAGAGTTTGAGGCTGTTGTTCATCTCTGTTCTATTCCTCCTTCTGTTACACTGAGATCATGTATCTAAACAGAGCAGCGTCCCAACCAGCATCACCCCAGAACGGATATGAGTTTGTAGGTTTCAGTATCAATACGTCATGAAACACAGCACATGTTGCAGGGGCAAATGAGAACGGACAGACAGAAGATTGAGACACGCAGACAAGCAAACTAATTGAAAACTGCATTTGATCTGAAACAGAAGAACATGGTCTATAACAGTCATACTGTAATTATACCAAGTCTATGATAGACACATGGTCTTAAAACAGAAACATACAGTAAGAGACCACCACCTCACTGAGTGGTCCTTACACCCTATAGAAAGACCCTGTATTATAACCAGACTTGTGAATGAGAGAAGCCATCTTGATCTTTGTCAGGTTCATGTTGTTGCAGTTTCCCCATCACTGAAATTCACTACATTGTGTTGAAAGGTCATTATTTTGTATATATCAGATGAATTGGAATAAAGGGGGGAAAACACAAACAGTATCAGTGTCGTTGTGACAATTGCCAATAAAGTACTGTATTTCTAATTTAAGACAAGCCAGTTTAGATAACCTGCAAGTGTATTGTGGTAGGCCTAAATACAGGAAGGTCTTGCAACAACTTGATGCTGTAAGTTTAGTTCTGACAATGGCCTTGACTCAAATCAATAACATGGGAGGAGGATCACTTTGACGTGAAAGAGGTGGAACAATGCATCAATATGAGAATGGCATAATAGAGCTACATGTATCTCAGGTTAAGGTCAGAGCTTTATTTGGCGTACTGGATGTGACCCATTGAAGGAGGTGAATCATGTTGGATCTAGCTCCATGTGATATTAAATTGTTTTATATCATCACACTGAAAAACACAGCAACAAAATAATACAGCATAGAAATGCAATCAAAGTACTGTGCACACACACACAGAGAAACATGAGCAGCGCGCGCACACACACACACACAGAGGAAGGTGGTGTCAAACAGTGTTGAGGTAAATACCACACCCTTTCATGTAAGAGCCTCAGTATGCAGCTATCTTGTGTCTATCTATCCTCAATCATAAGATGGCCGACACATGGGGATCTTTTTTCATATCCATACTGCCGAGTGGGACGTAGGCCTATTACAGTGACACATTTTCATTTAAGAAGGGTTTTTGTTTCACTAAGACTATAGGCTACTGAAAGAACTAGAACAGAGCCAGTGGATACTAGCTGAAAACTCTTTGACCATAACTACAGTAACAAGCCTACAAGTCCAACCAAGTCATCTTTGGACACTCATTTTCTCTCCCCAATGAAAATGTGTTCCTGAATTCTTGCCCACTCCCACAGTGTGTTCTGGTACTTTTGACGGGAAAACTAAATCAATAACCAAATCAAACCCTGATAAGAATCATAAAAGCAACAAACCATCAGTCCAATATGTCTACAGTGAAGGATCAACAATATCACAGTGTCATCTATAGGTAGATTAACTCTTCTCACCACTGTTTGAGAGGAATCACCTGATGAGTCATGACTTTTGGGTGTCTTCGTCGCTCCGTGGTAAAGTTTCCCCTAGGTACAGATAGATATAGGATCAGCTTCCCCTACCCTTAACCATTAGTGGGGAAAATGAAAATAAAAATAAGAAGTTGCCTCATCACAAATCTTGGATCAGATTACCCTACTCACAATCCTAACATAAACAATGGGTGGTAAAATAAATATCTGACCCTGTTCATAGACTTTGTTACTGTCAACAGAAAACAGGCATTTGGCACATACCCCAGGAAGTAAGGACAAAGCAGAGGCCATAGCCTGTTTATCAGATGGATTCTATAACCTGAGACTATCTTGACACTTTGTTTCTCTGCATTTCGCAAAACGATCAGGAAATTCTGTGACATTCCAACTCAGGAAGAATGAAAAACATTATATTTTCTATTGAAAAGACAGCTGATTTCATCTGATGATTGGATATGCAAAACATATTTAGCCATTTTCAAATGGGATTAGAAGTTGAATAGGATCTATTAGTCTCTAGGGTTACAAAAATTTGATATGAAGTTATGTTTGTTATGTGACACAAAGAAAACTCCATTTGGAATAATGACTTGTTCAAAAAACAATTTTTATCTAGATAAACTTTATCTAAGTTTTAAGTTCCTCGGCGTACACATCACGGACAAACTGAAATGGTCCACCCACACAGACAGTCTTGTGGGGTATGCATGGTGTCCGAGCTGTGCGCCAGTAGTTTAGACAGACAGCTCGGTGCATTCAACACGTCAGTACCTCTCATAAATAAAAGCTGTGATGAAGTCGATCTCTCCTCCACTTGTAGAATATGTGACTTGCATAAGATGTGGTAGATCATTGCTTTATGTGTAGAGCATCCATAATGTACAAAGCACAAACACTTGCAAAAAAAGTTGTTGTTTAACTTGACCCATCACCAACTTATTCTACAGAACCTACTCGCCCAAAAAGAAAGAAAAATACCACCACTTCAAGTGAAATATGTACAAATGGAACACGTAGACAGGCCTTGTTAAATTGTATAACTATCAGCTAGACACGATAGTGTGAGCAAAGCTTTAACATCACACAATTACTGTATCTTATACTACATTTACCTGTACGGCCGAGTGTTCCATTGGCTCTAATATACATCTGACACAGTTGTAATATTACATTATATAATTCCACAAAATTACAGCACAACTTTTCAAAAGCCAAACCATCAATGAAATGAAAGTAAAACCTAAGGAAATTACCAAAGAATATTTCTGACTACAGATGTTTTATATATGGATCATGTGTTCAGTGTGTGTGTGAGACTGAAGTTTCCGTTTGTTATTTCCGTTGCGGTCCTCTTCAGCTCCTAAAAACACATGAGAAGAGAGAGGTTACACACACAAACACACTCCAAACAGTAGCAGTATGTTCCAGTGTGGTAGCGTTTGGATCTCTAGTTTGCTCATTAATACGAGGACATCTTAAGTGACTTACTCTGATGTTACAGAAGTGCAGAGGTTTCTCAAATCTTCAGGAGACCTTTCCCAGAGTTGTCAGAGTCAGTGTCGGAAGCTAAAACAGAAATAAAACACCAATGTTAGAAAGAGACTGATTGAAAGATATGAGTTCAGGTTAATTTACAACTTCCTAATGCATGGTTCACAGTAAATAAAACCATCCATATTAACTAAGTAGCTACATCAGTTAACATTAAGTTTGAACCCACATCACAATCTACAAGGAAAAGAGACAACCACATTCTAAAATGGATACAGTCAAACAAAACCAAAAAGTCTGATATTTTCAGAATAGTGAACAACATGAAGGTCCCCACTTACAGCTGGCTGGAACAAAGCCTGAAACAGAGATAAACGTTGTGTTATTATGGACTCCGATTTGGTGGAATATTACAAGAGAACATGTTTGACATTATTCTGAATCCTGTATTTCTACTGCAGACATCACACAACATGAGTGACAACGTGACTCTTTATTTACATTAAACAGGTCAATTCAAACATACTTCTACCATCACTAACTAGAATCTACAATACTATTACTTGTAAACCAGTACTGACTACTACTTCTAAAGTAAATCACAGCTGATAATGTCTAAGATGACAGTGTATCCTACATATGACAATAGAAAGAGGTCTTTCTCTCCTCACACCTTTCTTGCTCTTCTTCTTCCAAATGACAACCCCAACAACAACAACGACCAGGAGGAGAGCTACCACCCCTCCAATGATGGGGATACAGTTGGGGGCTGGGTCACCTGTAATCAGAACAGAGCATTCAGACTACAGTGCTAGATAGTACATTTTGATCTCAAATGAACTCTAAGCAACATCAATAAAAATTCAGGAGGTCAATGAGAACATGTGGTCAGAAAGGTAGTGTTCCTGAGCAGGTGAGTAAACTTAAATTAGGAATATTTGGTAGGAGGGTTATGTATAGTGTATAAAAAAAAAATCTTTCTCCCTCTTACCCCAGTTGGTCTGGATCTCAAACTCAGTCAGAACCTTGATGAAGTCCTCCTTGATACCAGTGACCTGAACCACACACTGATACTTGTTGTTCTTCCACTCCTCAGGCGTCACTGTGAGGTGGGTGCTTTTCTGGAAGGTTCCATCATCGTTTGGGAGAGTCTCTCCATTCTCCACATCTTCATGCTGTTCTTGCCCATCTTTCTGCCAGAACACCATGACTCCACTGGGGTAGAAACCTGTAGCGTGGCAGGTCACTGGAGAGGAGGGGGTCTTCTGGAGCAGAGACACTGAGGGAGGGACTGGAGAGAGAATAAAATAGAGAGGGGGAGGAAGAGAGACATACAGGCATAGTGATGAGAAACAATTACAGGGAGCGGAACAGCAATAGATAAAAATAAATAACTTGAATATGACGTGCAGTACGGAAATGTAAATAAAAATACACAATATCATATCACTTTTCTGGCTGTAAATTCATATAATCTCCTGTGTCTCTGTACCTGTCCTCTGCAGAGTAGTCTTCCCATAGTCCAGGTACTTCTTCAGCCACTCAATGCAATCCTGGGTGAGGTAGCTTTTCTTGCTCTTAATGCCAGACAGGTCCATTTCCCACTTCATTTTGGAGTGGAGAGCCTGCGGGACTAAGGCAATCCATGTCGCCGTCTTCACGTCAAATGTCAGGAGGTCTTGTCCATCATATCCAATATGGTGAAACCCTTCTGTGAATCCTGTCTCATCATCCCATGTACAGCCATACATGTCCTGGCTAATGTGTATGCCTGAGAGAGAGAGAGATTACATTAGAAACACTGACATGCAAACATTAACTTTCTTTACACAGAACTCACATTGAACACACAAAACCATACGACTTCTGCACGGAGTAATTTAAATTATATCAAAATGTAGTCACACAGTACGATCACACAGACTGGGGTCTCTGAAGCTCACCTCCTGTTTGATTGAAACGCTTCTGTGCTATCTGAATGTTGGTTTTGAAAATGCTCTCTGCACTTTTCAGGTTCTCTGTGGTGCTATCCCAATACTGCTGGTCAAAAAACGTCTCCATCCAGCTCTGCTTGGGGACCTTCCTCTTCGTGATGCTGTCATAGTGGCTAATGACCTGATCATTCACCATCCCCATGTCCACAAACTCAGGGAAGGCTGGGATTTCTGAGGAGGTTGTGTAGAAGTAGCGCAGGGAATGTCTCACTGTAACAGAGAAGGTACTTTAAGGTACTGTACATGGAACGTTAATGAGTGTGCATATGCATGTTCTCGGCTAGGCTAAGTGAACGTCTGTGCCTCGCATACTCCCTTAAAAAGACCTTTGCTTGAAAAGGAAATGGGGGAAAAAAAAGTGGCAATAGTACATTGTCCATCTTGAGACGCCATAGCCACTATACACTTGCTCAAAATGGTCTGAATTAAACAATGATAACTCAAGAAATCTGTTGATTTTAATATTTTGCTGATGAGATCTTAAATAAAGCAATTTTACAACTGAGATGTTTGGAGCAGTATTTCTCAAGTGAAAAAATGTGCATGAAAACAAGTCTCATTGTTTTCATTCAAACACTTTGTTGAAGAATCCCTACTGTTGACCAATCATACACAAAAGGCCGTAGCCCTCACCTACAGAACATTGGCTTGCCTCAAAAAAAATTGTGAACACGAAGACCGAAAAATCACTTGCCGAAGCAAAAAACATCAAGATGTCGTCATAATATATGCATAAACTTTAGGATGGGAAGCATGCAGACCGCCTTTAAAAGAAGCAATAACAATGTCAGCGCTAGCCAACCTTCATTGATATTATAGCACCACTAACATACACTACTAACCCTTCCTCAATCAATCAATAATTAAAATGTAAAAAAATAACAGTATTTTTGGAGTACCATCATACGCCGAAGACGTGGATGTTGAATATGGCAGCCCCCCGTACCGCTGGTTTAAATGAGGAAGACACATTTCAGTTGTACAACTGACTAGGTATCCCCCTTTCCCTTAAGTATGACATGCAAACCTATTGAGGTTATATATATATATATATATATATATATATTTATTATCCTACTGTAGGTGTAGGATTTTATTCATGTATTTGATCAGAACTATACAGAACCTATAAAGAAGGGCACTCAACATGTACAGCACTGACACAAATGACAGGTGGAAAGGAATTGATAATAGAAGATTGTGGGAGCTGTACTGTTAGATTTCAGTGCAGCCTTTGATATAATTGTCGATAACCTGTTTAAAAAAAACACTTGTTATGGCTTTTCAACCTCTGCCATATCGTGGATTCAGAGTCATCTAATTGAGCATATATATTTTTTAATTTGTATGTAAGCTTCTCTAAATGTTAAACATGTAACGTTTGGTGTACCGCAGGGCAGTGCTCTTGGCACTTTTCATATTTTGTTTACCAATGGACCTGACACTGGCATTAAAACAAAGCCTGTGTGTCGATGTATGCTGAGGATTCAACCCTATACGCGTCAGCAACCACAGCTAGTGAACTCACTGCAATCCTAAACAAAGAGTTTGTCAGTTTTAGAATGGGTGGCCAGTAGTCCTGAATATCTCTAAAACTAAGAGAATTGCATTTGGTACAAATCATTGCCTAAGTTCTAGACCTCAGCTGAATCTGGTAATGAATGATGTGGCTGTTTAGCAAGTTGAGAAGACTAAATTACTTGACAGCTTACATTCTAAGGTAACACCATGGTCAAAACATATATACACACACTGAACAAAAATATAAACCCAACATGTACAGTGATGGTCCCATGTTTCATGAGCTGAAATAAAAAGGTACCAGAAATGTTCCATATGCACAAGTGAGCATTTCTCCTTTGCCCAGATAATCCATCCACCTGACAGGTGTGGCATATCAAGAAGCTGAATAAACAGCATGAGCATTACAAATGACACCTTGTGCTGTGGACAATAAAAGGCACCTAAAATGTTGAGTTGTCACACAACACAATCCCAAAGAGGTCTCAAGTTGAGGGAGCTTGCAATTGGCATGATGACTACAGGAATGTCTACCAGAGAATTGAATGTTAATTTCTCTACCAAAACGTCATTAAAGAATTTGGTAGTACGTCTAACCGGCCTCACAACCGCAGACCACATGTAACCACACCAGCCCAGGACCTCCACATGCTTCTTCACCTACGGGATCGTCCGAGACCAGCCACCCAGACAGCTGATGAAACTGGGATTGCATAATTTAAGAATTTCTGCACAAACTGTCAGAAACCGTCTCAGGGAAGCTCATCTGCATGCTCGTCGTCCTCATCAGGGTCTTTACCTAACTGCAGTTCGGTGTCGTAACCAACTTCAGCGGGCAAATTCTCACCTTCGATGGCCACTGGCACGCTGGAGAACTGTGCTCTTCACAGATAAATCTCGGCTTCAACTGTACCGGGCAGAGTGGGCGAACGGTTTGATTATGTCAACGTTGGGAACAGAGTGCCCCATGGTGGGTTATGGTATCGGCAGGAATAAATCGACTGCAATTTGAATACACAGCGATACCGTGACGATATCCTGAGGCACACTGTCGTGTCATTCATCCGCCGACCATTGCACAGCATCATGCCGCAAGGATCTGCACACAATTCCTGGAAGCTGAAAATGTCCCAGTTCTTCCATGTCCTGCATACTCACCAGACATATAACACATTGCGCATTTTTGGGATGCTCTGGATCCACGTGTACGGCAGCTTGTTCCAGTTCCCGCCAATATCCAGCAACTTTACACAGCCATTGAGGAGCGGGACAAGATTCCACAGGCCACAATGAACAGCCTATCGTGCTGCATGAGGCAAATGGTGGTCACACCAGATACTGATTGGTTTTCTGATCCACGCTGCCATCTGTATTCTCAGTTATGTGAAATCAATAGATTGTGGCCTAATGAATTTTTCAATTGACTGATTTCCTTATATGAACTGTAACTCAGTAAAATCTTTTAAATTGTTGCAGTTATATTTTTGTTCAGTGTAAAATCAATGATCGTAAACATGGGGAGAGGTCTGTCTGTAATAAAGAGACACTACACAAAGCAAGTCCTGCAGGCATTAGTTCAATCTTATCTTGATTATTGTCCAGTCATATATGGTCAAATGCTGAAAAGGACCTAGTTAAACTGCAGCTGGCCCAGAACAGAGCGACATATTTTGCTCTTCATTGTAATCAGAGGGCTAATATATCAATACCATGCATGCCAGTCTCGCTTGGCTAAGAGTTGAGGAAAGACTACGCATCACTTCTTGTTTTTATAAGGAGCAATGTGTTGAAAATTCCAAATGGTTTGCATAGTTAATTCACACAGCACTAACACACCCCACCAGGGGTCTTTTCACAGTCCCCAGGTCCAGAACCAATTCAAGGAAACATACAGTATTATACAGAGCCACGATTGCATGAAACTCCAATCTCATTAAGGCATGTGAAGACCAAACCTGGTTTAAAAAATAAATAAAACAGCAACTTCACCCATGTGACCTACTTTTTCTGTGCATGTACTGACATGTTATTGTAACTGCTGTGTAACACATACATTTAAAACAACATGCAGTGTGGATGTAAATTGTAAAGTATTTTGTTTGTAATGTCTTTTTCGTTATGTGTCGGGTCCCCAGTAAGACTAGCTGTCGCCATTGGCGTCGGCTAGTGGGAATCCTAATTAAATCTAAAACAACAACAAAAACACATTTTACAACTTTTGAAGGCCCTCGGAATCAATTACAGTGGGGTCTCAAATGACTGTTGCTTGTTCGAATAGTAGAATACAAGGTGCAATTTCGAAATTTGGTTGTGCATCAACAGTTCTCTTGGTATGGCAGTCCCTGATAGTCACTCAATTAGCCCATGTCCAGCCCATTGATTCGTGACCACAGCAAAGTTGCATATCCCAGGCCTATAGTAACATAGAACAGACTGCGCGTCACCAAACACCAGGGCAAACTATATACTTAAGGTTAAGATCGAAACTGATACATGCGCTTCACAGCCATTATAGCATATGAGTCAACATCTCACAGTGGACAGCATGCCTCCATATTGTTGGACATATAATGGAATTCACGTTTCTTTACTATACTGTGTTTGTTTTATCGAGTGATGCTGTTATTTTATTCTAACTCATGTTGTTTGTTTATTCTAAGGCCGTCGGCGGACGAACTGTCATATTTTTATTTGAAACAATAAAACATCAGTGTTTAAAATGGTATGAGTCACGTGTATATATCCTACAAAAAAAATCCAACAATAATACAAATATACTAAACAATAATGTGGAAATCACTGACCCGATAAAGCTCCATGAATACAAAAGAGGATAATAAAATTGGTCTTCATGGCGTCGATGAGTCTGGTTTTCATTAACGTTGTCCGAATTCGGGAACAGTTTGTATCTAATTCAGTAATATAGCCAATTTAAACTGTATTACAATTTAAATTGCCTACATTATTGATTTGTTCCACCAAACTTCAGCACCGCTAAGGACGCAACCAGTGAAAATGTGTTTCTGTCCTAGCAAGGCCAATTTATACCGCTCTTCTGTTTCCCCTATTAATTGTAGGAACCCAATAGGAAATCAGAAAGATACTTCGTCACCAAATACCAGGAGGACAAACGTATTCAAGGTTATGGTCGAAATTGAAAGTAAAGTCATGTCACTGTTGATGTTCAAAAACGGTTGGCAAAGGGAAAAAGGACTATAGGGTGACAGATGGATGACTGAAAATTGACTTAAATTAGGTTCAAAGCATAGCCATGTTCAAATTGTACCCTACTCTTTTTCTGCTTACTTTTTGAGATAGCATAGCATATGCCTTGTTCAATATAACAGTGATATTCAGGTCTGAAAGTCAGAGTTCTAGATAGATGCTCGAGTTTCCGACTTGGAATTCAGAGATAGATGACCATTCAAAACGATTTTTCCCAGTAGTAGCAAGTTTTCCCCCGAGTTCCCTGTTGTCCTGAACACTCGAAAGTCGGCCAATCCCGTGTTTCCAGTTTTGCACGCACAAAAACACCGCTGCTGTTTCCATACACACCATGTGACCACCCTGAGAGAAATAACCAACTTCGCCATGGTGTTCGTTGGAGAAAGCCTATGGGGAAAATTAATGACGTTTTTGTAAGGATAAATGCCGGAAATAAATGATGTGGTAAACACAGGCATTAAGAGATATTACGTTCTGTTCTATGAGATTATATTTATTAACTAACATAGCCTAACTTTGTGAATTTTGAATAATTTATGTAATACAAAAAAGCACACAACTGCTTCATAATTCATAAAGGTCATGTTAACTGTGTAACGAGTGCGCTGAGAGTCGGGAAGCAAGTTCAGGGAGTGAAAAATGTCATTAATAAATTAACAAAACAAGAAACACGAACAGCGCACCGACATGAAACAGGTACAGAAACAATGACTACTGGGGAAGAAACCAAAGGTAGTGACAAACAGCAAAAAAATAAACGTCCTCTCACTGTCAACTGCGTTTATTTTCAGCAAACTTAACATGTGTAAATATTTGTATGAACAAAACAAGATTCAACAACTGAGACATAAACTGAACAAGTTCCACAGACATGTGACTAACAGAAATTGAATAATTTGTCCCTGAACAAAGAGGGGGGTCAAAATAAAAAATAACAGTCACTATCTGGTGTGGCCACAAGCTGAATTAAGTACTGCAGTGCATCTCCTCCTCATGGACTGCACCAGATTTGCCAGTTCTTGCTGTGAGATGCTACCCCACTCTTCCACCAAGGCACCTGCAAGTTCCCGGACATTTCTGGGGGGAATGGCCCTAGACCTCACCCTCTGATCCAACAGGTCCCAGACATGCTCAATGGGATTGAGATCCGGGCTCTTCGCTGGCCATGGCAGAACACTGACATTCCTGTCTTGCAGGAAATCACGCACAGAACGAGCAGTATGGCTGCTGGCATTGTCATGCTGGAGGGTCATGTCAGGTTTAGCCTGCAGGAAGGGTACCACATGAGGGAGGAGGATATGTTCCCTATAACGCACAGTGTTGAGATTGCCTACAATGACAAGAAGCTCAGTCCGATGATGCTATGACACATCGCCTCAGACCATGACGGACCCTCCACCTCGAAATCGATCCCGTTCCAGAGGACAGGCCTCGGTGTAACACTCATTCGTTCGACGATAAACGCGAATCCGACCATCACCCCATGTGAGACAAAACCGCAACGTCAGTGAAGGGCCATTTTTTCCAGTCCTGTCTGGTCCAGCGACAGTGAGTTTGTGCCCATATGCGACGTTGTTGCCGGTGATATCTGGTGAGGACCTGCCTTACAACGGGCCTACAAGCCATCAGTCCAGCCTCTCTCACACAAAATGGCGCTGGAAGAAATGGCAGCAGTTTTACGGGCGCCCAACCAATTGTGCTATTATGTGTTTTTTTCCCTGAGCTAAAGGGTAGAGCTGCCGCTTTCAAGGTTGCGGGACTCTAACCCGGAAGCTTACAAGAAATACTGCTATGCCCTGCGACGAACCATCAAACAGGCAAAGCGTCAATACAGGGCTAAGATTGAATCATACTCGTAATCATACTCATACCGACACTCGTCTTATGTGGCAGGGCTTGCAAACTATTACAGACTACAAAGGGAAGCACAGCCGCGAGCTGCCCAGTGACACGAGCCTACCAGACGAGCTAAATCACTTCTATGCTCACTTCGAGGCAAGCAACACTGAGGCATGCATGAAAGCATCAGCTGTTCCAGGCGACTGTGTGATCACACTCTCCGTAGCCGACGTGAGTAAGACGTTTAAACAGGTCAACATACACACGGGAGGTGTGTTCCGGGCATGTGCTGACCAACTGGCAGGTGTCTTCACTGACATTTTCAACATGTTCCTGATTAAGTCTATAATACCAACATGTTTCAAGCAGACCACCATAGTCCCTGTGCCCAAGAACACAAAGGCAACCTGCGTAAATGACTACAGAGCTATAGCACTCACGTCTGTAGCCATGAAGTGCTTTGAAAGATTGGTAATGGCTCACATCAATACCATTATCCCATAAACCCTAGACCCACTCCAATTTGCATACCGACCAAACAGATCCACAGTTGATGCAATCTCAACAAGCATGGGGAAACAGTGTTAAAACCCTTTACAAGGAAGATCTGTGAAGTTATTTGGATTTTTACAAATTACCTTTGAAAGACAGGGTCCTGAAAAGGGGCCATTTTGTTGTTGTTGCTGAGTTTATATAGGGCAGGTAATCAAGGAGGTGATGGAGTCCAGGTGAGTGTGACCTAGAGGCTGGAGAGGGAGTACACGTGACAAACTGACTGCTATTTTCTCATAGAACAAAACCTGTAAGATCTCCTAAACCTGTGTTAATCTCAGACCTTATTTTCTGAGTTTATTCCAAATCCCTATCATTTTTTCGCACAGGAGAGATTTCCGAGTTCCCAATAGTTTTGAACGCAGCATCTATAAAGAGACCTGGCAGTGTGGTGCCAGGACAACAACTTCTCCCTCATCGTGAGCAAGACAAAGGAGCTGATCATGGACTACAGGAAAAGGAGGTTTGAGCATGCCTCCATTCCTATCGGGGCTATAGTGGAGAAATGTTATGTTCCCTGGTGTCCACATCGCTAAGAACCTATAATGGTTCAAAAACACAGACATAGTCGTGAGGAGGACACGACAACACCTATTCCCCTAAGGAGGCTGAAGAGATTTGTTATGGGGCCTCAGATCCTCAAAAAGTTATACAGCTGCACCATCAAGAGCATCCTGGCTGGTTGCATCACAGCTTGGTATGGAAACTGCTTGGCATCTGAACGCAAGGCGCTACAGAGTGTAGAGCATACGGCCCAGTACATCACCGGGGCCGAGCTCCCTGCCACCCAAGACCTCTTTACCAGGAAGTGTCAGAGGAAGGCCCCAAAAACTGTCAAAGACTCCAGCCACCCAAGTCATAGCCTGTTCTCTCTGTATCGTGGAAATATTTGCTCAATCATATTTCTCAGATACCGGAACTTGTGAATTCAAATAGACTTTATTACAAAGTAACCAGACGAGCTGGCCCATGGACCAACTGTCACCTTCTGACCTTAGTTCCTTTGTTTTGTCTATTGTTTTAATATGGTCAGGGCGTGAGTTGGGTGGGTTGTCTATGTTAGTTTTTCTATGATTTGCTATTTCCGTGTTTGGCCTGGTATGGTTCTCAATCAGAGGCAGCTGTCAATCGTTGTCCCTGATTGAGAACCATATTTAGGGAGCCTGTTTTCTATTGTGTTTTGTGGGTGGTTGTTTTCTGTTGTGTGTCTGCACCAGCCAGAACTGTTTTCGGTCGTTCTCTTTGTTATTTTCGTGTTCATTTAATAAATATGGACACATACCACGCTGCACCTTGCTCTTATTCCACCACCAACGACCAATAAGTACACCAACTGCCAGACTCAGTCTCAGTCCACTCCTTTTATACAGTTTCATGCTTATACAAGTTTCATAGTCCCTCCAGGTTATGCCAATAACCATATCTCCTTGACTTTACTCCACCATTGTTTCCAAATCTAAATTATTTCCTCTAGACAGGGTTTCCCCCCCTCTAGTTCCTTGGATCAATTATATTGGTGGCACGCCTATACATTATTTCCAGAAAATAATAAGTACAGATTACTATAGGCAATTATAAGATTGCTACATGTGTAACGTATGTGAAACGGCTAGCTAGTTAGCGGTGGTGCGCGCTAAATAGCGTTTCAATCGGTGACATCACTTGCTCTGAGACCTTGAAGTAGTGGTTCCCCTTGCTCTGCAACGGCCGCGGCTTTTGTGGAGCGATGGGTAACTGTGGGACTGTATAATGTCTCTTTGTTATTTTTAATGTGTTACTATGTTTCCTTTAGTTTATTTAGCACATTTTTCTTACTTACTTTGAAAAAAAAAACCTGCATTGTTGGTTAAGGGCTCATAAGTAAGAGTTTCCATTTCACTCTACACCTGCTGTATTTGGTGCATGTGACAATCTATTCACAGAGAAGTATCAGGACCATAGACATGAATAAAGCATTTCAGTCTTTGGGTCTGAGAAAAGCCTCATAACAATGTTATTTATTATTTGACATACGAACACTGGTTATAATGACATAATTTGTGAGAAGTCAGTTGTGACAATGTATATTCAGTTTACATGAGTGTTATAACTGTCAATCAGTCAACCTGGGGCGGCAGGTAGCCTAGTTGTTAGCGTGTTGGGCCAGTAACCGAAAGGTTGCTGGATTGAATCCCGATCTGACAAGGTAAAACTCTGTTGTTCTGCCCCTGAACAATGCAGTCATTGTAGGCTGTCATTGTAAATAAGAATTTGTTCTTAACTGACTTGCCTAGTTAAATAAAAAAATAAAAATTAAAGATACAAAAAGACAAACTTAACTAATCAGTCAGCCCTATCTGTCTTGACATCTCCCTTCCTTTCTCTCGCTCTCCCCCATGATATCCAAGTGCATTTGAAAGACAGACTTATTTAAAAGTGTATAAATGTTTCTTAGAATGGAAAAGGTAAGACATGTACCGTGCCATTCAAGAGAACGGTCTTTGGAACAGTATTTGTGCGTGCATTATCCCAAATAACCACCAGGGGTAGCTATCAGACAGCTATTTGCAAGGGAAATCGAAGTTGCTTCTCCACATATCCGGCGAAAAGTGAGAAAGATGGCTACAGAGAGATTCCAAACCTGTCGTCTTTGATTAATGATTGTCATTCTGGATGGAATATAGCGATAGTATCACCCCCTCAAAAATACATTGTGACGGAAAATAACCCCGTCACAGAGGTGGTCATAGTGGTGCGAGCTTGAAAGTCTCTCGTTACAATCTAGTCCATAGCAAGCTAGCTAACGTTAGTTGTGCTGCTAGCCTAGCCACACCGGCCAGCTGTCCTTCAAATTCCTTGGTAAGTAGCAACTAGCTAGGGTAGCTAGTCCCACTAACTAGCTCGACAGCAAGTCACCTTTTTTTGGTACGCTAGCTACACGGATAGCATGACAATAGTGTGACATTACGATTCTACCGGAGTCTGACAGTTTGCTCAATGATGTATATCATTGTGAAAAAAAATAAGTTTAGAAAAGTAGTTCGCTAGTTACGATACAACAAAGGAAGACGTCAATATGCATGAAATGTCAAGGAGAGTGTAATGAGATGTACCTATGTTTGCAACTGCGTTGCTTTGACATGTCACTGTTTTTAGAACAACTAGCTAGCTATCCCAAAACATCTTCCCTTGTTGTGTTTTTACTGCATAATTATTACTATTACCACCTGTGCGCCCAAAGACTTGTCTCAACAGCTGTCAAACTGGGTTGCTCAGTTGTAATGCAATCGACTGCAATCTAACCTATACACAGATCTTCTCACATCAGTCTATGTAGGCCTAATTACCTAAAACTAAATGTAATGTGTTTAACATTTCTCGTCATCTTGCATGCGTTTCTATAGATAGGGGTTTTTAAAACAGAAAATGGTGACTCCAGTCAACATCCAAAACCCCAGTAAGACGTGGGAGCTGAGCTTGTATGAGCTGCACAGGAGCCCACAGGTAATGAATCACGTTCCACATAGAAATACTTACATGTATCTAGGTGAGAAGTGATATAACAGCATTGTATTGCATTCACAAAAACAGTTCGATCCTTTTTATAGTTTCTCAGTTAACAAACATTGGTGTGAGGAACAGTGGAATCATTGATTTTGTGCACTTGAAACCAGGCCATGGCCAATCAGGTTAAAGCTGACCCTTGAAGGACATAGATGACCCATAGTTACCTGTATTGCCTGACACATTCCCCTCCCTGCCTGTAGGAGGCAATCATGGATAGCACAGAGATAGCAGTGTCCCCCAGGAGCCTCCACAGTGAGCTGATGTGCCCCATCTGTCTGGACATGCTGAAGAACACCATGACCACCAAGGAGTGCCTGCACCGCTTCTGCTCCGACTGCATCGTCACTGCACTCCGATCAGGGTGAGGGACACACACACAGCTGTGACGATTTGAGGATGACCCTTCATTCTCTACTCTGGAGTGTGCGCCAGTTTAAATCTGAAGAGAACCTCCATATTAAAAGGTTATAAAATGAAAGCTTATCTTTAACTCTCTCTCATTCCTCTCCTCAGGAACAAGGAATGCCCCACGTGCCGAAAGAAGCTGGTGTCGAGACGCTCATTGCGCCGTGACTCCAACTTCGACGCCCTCATCTCAAAGATCTACCCCAGCCGGGACGAGTACGAGGCCCACCAGGACCGGGCGCTGGAGAGACTCAACCAACAGCACAACAATCGGATACTCAGCTCCAGCATCGAGGAGGGGCTACGCATGCAGGCACTTCACAGGTAGGATGAGAGGGGATGGGGAGTAGGGTGAAATCCCAGCGGAAAGACTCTTGGAATCAGGAGAGTTGTCAGACCTAGTATGTAGACAAACGAACAGCACAAGTCAGGGAAAGTTCCTCCTTTGAGTATTGGAAGTGTAAAATGGCCTCTCGCACTCTGCTCACCCATGATCCCCTAGAGCCCAGCGAGTGCGCAAACCGGCGCAGGAGAGTGACAACACAACCTTCAGTGGTGGCGAGGACAACGGGGACACACGGTCACATCTCTCCCACGATTCCGCTCCCTCCCATGTGCTCCCCCCCCCCCCTGAGGCTGGGCACACCCGGAACCCCAAGCGGCCCAGAGAATCGGACGGGTCGGTCCCGGAGGTGGATGGGGGCAGCCCTGCGCCACCAGTCCGCCGCCACAAAGAGAGCCCCGGCTCCGAGATTGAGCTGGTGTTCCGCCCACATCCCCTGCTGGTTAACACACAGGACTACAGCCAGACCAGGTGAGGGTTCTGTGGGGAGGTGTTGTTTCACTTCTCAAATGATGGAAATTTCAATTCGGAATGTGTTCTTGAACGGTCTTTGGTTTTTATTGACACCCATTCCTCTCAGGTATGTGAAGACCACAGCCAATGCAACAGTGGACCACCTGTCTAAGTACCTGGCTCTACGTATCGCTCTGGAGGACAGACAAAGAGACAGCCAATCAGATGCAGGGACAGAGAAAGAGGGGGGTGCTAAAGGAGGGAACGCAGCAGCAGAAGGGGCCAGCCTGAAGAATATCAGTGAGAAACAATACACCATCTACATTCCCACATCAGGGGGCCAGTTCTCTGTGAGTACACAAGCTTATCAGTCATCTTTTTTCAGGGTGGTGGGAGCTATTATCAGTGAATTAATTTAAATGCACCCCTCATCTGTCCTTTTTATCTCCTATTATACTTTCATCTGCATCCATTGCTTTGACTTGTACCTCTGGCCCACTTTTCTTTTGTTCTCTCTACCTCAGACTCTCAACGGCTCCCTGACTCTGGAGCTGGTAAATGAGAAGTACTGGAAGGTCAGAAAGCCTCTGGAGCTCTACTATGCCCCCACCAAGGACCAACAGCTTCAACCATCACAGCCAAAGTCCCCACAGCCCAAAGAGGTGTGAGGAGCCCCCCCTCTTCAGCCTTTATCACTCCCTCTGACCATGTGTCAGAGACTAAGAGTTGTGTGCTGTGTGTAGCTGCTTCGAAGGTAGTCATTGGGAACATTCCTTAAATTGCCGGGCTCAACATTCTGTTTTCCGTAGCTTCAAATCAAACGAGTGTAAAGTTTAGAATTCCTACAAAACAGATCTGATTCATTGTTGATAGAAGGGTTGACTTGGACTGGCACACACCAGACAACATACGTAGTCCGGCCTTAAGTATTGATGCTTGGCATTGCACCAAAACGGCTGATACATTTCAGAACCGTGTGATTTTTCATTGTAAGATTAACCTTGAGACTTGGGATGACTAGAGGTCATGAAGGATGGATTGTTATGCAAGAATACTGCAATATAGCATCAAGACCTTTCTATATGGAAATTTAATGTCAAGTAGTAACTGTATCCTTAACTTACGACCATAGGGCTAGTTAACTTTCACGTTATCAAGACTTACCTGATTGATGCACTTTGTTCTTCTGGCATGGGTTGTCTTTGTACAATTAAAGCAATATCACACTTAGCACTTTTACTCAGTTTATATATTGCAATCACTCTTGATGTTTCAGCCTTAGATCAAGTCAGCACAATGATTGCATTGGTACTGTGGTGTCACAGGATTGAGTCAATGAAACTTGGTTGCATGTTGAGGGTGAACAGTGTAGCACGCTTTTCTACATGCAACCTGTAATTTTAATAGTAACTGAACTTGAGCTCCTCCTAGGACTCATGACCAATTCTTCAAAATCATACCACAATGTATATGAACAGGTATAGTACACTTTAAAAAGTTTACCCTGGTTTCTCCCCAATTTCGAGGTATCCAATTGTTTTTAGTAGCTACTATCTTGTCTCAATGCTACAACTCCCGTATGGGCTCGGGAGAGACAAAGGTTGAAAGTCACGCGTCCGATACACAACCCAACCAAGCCGCACTGCTTCTTAACACGGCGCTCATCCAACCCGGAAGCCAGACGCACCAATGTGTCAGAGGAAACACCATGCACCTGGCAACCTTGGTTAGCGCGCACTGCGCCCGGCCCGCCACAGGAGTCCCCTCCCTAACCCGGATGCTAGGCCAATTGTGCGTCGCCCCACGGACCTCCCAGTCGCGGCCGGTTACGACAGAGCCTGGGCGCGAACCCAGAGTCTCTGGTGGCACAGCTGGCGCTGTACACACCCTTTCAAATCCTGGAATTGTCTGTTTACAGTGCTCGTTCAGTCCCCTCTTAAGAGATCCATTCAGACTTGGGCACAACATTGCGGGACATTTAGAGGCATGTCAATTTCTGACATGGTAAAATAAGGAGTCACAAATTTCTTTCATGACATTACCACAACCTTTCCCTAAAGAATGCAGCCCGGGTGAGTGAAATCTCTGGCCAATAAGTTACAACTACCTACATGGGCACAAAGAAAGCCTAAAGTGCTGCTGAACTCGAGGCCCTGATCTGAGTAGACTACGCAACAACCGCACCAAAACAACTCAGTATGAAGAGATGAGCAAACAATCAAATATGAACTGTGCATTTATTGACACATGGGGAGCAGGGAGACTTTACTTCTTCTTGGACACACCAACAGTGCGACCACGACGACCGGTGGTCTTCGTGTGCTGGCCACGCACACGCAGACTGAAATAGGGGCAGGAAAAAGTCATTAAATGTATCCAGAATGTCAACATGTAAGACAAATCCCATCCTAATGGAATTTAGTAGTCGTCATAGGACAAAATTATTTGATCACACCGACAGCAGATGTTGACAAATGTGCTGACCATTATATCATAATTGGTATGCTTACAATCACTTAAGGAACTTGTGCTACAGTTACTGCAATTGACTACAAAATAAGTTGCTTAAATGTCTCCTTGATACACAGCAGTACAGAGATCAAGCTAAGCATAGTTTAGGATCAGCTTTTACATAGAACATATTCAAAGCCTATTCTCTAGTGAAAGTGCTTTAGTCCAGTATGCACAAAATGTTAGGAAACTACTGTCCAAATACAGGAATTGAACTCAGCCAACAAACTTGTTTTCATGTGCCTTCAAAACAACCCAGAACTAAGCAGTATGCACCTGGAAACAGGCCTTTGGCGGAGCATTGGGATTTGCCCATAAAATATTTAGTAATTAAAATACAGAAAACAGCCATGCAATATAGCTGGACATCAGAAAAGCGCTTACCCCCAGAAGTGCCTGAGTCCACGGTGAGCCCTTATCTTCTTCAACCTCTCAAGATCCTCTCTCAGCTTGTTGTCCAGACCATTAGCAAGGACCTATAAACATACAAATATAATTGTACGGTTGGATTATTGGGAGACAATTGTACATTTAGCTTTCAGAAATATGACTTAATTTGGATTAACTGCGCCACGAAGACAAAGGGTTACTTTAACTAGCCAATATCAATGTGACGGCAACACAAGCTCAAGTAGTTTAGTTCCAATTTTGGAAAGAAGTCAGACATCTCAAGTCTGCTGCAGTTACGTACCTGGCTGTACTTGCCATCCTTTACGTCCTTCTGTCTGTTGAGAAACCAGTCAGGGATTTTGTATTGGCGAGGATTCTGCATAATTGTTACCACCCTCTCAACCTGTGGACAAATACATCCACTCAGATGTAAAGCAGGCAGAGTTCACAGATGACTCATTGAGTGACACAAGGAGATCCATGAAAGGAGTGTAAGGCCAGGATTAAAATCCAACACCCTGTGATTTATTTGAATTCCAGCCTCAGCTCCTCTGGCTGAGTTTATACAGGCAGTTAAATTCTGACCTTTGTTTGCGAACCGATCTTTTGACCAATCAGGTCAGCTCTGAAAAATATGATGTGATTGGTCAAAAGACCACCAAAAAAAATCATCAAGATTGGGCTTCCGGTCTAAACGCAGCCTATGATGCATCCAGCTTTCATGTTTAGGTAAATGATATGTCCACAACTGCCCCATACAGTCCTCTCACCTCATCATCAGTAAGTTCTCCAGCCCTCTTGCTGAGGTCGATATCAGCCTTCCTCAGGACAACATGGGCATATCGCCTGCCAACACCCTGTGAAGGAAATATACATGAACCTTTACTGTAGGTCTTAGTCCCACATTAGCCAACTGTGTAGTCATCTCTACATAGCCCTGAGAAAGTCATTCTTAACAAGCATAGCTACCTTGATGGCTGTGATGGCGAAGGCAATCTTCCTCCTACCATCAATGTTCGTGTTGAGAACACGAAGAATGTGCTGGAACTTCTCAGGAATGACCAGAGACTGCAGAGAAAAGACAAAACAGGGTCAATAGCGATTCACTTAGCTATGTAACGTTAGCAAGTTAGCTACATCGTTGCCTCATGAGGCCTGGCAGTGGCCTTTCTTGCCAGCCAGCAAACAGTGTGACTGTACTAACAATTTGTATTTCCACAACTAAGGCCGTGAATTAACACCTAGTTTCAAAATCTTGAGTTCAAATATCAGTCGCCACCTGGTCAGCTTGCTACCGTAGTGACGAGGACTGACGTTGTCTAATGCTACCGAGTTAACGTTAGCAGCAATGAGACCAGCTTACCATGGACGGTTGAAAACAGTATAGCTTATAATAACAACCACCAGCCCAAAGTATGTGAAACGGAGGTTTACAACAACCTATTAAGAAAACACATAAAGCCTATATTGACAAAAGCTGTACTTCCTGCAGCGTAGTGTCGGCGCGAAATAGGTATTTCAGCATAGGGAGTTAGCTGAACATTTGCGTCAATCTATGCAACTTCAATATGATAAATAAAGGATAAAAGTTCTCAAGCACAATGATAGCAATAGTATCATAGTCGTCCTATTTTCAGAATGTCCCTAACAGTGACGATGAATGCAGATATTGACAATAATTTTGGTAACCCAATTCGGCACTTACCATCTTGGAAGCAGGTTCCGTTCAAAGAGGAAATTCCGAGACTCTCGCGATGGCTTTTGCCTTCGTTTCGCGAGTTCCCTGAGGAAGTGATTACGTCGGAATAACTTGTTCGTCTAGGAACATGAACCGACATTAAATAGCTTTTTAAACAATATACAAATTAATACAATATATATTACATTTAAAACAGTCTATATTTGTATAGTAATTGTGTTCGACATATACATACATTTATTTTAAACAGATTTCAAAATGATCTTTTCTAATCGTTTTTACTCAGGTATCCCGGGGACATTAGGAAATAGCACACTACGTTTGTGTCAATTTTAAAAATTATTTTCAGGCTATGGTGGAGGGAGCAGTGACTATAGCTGTGTTCGATGTAAACATAGCTGGCAACTCGACGGCGAATGTCATGTCATATTTACAAGATGAGGTGACGTTCGATAATGTTTCTGGAATAGCAGATATATTTATGATAACTTGAATGTTCTGACTTCTGTTGCTCTCTGTGTTCTGCTCTCTGTGTTCTTTACATCGACAACACCAGTATAATTTAACGTTAGTTAGCCAGCTAGCTTGATCTTCCTACATCCTGGCCATCTGATCTGTCTAGCTATGGAATCTAGCTACCGTTATCCATCTCTAATCAGCTATATTTCAGATGATTTAGATTAACTTTAGTATTTGTTGTCGTTTTGCCTTATTGTTGTGTTTGTATCAGATGCAAGGCTAGCTAGCCAGAGTCACTGATTGCTTGTTAGCAAGTTAAAAGCTCTGGTCGATTGCGTTGTTCCTGCACCACAACTAGCATGGTCCCTGCTAAGGTGACTCACACCTCAGAAGTCCCCTCTGGCCCCAAATCAGAGTAGGTCAGAGCCCGATACTTTTTTGGGGCCAGGCCTCAGAGGTGGGAACATAAAAAGCACCTGTCTAAAACCTGCAATTCTTTACTCCCATGAATGGAGTCAGTTAGCTAACTAATTGAATTGTTATATCTTCTTTTACATAGTACACCAAAGCCATGTTGACTTACTGTCATTCTGCAACAGATGCAGCCTGACACAGATGCCATGGCCCCTCTCACCCTGGGGGACTTGGACTTGACCACAGACGAGTTCATCTTGGATGAAGTGGATAGTAAGTCCTTCAGCAATATTGTCTTTTGAATTAAGTATTGGTCCTATCATAAGGTCAAATTGGTTCATAACCAAATAGTAATTTAGCTAATTAGTTCAGTGTTTTGGATAAATGTAAGAACCAACCTTTATGGGGATTAAACCCCCCCCCTCCCCCAGTTCACATACAAGCTAATCTGGAAGATGACTTGGTGAAGGAGGCACTGAAAACGGTAAGACCATGATTTAATGGCTGCACTATGCATTTCCCTAAACATCAACACATTTACAGTTTCAATTTTATTTCCTGTTAGTTTTCATTTAATATATTGTATATAAGGCTACATTCCTGCAACTGATGGCTTCCTTTCATCTGAATCTCTGTTTCTTTCAGGGTGTTGACCTCAGGCATTACTCTAAACAGGTGGAAGGTGAACTCCAACGAATTGAACAAGCTTCCATCAAAGACTGTATCCATTCATGTATTAATGTTTTGAATGGTTGTGTGAAAGAATTAGTGCATTGTTTATGGTAATTCCTGATAGCTTCAGTAGTTCAACCTGATAGGTAATCCTTGACCAAGTTTGTGTCAGATATCAAGGAAAGCCAGAACATTGCCTCTCTGCACAACCAGATCACAGCCTGTGACTCCATACTGGAGGTGAGTGGATGATGCCCTCAATCAAAAGTATCAAGTGGCTTCATAAGTCCATTCTAAATGGATCCTCATTTTTGCATGTGCAGGGTCTGAAAGAATGCTTTTACAATTTTCTATGTAAAAATATACAATGAAGCCAATGATAAATCTCTTTCCTCCCCTCTCTCTCGCCCCCCCCCCCCCTCTCTATCCTCCCCTCTCTCTTTCTTCAGCGAATGGAGGGCATGCTGAGCGGCTTCCAGAGTGACCTCTCGTCCATCAGCAGTGAGATCCAGACTCTGCAGCAGCAGTCGGTCAGCATGAGCGTGCGGCTGAAGAACAGGCAGGCCGTACACAGCCACCTCAGCCAACTGGTGGATGAGCTGGTGGTGCCCGGAGCTATGATCCAGTAAGGGCGTGTGTGTTTGTGTTGTATGCAGATTTGTAATCTGATAGATATGGATAGAAAGAGGTTAGGGAGCACATGTCATATGGATTTCTGTTATGAGAAATTTACTTGACAGAGTCTCTATGATGTTGTAAGTGGTCCTATGGGGAAGCATGTATTCTAATAATTGTTCCCGACATTCTGTCCGACTGCAGGGTAATCGTGGATAGCCCGGTTACGGAGCAGGAGTTCCTTGAGCAGCTCCATGAGCTCAACAACAAGATCAATTTTGCCAAAGAGCTCAGCTTCAGGGAGACTTTGGCCTGCTCTGACATCCAGGACATCGTGGACCACCTCAAAATCAAGGTGAAAATACACGGAGGAAGAGAGAGAGAGAATGGGATAGGAGAAGGAGAAATAAGTGAGGAATAATCGTGTGGAAGGTAATTGAGCAAAGGTATTGTGTATAAAATGGTCTTATTTTGTTCCACAGGCTGTCACAAAGATCAGAGAATTTATCCTGCAGAAGATTTATTCCTTCAGAAAGCCCATGACCAACTATCAAATCCCCCAGAACACTCTCCTTAAGTACAGGTAATAACGGGCTGATTCCTTGTTTCAAAACCATCCACATGTTTGGATACTGTAAAACAGACTAAAAAGCACCACCACAATCATGTATCTACAAAAATCGAACTTTTTTTCTTCGTACTTTAGCTTTTTCTATCAGTTCCTCTTGGCAAATGAAAGGACAGTAGCTAAGGAGATCAGGGATGTGTACGTGGACACCATGAGTAAGATCTATTACAGCTACTTCAAGTCCTACAGCGGCAGGCTGCTCAAAGTACAGGTGAGTGAATGACAAGGTGCTAAATCAAAACAAATGTTAATGATCGTGCCTACCTATTTTGCAGATGTTATTGGTCGTGCCTACCTATTTTGCAGATGTTATTGGTCGTGCCTACCTATTTTGCAGATGTTATTGGTCGTGCCTACCTATTTTGCAGATGTTATTGGTCGTGCCTACCTATTTTGCAGATGTTATTGGTCGTGCCTACCTATTTTGCAGATGTTATTGGTCGTGCCTACCTATTTTGCAGATGTTATTGGTCGTGCCTACCTATTTTGCAGATGTTATTGGTCGTGCCTACCAATTTTGCAGATGTTATTGGTCGTGCCTACCTATTTTGCAGATGTTATTGGTCGTGCCTACCTATTTTGCAGATGTTATTGGTCGTGCCTACCTATTTTGCAGATGTTATTGGTCGTGCCTACCTATTTTGCAGATGTTATTGGTCGTGCCTACCTATTTTGCAGATGTTATTGGTCGTGCCTACCTATTTTGCAGATGTTATTGGTCGTGCCTACCTATTTTGCAGATGTTATTGGTCGTGCCTACCTATTTTGCAGATGTTATTGGTCGTGCCTACCTATTTTGCAGATGTTATTGGTCGTGCCTACCTATTTTGCAGATGTTATTGGTCGTGCCTACCTATTTTGCAGATGTTATTGGTCGTGCCTACCTATTTTGCAGATGTTATTGGTCATGCCTACCTATTTTGCAGATGTTATTGGTCGTGCCTACCTATTTTGCAGATGTTATTGGTCGTGCCTACCTATTTTGCAGATGTTATTGGTCGTGCCTACCTATTTTGCAGATGTTATTGCAGGTGCAGTGAAATGATTATGTTTCTAACTCCAACAGTGCAGCAATTCCTAACAATACACACAAATCCCCCAAAATAAAGATATTAAGAAATATCAGAATGAGCCATGTCAAAGTCTGAAGGAGAAAAGGAGTAAAAAAAGACGTCTCTTGGTTTATAGGCTCAATATAACTTAATTCAGGTTGTTACTTTAAATTGTTCTGGAAAGGAATCCTGTTTCAAAATGTCACTATAACTTACAGTAGGGGGGGCTATGTTGTGTTTGATGGTACAACAATTTCAACGGTGTTTGATTATCAAATCAGTGAATTAGCAGATCATATTTAATACTGTTCTCGTAATATCTTGCTTTGTCTCTTTCTGTTGACAAGTATGAGGAGGTGGCAGACAAAGATGACCTGATGGGAGTGGAAGACACGGCCAAGAAAGGTTTCTTCTCCAAGCCCTCCCTGAAGAGCAGGAACACCATCTTCACCCTGGGCCAGCGGGGGGCCGTGCTGAGCCCTGCCGAGCTGGAGGGGCCCATCCTTATCCCCCACACTGCCCAGAGAGGGGACTGCAGGGTGAGGCCACTGGCAGTGTTGTACAACCTAAATCAGACCACCCAAGCTATACCATATACTACCGCACAAGTGTAACAGACATTTTGAATTAAATTACTCTACCTTATTATAAGACGTTAGGTACTACTTTGAAATCTATTTGAACATGCAGAGTGTACGGTTGTGAGGCGAGACACCAAGCCAACTGTAAACGTGTAGATATCGTTAAGCTGTACTGCTCCAATACACCAGTGCTTCTCTCACTACCTCCTTGTCACCACACTCATCTCAGAGGAATGTACAGAGGCAGTTATAATATTAACATTCATGTGATTATCAAGTCACCCAACTAACCTTCTTCCTCCTCTCTCAGTATCCCTATGAGACGCTGTTCCGCAGTCAGCACTACGCCCTCTTGGACAATGGCTGTCGAGAGTTCCTCTTCCTGTCTGACTTCTTCATGGTGGCTGGAAACTCTGCGCTGGACCTCTTCAACAGCGTCATGGGAAAGACTCTCAGCTTGTTCCTGGTACGATAATACTTCTCATACATTGCTGTAAAAAAAAAAATGGTAAAGGCATAACCCAGCAGGTAACAGTGGAGTCCTTCTTTTTGGAAAATGATGGTCTCTAATTATGATATGACTCTTTCTCTATCATGCCTATACCCACCTCTCTCTCCCTCCCTCCTTTCCCCTGCAGAAGAGCATGTCCACCTATGTATCGGATTGCTACGACAGCATCGCTGTGTTTCTGTGTATCCACATCATCCTGCGTTTCAGAGCCATCACAACCAAGAGGGCCATCCCAGCCCTGGACAAGTCAGTAACAATCTCTGTGCAAATACTCCATGACACCCTCCTGGGCTTCTCACGCACAACAGTGTCTATCTAGGGTTTACCGAGAATGGTGCGACAAACAAAAAACATCCAGTCAGCGGCAGCCCTGTGGGTGAAAACATGTCGTTGATGAGAGGTCATTCCTGATATGAAAATCAAATATTCATGTCAATGTATTTGGTACAGATCTGTTCAAAGAAAACAACCTCACTAGGGTAGGGGGCACTATTTTCACCTCCGGATGAAAAGCGTGCCCAAAGTAAACTGCCTGTTACTCAGGCCCAGAAGCTAGGATATGCATATAATTGGTGGATTTGGATAAAAAACACTCTAAAGTTCCCACAACTGTTAAAATAATGTCTGAGTATAATATAACTGATATGGCAGGTGAAAACCTGAGAAAAATCCATCCAGGAAGTGGGATTTTTTAAATGTTTGTAGTTATCCATTGACTGCCTATACAGTATCCAATGACTTAGGACTCAGATTGCACTTTCTATGGCTTCCACTAGATGTCAACAGTCTTTAGAAATGGTTTCAGGCTTGTATTCCAAAAATGAGGGAGTAAGACCACTGAGTGAGTGGACCCTGGTAAGTCCCAGAGCTGTTTCTGTGCGCGACCGAGAAAGCGCCTTTCTTGTTTTTCTTTGATATTGACGAAGCTATTGTCCGGTTGAAATATAATAGATTATTATGACTAAAAACATGTTTCTAAGAACTTTACTGATACTTTTGGGATTTTTCGTCTGCCTGTTGTGACTGCCTTTGAGCCAATGGATTACTGAACAAAACGTGCCAACAAAACGGAGGTTTTTGGATATAAAGAGGGACTTTATTGAACAAAATGAAAATTGATTGTGTAACTGGGAGTCTTGTGAGTGCAACCATATGAAGATGATCAAATGAAGATAATCGCATGGTATGCTTTAGCCGTAAAGCCTTTTTGAAATCTGACACAACGGTTGGATTAACAAGAAGGTTATCTTTAAGCCGATGTATAACACTTGTATGTTTTATGAATTTTTATTATGAGTATTTCTGTTTTTTCACCGGATGTTGGCCAGGTGGGACGGTAGTGTCCCACATACCCTAGAGAGGTTAAAAGAAAACACATCTTAACTCAGAATCGATCCTTGATGCACATTTTCATAGGTCTATTATGTATTTGTTTCTCCGTGGGGTGCCAGGTACTGGGAGGCAGTGCTGGAGCTGCTGTGGCCCAGGTTTGAGCTCATCCTGGAGATGAACATTCAGAGCATCTGCAACACGGACCCCCAGAAACTGGGCGTGTTGGACACCAGACCACACTATGTATGAACACAGACACGTTTTTGACGTATTTCATGTATCAGTGTCTAATAATACCAGACAGTTGTTGACACCAGTTGTGTTCATGTTTCAGATCACACGTAGATACGCAGAGTTCTCTTCTGCCATTGTTAGCATTAACCAGACATTCACCAGCGAGCGAACCCACACCCTCCTTGGTCAACTGCAGGTGCACAACTAAACAACAATAAAAACAGTAAAATAGTATAAATAGTGGGGATCCTACAATTAGCATGAACATTTGAAATAGTGTTTTGTGTGATTGATATAGCTACCACTGGTATTTTCAGGTTGAAGTGGAGAACTTTGTCCTGAAGATGGCTGCAGAATTCCCTTCACGCAG
Organism: Oncorhynchus mykiss; assembly: GCF_013265735.2. Taxonomy (NCBI): domain Eukaryota; kingdom Metazoa; phylum Chordata; class Actinopteri; order Salmoniformes; family Salmonidae; genus Oncorhynchus; species Oncorhynchus mykiss. The sequence goes on along the minus strand of NC_050572.1, from coordinate 33,054,601 downwards.
GGACCAGCTCATCTTCCTCATCAACAACTACGACATGATGCTCAATGTCCTCATGGTGAGAATAACCAGTGTAAAACATGAACGATTAACTTATTACCCACCTGAAATGACTCCTTTGTTCAGTTATTTACATTTAAGTCATTTAGTAGACGCTCTTATCCAAAGCGACTTACAGGAGCAATTATGGTTAAGTGCTGTCAAGAGATGTTTCACCTAGTCGGCTCCGGGATTCGAACCAGGTACCTTTTGGTTACTGGCCCAACGCTCTTAACCGCTAGGCTAAGTCTTCTGTATATACAGAATTAGAAGATGTCATGCTGTTTTCCTCTCTATGTCATAGGAGAGGGCAGCCGATGACAGTAAAGAGGTTGAGGGCTTCCAGCAGCTCCTCCAGGCCAGGAGCCAGGTAAAAATGCACAGGGATTCTGGGAAATGTAGTTTTGTCATGTGTGTCAGATTCACAGATAATCAGGGTTTACTAATCAAATGAAACATTCCCATCTTTCTTTTTCCTTTCATCAGGAGTTTATTGAGGAGATTCTGTCCTCCCCCTTTGGTGGCATGATAGCGTTTGTGAAGGCGAGCGAGGCGTTGATAGAGAAAGGCCAGCTGGATAGACTGAAGAATGATGAAGGTGAGTAGGGAGAAAATATTCAGACCTTTTGATAATTTAATTGTTTTCAGAATGTGCCCTTGTCTTTTTCACTGTAACCTTCTTTCTCCTACTTTCTTCCTGTCCTGACTTGTTCTTTATTTACAGCTACTGTTTGGACCGTTTGTTTCTACTCTCCTGTGACATCTCTCGTTGTTTGACTTTTTACCCTAACGATTGTCTTGCATTTCTCCCACACATTTTCAAACCCTTCTTCCCCTCTCTTCTTGCATCCGCTCTCACCTACCTCCCATCCCTAAACTCATATTGTTCTCTTCTTCGCCCCCTCTCCCCCTCCCCCCTTTCTCAAACCCTCTTTTTCTTTCTTCTCTCTCAGCCCAAATCACCCAGCTAATCAGGGGGTTTACCAGCACATGGAAACAGTCTGTGGAAGCTCTGAGTCAGGATGTCATGAGATCCTTCACCAACTTCAAGAACGGCACTGGTATCATTCAGGTACTGCCTTCCTCTATGCTTTTCTAACAGATGCATTTCATCTAAACAATGAATATTAATGTACAGTATGTAGTTAGAGTATGCAGAAGTTTTGCCTCAAGGGGTGCTCTTGAGCCAAAAGGGGTCCCTTAAATTGACATAAATATTTTTCATTTTAAGATGTATCAACTATGAGCCATGGGCTGTTACGAGTTCATTTTTCCTTCCGAAGCTTTTCATTCAACTTGAGATTTTCTACTCCTGTCCTCCTATCCTCCAGGGGGCACTCACCCAGCTCATCCAGTACTACCATGGCTTCCACAAGGTGCTGTCCCAGCCCACCTTCCGCAGCCTGGCCGTGCGCTCGGAGCTCATCAACCTGCACCACCTCATGGTCGAGGTCAAGAAACACAAGCCCAACTTCTAACTGGACACTTCCAAGGGTAGAGACTGGGGATGTGATGGATTAAATGAAGATGCTCAAAATCAGACATGGCCTGATTGGAAACAAGTAGAAGAGTATATCCCTTTGCTTGTGGCATCGCTCCACTGATTAAGGACAGTGTATTGCACGTGGGATCCTGTTGTTTGTGATTTGACATTGTATCAATGTCAATAGGTAAGGCCTTGTGTGAAACTGCTACTTTTTTATCATGGGTGCTTGGTTCTTTTCTTTCAGGGAGGGGATAGGGGGATGAAGAGACAGAAATGGGATATGGGAAGGTTCAGTGGTTATATGGATTGACAGGAGAGATCACAGAAATCAAAGGCTGTAAGAAGAAATATAGTAGATGGTATTTTCCAGACAGGGTTGCACAACTCAGGCCCTCAAGTTGGTGCTGGTATTCATTTCTCCCTAGCACATAACTGATCAATTACTTTCCCAGGTAGAATCCAGTCTTTGGATTCACAGTCACACCCACAGTCTTATGATTGTGAGAGGGAGGAGCAAGAGGTAGAGGTATCATTGAAGTTCAGTGTGAAAAGGAAAAGAGTGGTATCTCCCAGGCCCTTGTTCTGTGTTCTCATACATGTACACTGAACAAAAATATAAACGCTACATGTAAAGTGTTGGTCCCAAGTTTCATGAGCTGAAATAAAAAAAATCTATTAATTTACCATACGCACAAAACGCTTTTTTCTCAAATGTTGTGCTCAAATTTACTTGTACCCCTGTTAGTGAGTATTTCTCCTTTGCCAAGAAGCTGAATAAACAGCATGATCCTTACACAGGTGTGTGCACCTTGTGATGGGACAATCAAAGGCTGCACTAAAATGTGCAGTTGTCACAACACAATGCCACAGATGTCTCAAGTTTTGCAGGAGCGTGCAATGGGCATACTGACTGTAGGAATATCCACCAGATCTGTTGCCAGAGAATTTAATGTTAATTTCTCTACCATAAGCCGCCTCCAAAGTTGTTTTTGAGAATTTGGCAGAACGTCCAAGGAGCCTCAACTGCAGACCGCTTGTATGGCGTTGTGTGGGTGAGCAGTTTGCTGTTGTCAGCTTTGTGAACAGAGTGCCCCATGGTGGCTGTGGGGTTATAGTATGGGCAGGCATTAGCTATGGGCAGGCATTAGCTGTCATGCCAGTGGACCTCAGCATCCTCACCAGACATGTCACCCATTGAGCATGTTTTGGATGCTCTGGATTGATGTATACGACAGCTTGTTCCAGTTCCCGCCAATATCCAGCAACTTCGCACAGCCATTGAAGAGGAGTGGGACAACATTCCACAGGCCACAATCAACAGCCTGATTAACTATGCGAAGGAGATAAGCGCAGCATGATGCAAATGGTGGTCACACCAGATACTGACTGGTTTTCTAATCCGTGCCCCTACCCTTTTTTTTAAAGGTATCTTTGACCAACAGATAGATGCATGTATGTATTCCCAATCATGTGAAATCCATAGATGAGGGCCTAATGAATGTATTTAAATTGACTGATTTCCTTATGAACTGTAACTCAGTAATATCTTTGAAATTGTTGCATTTATATTTTTGTTCAGTAATAAATATATATATATATATATATATATATATATATATATATATATACACACACACACACACACATACACTATAGTGGCACTGTAAATTAAGTCATTCCAATATGTTATCTACGTTTAATATAATCACAAGGCTGTAAATCATTCAGTGGTTTATTTAATATACATTAAAGACTACATTGTTGTAATAAAATTGAACAACAATCACATTTTAATTCAATTGTATAATATATTAGTATTATGAGTAGTGCGTAATAATCAAAATCTCTGAACTTCCAAACTAAACATGAGCTCAGGTTTTCATATCAATAACAGACTTGCAAACATGCCCGCATTTTGCGTACCAACTACGCAATTTTCTGTCCATGTACGCGCGGACGAGATCAGAGATAAAAGTTGGCAGAAATGAATAGGGCCTGGTTTATTTTTTTTACATACATCCACTGAGTAAATCTAACATCCCGATTGTCGAGCTGCAACACAGACATGTACGGCGTTTGTGTCAACGGGCATGGAGATGAATACATTCGAGGTAGATATCCCGTGTCTGCCACTCCTGTTTGTTGTGATGCTGATTTTGCCGGCTGTCAGCTGTACGTGAACACATTGACAAATCCCTTTTCGACTCCGTGTGTTGTGGAATCACTCATTGTTTCAAACTAATGTTAGCGAACATAAGATAGACATTCAGTGGGCTCTAAAGTACCAGCAGTTCACTCGCATTTGCTAGTGAAAGAAATGAAATGCAAATACGAAAAACAACCGGCCACATTTGTGCGAGTGTGATATACATTTCATTCTGCGTCCCATTAGTTATATTTTCCACGTAACATTACGAGGATCACTATCTGACTATCTGATAGACTAACTAATTATGATCCACGTCACAAAAAGCTCCCTCGGTACAGACATTCCGAGTGCCCTCGTTGTCAAGAAGGTTTCAGTCACTGCCAGAGGAACTGTTTGCCACGAGAAGTCTACCCTGATGCGTAAGGCTAAATCTGCTAGCTACCAGGCAAATCTGTCTAGGAAATTATTTTAATCGCCAAAATATTTGTTCTCATCCACTGTTTCCTATCATAGCTTTGTCGTTTTTATTATGGTTAACATGTTTGAGACTGATGCTCTGCTTCAAACATTTGTTCTTATCATTCGAGTTTAATCGTGGATAAGACGTTTGTACATGTTCTCCCTAAAACAACTTATTTGTTTTATAGAATGTAAAAATGAAAAAAAACTCAAAGAATAAAGGTCCTTTGTGCGTTCTTTCTAATTAGATCTTGTTAGTGTCTTTTACCATATATGTAAATGGCATGCTGTCAAGAAGTATTCCAGCTTAATAAAGACTTAGTACAATTCTATAATTGCTATCAGACACACAAACGGTGCGTGCACGAGGAAAGCAAACCCTTGAATCTCCAATTTGCCGTTCGCGTCTGGTACTCTAAAAAGCTGGACAGGGTTGGCAGGTCTGCAATTAATGATGTAAAATTTAACAAACAAAACTAAGTCTACTTAACTTCCAGAAATTAAAATTAGTATTTAAATATAGAGACTGACAATTGACAGGACAGTCTAATTTGTTACAGAATTGGAATGACCCAAACTGTATAATATATGGCCAGTAAGCTATAGACCTACACTACTGACAGTAGCAGGGAGTGGCATCACACTGAATAATGGGATTTTATTTTCTTGACACAGATTAAGCCTAGTCCTGGCCTAGAAAGCAGTTTCAATGGATATTCTCTATTGAGCTCACTATTTAGTCCATTAGGAATAGGGTTCATCTGGTCCTGGAAACTGGCTCAATCTTTATTTTATTATAATTTTATTAGATTCCCTGGAACACGTTGGCCAGACAACAACCAACATCTTTTTTGCATTATTTATTTATCTTTTCTTGAATTTCACTGTTTTCACAGGGGAAAGCACCCTAAGCACTCTGATTTGTGATTTGGCTTTGGGTGTACATTTTTTTTTATTGCAGACGGTCTGGGAAACCATCCAAATAGGTTTAAACCTTGCTTACATGGCGGATCGTTGCTAGAGGAGATGTTGAATCAGGGGACTGAACAGCAGGACAAATAACATACGCAGAGAGGAGGACCTGTTATATGTTGATTTACCTGGAGAGAGAAGATTGAAACAACTTGTTCAGACCTGTCCATCACTCTGCATTTGGTATTCTTTCCTTGCACAATAAGTATCTTGAATGAACTGCATTCTAACCTCTGTGTCTTACCGATAGGTTTTTGTTTGCCCTGGATCTCATGGAATTTTTGAGTTTCATCAACCTGATATGCTAAGGGAGAAAAAATGTAGTAGTTAGAAATCCCAAACATTACTTATATTATTAACCAAGTTCTTCATAAGTATACCCAGAGAGGGCGATCTGTTGCCACCATGGCTCAGGTATGTTACCTTCCACTGTAAGATGAACCGTGCTAACCAGCAGCCCGTGGGAATCCAACACGGTATATGTCCCACAGTCGTCTATCTTCAACCCTTTGAGGACCACAAACCCTTCGACCTCCTTAAGACGACCACTGTTGACCTCCTCTTCACCCCTCATCCACAGGACCGTCATCTCTGTGCTGTTCCTCCCCTGGAAGACCACTTTCTTGGCCTGGGGAGTGTGGAGCTTCAGGTCCAGGGTTTCACCCACCCTCAAGGACTCCTCGGACGTGTGGTCTGGAGAGAATTACAGAAGAAATGAGGTAAGAGATTGTGAGGAAAGTGGAATGCTGGACCAATCTGAAAAGGTCACTTCTGCACTTTTCAGGTAGTCTAAATGAGGTGCAGAGCCATAAAGTTAACTTCTGATCACTTTCACCTGGCCTTATAGCCCCGCCTTGTAGTAAAGATAGTTCTACCCTTACCATGGACTGAGAGCTGGACACTCTGGATGAACACCCGTCTCTTATTACGTGCCCTGTCAACCACCATGAAGCTCTCGTAAAGCCCCACATCCCCAAACTGCACGTCATGCAAGATCAGAGAGCAGTCTCCCTCCCACAGCTTTTCCTCAGGTACCTCCACCCGCCCCTCAAACTCGGTTGCCTGCCACCGTTGCGTCCCCATCTGTTCAAACACTGTCTCATCAGGTGTCTGCCACTGGACATGGCAAACTGGGATTTTGTCTAGCTGGGGCTTCCACTTGCAGGGAAGGATGGCTTGGCTTCCCACATTGCAAGAGATGGAGACAGGAATGGAATGCAGGGGGGAGGAGGCTGTAGGAGAGAGTTGGAACCAATGATTGGCAAAAAAAAATACAAATCCATGATTTTCCAATGTTCATGTTCTAATTAAGCAATTAGAACATGAACACAGGGTGTGGTATATGGCCAATATACTACGGCTAAGGGCTGTTCTTATGCATGACGCAACGCGGAGTGTCTGAATACAGCCCTTCACCATTGGGGCGGCAGGGTAGCCTAGTGGTTAGAGCGTTGGACTAGTAACTGAAAGGTTGCAAGTTCAAATCCCCAAGCTGACAAGGTACAAATCTGTCATTCTGCCCCTGAACAGGCAGTTAACCCACTGTTCCTAGGCCGTCATTGAAAATAAGAATTTGTTCTTAACTGACTTGCCTAGTTAAATAAAGGTTAAAAAAAGTAAATAATAAAATGGTATATTGGCAATATACCACCAACCCGAGGTGCCTTATTGCTATTATAAACTGGTTACCAATGTAATTAGAGCAGTAAAATTACATGTTGTCATACCCATGGTATATGTTCTGATGTACCACGGCTTTCAGCCAATCAGTATTCAGGGCTTGAACCATCCAGTTTAATTGTGGATACTCACCAACATAGCCGACAATCCACAGACAATGAAGATGTATGAAAAGTCTAAAAAAAGAAAAGGAAGAAGAAGCAGGATAAGAGGAAAGCATATGTGTGTGTATATATATATGCTATTGATGCAAAGCATAATGTCCCTCGCTACATAGTCGTCAGACCCACTGGCTCCAGGTCATCTATAAGTCTTTGCTAGGTAAAGCTCCGCCTTATCTCAGCTCACTGGTCACGATCTGGTTGCCATGGCGCCGACAGAGATGGCCGCCTCGCTTCGTGTTCCTAGGAAACTATGCAGTTTTTTGTTTTTTTTACGTGTTATTTCTTACATTAGTACCCCAGGTCATCTTAGGTTTCATTACATACAGTCGAGAAGAATTACTGAATATAAGATCAGCGTCAACTCACCATCAGTACAACCAAGAATATGATTTTCGTGAAGCGGATCCTGTGTTCTGCCTTTCAACCAGGACAACGGAATGGATCCCAGCCGGCGACCCAAAAAAACGACCCCGTAAAAGAGGGAAACGAGGCGGTCTTCTGGTCAGACTCCGGAGACGGGCACATCGAGCACCACTCCCTAGCATTCTTCTCGCCAATGTCCAGTCTCTTGACAACAAGGTTGATGAAATCCGAGCAAGGGTAGCATTCCAGAGGGACATCAGAGACTGGATCACGGAAACATGGCTCACTGGAGAGACGCTATCGGAGGCAGTGCAGCCAGCGGGTTTCTCCACGCATCGCGCCGACAGAAACAAACATTTTTCTGGTAAGAAGAGGGGCGGGGGCGTATGCCTTATGGCTAACGAGACGTGGTGTGATCACAGAAACATACAGGAACTCAAATCCTTCTGTTCACCTGATTTAGAATTCCTCACAATCAAATGTCGACCGCATTATCTACCAAGAGAATTCTCTTAGATTATAATCACAGCCGTATATATTCCCCCCCAAGCAGACACATCGATGGCTCTTAACAAACTTTATTTGACTCTTTGCAAACTGGAATCCATACATCCTGAGGCTGCATTCATTGTAGCTGGGGATTTTAACAAGGCTAATCTGAAAACAAGACTCCCTAAATTGTATCAACATATCGATTGCGCAACCAGGGCTGGAAAAACCTTGGATCATTGTTATTCTAACTTCCGCGATGCATATAAGGCCCTGCCCCGCACTCCTTTCGGAAAAGCTGACCACGACTCCATTTTTCTCATCCCTGCCTACAGACAGAAACTAAAACAAGAAGCTCCCACGCTGAGGTCTGTCCAACGCTGGTCCGACCAAGCTGATTCCACACTCCAAGACTGCTTCCATCACGTGGACTGGGATATGTTTCGTATTGCGTCAGATAACAACATTGACGAATACGCTGATTCGGTGTGCGAGTTCATTAGAACGTGCGTTGAAGATGTCATTCCCATAGCAACGATTAAAACATTCCCTAACCAGAAACCGTGGATTGATAGCAGCATTCGCGTGAAACTGAAAGCGCGAACCACTGCTTTTAATCAGGGCAAGGTGACTGGTAACATGACCGAATACAAACAGTGCAGCTATTTCCTCCGCAAGGCTATCAAACAAGCTAAGCGTCAGTATAGAGACAAAGTAGAATCTCAATTCAACGGCTCAGACACAAGAGGTACATTATGTGGCAGGGTCTACAGTCAATCACGGACTACAAGAAGAAAACCAGCCCAGTCACGGACCAGGATGTCTTGCTCCCAGGCAGACTAAATAACTTTTTTGCCCGCTTTGAGGACAATACAGTGCCACTGACACGGCCTGCAACGAAAACAGGACTCTCCTTCACTGCAGCCGAGGTGAGTAAAACATTTAAACGTGTTAACCCTCGCAAGGCTGCAGGCCCAAACGGCATCCCCAGCCGCGCCCTCAGAGCATGCGCAGACCAGCTGGCCGGTGTGTTTACGGACATATTCAATCAATCCCTATACCAGTCTGCTGTTCCCACATGCTTCAAGAGGGCCACCATTGTTCCTGTTCCCAAGAAAGCTAAGGTAACTGAGCTAAACGACTACCGCCCCATAGCACTCACTTCCGTCATCGTGAAGTGCTTTGAGAGACTAGTCAAGGACCATATCACCTCCACCCTACCTGACACCCTAGACCCACTCCAATTTGCTTACCGCCCAAATAGGTCCACAGACGATGCAATCTCAACCACACTGCACACTGCCCTAACCCATCTGGACAAGAGGAATACCTATGTGAGAATGCTGTTCATCGACTACATCTCGGCATTCAACACCATAGTACCCTCCAAGCTCGTCATCAAGCTCGAGACCCTGGGTCTCGACCCCGCCCTGTGCAACTGGGTACTGGACTTCCTGACGGGCCGCACCCAGGTGGTGAGGGTAGGCAACAACATCTCCACCCCGCTGATCCTCAACACTGGGACCCCACAAGGGTGCGTTCTGAGCCCTCTCCTGTACTCCCTGTTCACCCACGACTGCGTGGCCACGCACGCCTCCAACTCAATCATAAAGTTTGCGGACGACACAACAGTGGTAGGCTTGATTACCAACAACGACGAGACGGCCTACAGGGAGGAGGTGAGGGCCCTCGGAGTGTGGTGTCAGGAAAATAACCTCACAGTCAACGTCAACAAAACTAAGGAGATGATTGTGGACTTCAGGAAACAGCAGAGGGAACACCCCCCTATCCACATCGATGGAACAGTAGTGGAGAGGGTAGTAAGTTAAGTTCCTCGGCATACACATCACAGACAAACTGAATTGGTCCACTCACACAGACAGCATCGTGAAGAAGGCGCAGCAGCGCCTCTTCAACCTCAGGAGGCTGAAGAAATTCGGCTTGTCACCAAAAGCACTCACAAACTTCTACAGATGCACAATCGAGAGCATCCTGGCGGGCTGTATCACCGCCTGGTACGGCAACTGCTCCGCCCACAACCGTAAGGCTCTCCAGAGGGTAGTGAGGTCTGCACAACGCATCACCGGGGGCAAACTACCTGCCCTCCAGGACACCTACACCACCCGATGTTACAGGAAGGCCATAAAGATCATCAAGGACAACAACCACCCGAGCCACTGCCTGTTCACCCCGCTATCATCCAGAAGGCGAGGTCAGTACAGGTGCATCAAAGCTGGGACCGAGAGACTGAAAAACAGCTTCTATCTCAAGGCCATCAGACTGTTAAACAGCCACCACAAACATTGAGTGGCTGCTGCCAACACACTGACTCAACTCCAGCCACTTTAATAATGGGAATTGATGGGAAATGATGTAAAATATATCACTAGCCACTTTAAACAATGCTACCTAATATAATGTTAACATACCCTACATTATTAATCTCATTTGTATACGTATATACTGTACTCTATATCATCTACTGCATCCTTATGTAATACATGTATCACTAGCCACTTTAACTATGCCACTTTGTTTACATACTCAACTCATATATATATATATATATATATATATATATATATATATATATATATATATATATATATATACTGTACTCGATACCATCTACTGTATCTTGCCTATGCTGCTCTGTACCATCACTCATCCATATATCTTTATGTACATATTCTTTATCCCCTTACACTGTGTATAAGACAGTAGTTTTGGAATTGTTAGTTAGATTACTTGTTGGTTATTACTGCATTGTTGGAACTAGAAGCACAAGCATTTCGCTACACTCGCATTAACATCTGCTAACCATGTGTATGTGACAAATAAAATTTGATTTGATTAGATTTTTTTTTATTTTGATAACACCCACCCGTAGCACGCACTCCAGCAGGTATATCTCACTGGTCATCCACAAAGCCAACACCTACTTTGGCCACCTTTCCTTCCTGTTCTGCTGCCAATGACTGGAACGAATTGCAAAAATCACAGATTTTTGTTTCCCTCACCAACTTTAAACATCAGCTATCTGAACAGCTAACCAATCGCTGCAGCTGTACATAGCCCAACTGTAAATAGCCCACCCAACCTACCTACCTCATCCCGATATTGTTTTATTTACTTTTCTGCTCTTTTGCACACCAGTATTTCTACTTGCACATCATCATCTGCTCATCTATCACTCCAGTGTTAATTTGCTAAATTGTAATTATGGCCTATTTATTGCCTTACCTCCTCACGCCATTTGCACACACTGTATATAGACTTATTTTTTTTCCATTATATTATTGACTGTACGCTTGTTTATTCCATGAGTAACTCTGTGTTGTTTGTGTCGCACTGCTTTGCTTTATCTTGGCCAGGTTGCAGTTGTAAATGAGAACTTGTTCTCAACTAGCTAATCTGGTTAAATAAAGGTGAAATAAAAAATAAAATGTAAAAACTGTTGTCAAACCAAAGTCATAATTAGAGAAAAATAATACAATGTTTTACTTTCATATACAGCAAAATGATCTCAAATAATTTAAAAGTTTGAAACAACATCACTAGCATATCTGACACTAATTGATATTATTGCTTTAAAATATAAAGATTTTGTCAACGGCAATAAATCAGTTTCGTTTCTCCAAACCAGTTAGGTTTCTATTGACTTTCTTTAAAGCGGCTGGCTGTGTGCCCTTCTCTGAAAACGAAATTTAAGAATATTGCGTTCCTAATGCACGCCATGCATCTAATTTAGTAAACAAACTTGTCCATACATGATGTCATCCACCAAGAAATGCGTACATCTATCTACTCGTTTAAATTAGTTGCCCGATGTGAGCGCTTAGCCTAGTGATGCACAGTGAATACAATAGGAAACAAGCATTTTATCTGGGCAGATACAAAAAAAAAATATCCATTTGACTCTAAGAACTGTTTAAATCATTTGCTAATTAAAATAAATACATGTGTGTCGCTTACCGGTCTATGCCATACATTTTCATTGTAAGTAGGTTGAGTAGGTTGACTCCTCGAACTTGCAACAAACTGCCAGTAGGCTGTCTCCTAGAAAGTTGTGATGGAGCAGTGGCAGCAAGCAAAGTAGTACAAGCCTCTGGAGCGTCAGCTGAGTTACCAGAAACGAAACCTGGAGGGGGAGTCCTGCCTACTAATTAGAGATTCATTTCATTGTAAGGACGGGGAACTTCGCAGCAAACAACCAGCCACACACTGCAAGCTACATTGTCTCAAAATCGCAGCTCAGCTTTTGCACAACAAATGTGGTGGTCTCTCTCAGGTCCATAAGTACCGCAGTCATTCAGGGCAGGTGCACCTGTTTTGAGTCTCACATTTTTAGCCCAAAAATATATATCATTGAGTTAATAAAGCCGCATACAAACATAGTCTCTTTTTTGTTTTCCTGGGTAGGCAGCTCCAAAATGCAGGTGTTTCAGCATAGCTCAGCGCTTTCTGTGGTGGTGGGGAAAGCAAGCAGAAAATATGGAGTGTTTCGCCGTGATTGGCTCAGTGTTCTGTCACTCATGGGGACACTAAATCACCGCGAAGTCTAAGGGGAGACCTCGAAAATTCTAGCCCTTTGGGTGCTGCCATGGAGTTACATTAGAAGTGCCCATCTAAAGAGGCTCAAGGTTATTGACCAAAGAAAATATTATGTCAAATCACATTATACGTACAGTAGCTTTGATTGGACTGATCATGTCAACATCATCCTTTCAAAATCTTAGCAGTCATTATCAGGAATCAAGTCGACAATCGACTGGCAAATCCTTTTCAACCTTGTCATATGAAGATAAATAATGAAGAGAAATTATAGATAAAACGTATCGGTGCTCATCGGCTATTGGACATAAACATTTCACAAGTTGGAAATCACAAATTCAACAATGAGTGGTTTGAAAGGAAGTAAGCACAGCACAACAAGGTGAGTCCAAAAATGTCTTGTATGCCTCTGCGTAAATGATGTAATATGCCAGGGAAATATATATATACTACAGCTAAAAAAGTAATACTAAGTGTATGTTGTGTAGTAAACTGTTAGTAGCCCATGTGCCTCATGCTAATAATTTGGTCCCCTTTCCCCTCTTAATTTCACCTACTGTTCTGACTTGGCACATGTAGCCTATAGCCTGTTTAAGAGAAATGTAATAATCAAATATTGTAAGAGCTTTCATTGTCTGTGTCCCGGCCGTCTTCCTGGAAGGAATAAGTGGACCAAAGCACAGCGTGGTGGCGTACATATTCCTTAAAACATTTTTTTTTTAATGAAGCCAACAAACGAAGAAACAACCGTGAAGCTTACAGGGCTTTAGTGCCACAAACAAAGGTAACTACCCATACTGAAAGGATGGAAAAAGGGCTACCTAAGTATGATTCCCAATCAGAGACAACGATAGACAGCTGTCCCTGATTGAGAACCATACCCGGCCAAAACATAGAAATAAAGAAACATAGAAAACAAAACATAGAATGCCCACCCCACATCACACCCTGACCTAACCAAATAGAGAAATAAAACGAATCTCTACGGTCAGGGCGTAACAGTCTGCTTATTTGCCCCCATTATTTATCCTATGGTTATGATTTGGTGTACAGGGAGCATACTGTAAGTACAGCCCATGTTCTGAATTCTGTCGTTGTACATTTCAAAAGTGCTGAACAAATAACTATATTGACAACGTCCTTCCTAGCTCACTCATTAATGTCTTAATCGATATTACGGATTGCCTCTTCTCCGCTCGTCGTTCCCGTATGCCATAGATTGTACATCTCAATTGACAGTAGAAACCACATTTGTTTAAACAAGTCAGCCATAATAGCTATGTTTTAAAAAAAGGCTGAATGAACTGTTTCGCTGCCAGAGAAGGCTCCGTTGATAGCCAGGTGTAGAAGTGGTAAGGTGTTGGTACTGCTGTTGGGACAGCTTTATGTAGGCCCTAACAGTTTGTGGGAACTGTTTGTCACTGTTATAGTGCAGTTAATGTATTGTTTAGTGTTGTGCTGTGTTGTGTAGTGGCTTTGCTGGCTTGCATAATGGTGTTAACCCGCTAATCGCATTATGGAACGAATATTCAAAACAGTAGCCTACTGCCTTGTCCGCATTGCTGTGTTATAGTGCAAAGAAATAATAGTTTATCAACATTTTAAGCTAAGCATTCTGATCTGTTGCATGAGCCTTATTGCTTTAGATATTTTTGGGGATGTAGCATAGGCCTACTGGTTGTATGAATTCAGGATCTATCGTCCCACAACTGTCCCAGAGTCTGTTTTGAATATAGGCTATTGCTTTCTCGCACAGAACGACAAACTGACTAATAGAATATACACTTCCTAAAACTGGGGTGCAACTCCTAATATTGGTTAACATATCAGACAATGCTTGGTCTGCTTTTTAGGTTTGTTGTGTTTCCTGTTTATCATTAGGGGCCAGGTAAAGAGTAAGCACTTCTTCATAATCAGTGGTTGACTGTCAGGGTACAAAGGCTACTCGTCATCAATTCTGTTCAAGGTTTCTGTTTCTGCTCAGCTCTCCTCCCACAGCTCTCCAAGCTCTGGGCCGGGCAGCAGTGTGTGGTAACCATGGTGTGGTTTGTGTTCCAGACGCAGAAGTGGCAGAGAGGGAGGTGGTGTCATGTTGTCCCCAGTCTCGGCCTTGTTTGGCGCCCTCTTTGTCTTTGGACTCTGTTTCCGGTCAGGTGAGCTTGCTGCAAATCCTTGGCTTGATGCCCTAGATTTACCAAGGCTACGTTTATAGAGGAAAGTTTGCACTTCTTTTTAATCAATGCAAAAAAACAAAGCATTGTTTTATACATATATTATATATATTAAACTAACAAACAGTAGTTTGATCTGAATAAACCAGTTATTAATGCATTTTCAAATCACTAAGCATATCTTCATGTAGATTACTGAAAGAGACACCAACAAACTAGCAGGCTAATTGTTCATATACAGTGCCTCCGGGAAAGTATTCAGACCCCTTGACTTTTTCCACATTTTGTTAGGTTACATCCTTATTCTAAAATTGATTACATTTAAAAAAAAATCCAAATTGGAAGTCAATAATTGGATTTAAATATCATAAGAGTACCACTAGGTATTGATGCTGTGACAACAGCTTTTCAATAGTGAAGTATTTTTCTGCGTTGTCCAAACTAACATTTTGGAGGTATATGTACATAGAAAGCACTCTTTTCCCAAAACAACTGGTTGAAACTATGTGGTTAGATGAGGCGCGTCACTGGAAATAAAGTACAATGTAAATAAACAATGCACACTTATTTCAAGTCATTGTATTACCTTTGAACACATCCATATTAGTAGCCTATCAGGTAAAGGCTACATTTACACTGCAAAAATCTCAAGCAATCGTATGCTAATCCTATGACTATAACAAATTAAACTTGTTACTTAGTTGATTTAGAATTGTATTGATCTGATGGTACATCTCTTCATTTTCTGATCATACTGAGTATGATTAAGGCAAACCTATTTACTTATCTATCAAACATTGTCTGCCTTGATTACAACACTTCCTTAAGCAGCAGACCATAAGGACGGATGGAGTTCTCCACAATAGCTCTCTCTTGAACAGGAGATGATCCCTCAGGCACATAAACCAGCCAGTAACTCTCTCTCCGACACTGTTGCCTTTTCTGGGGGTTGATCCTATTCCGTAGCACCACCTTGTAGGTTTTGTTATCTACTTTGGACGTAAACCTCTTGGAGAACTTCTCAGCTACGTTAATGTCCGGTGTTGAGTACACTCCTCTTCCGACAGTAGCACCATCTCCATCTCCATCATTCCTGATGATGCCCTGGGATCCGTCCATAGCAGGTCCGTGGTAGGACACTGGCCAGGCCTCGTCTCCGGTCCCCAACCATCCATCTCCATCCCTGTATTTGTTCAACACCTTCAGGGCAATGCGGTTCCAGCCACAGGGTCGGACGTACTTCTCCTTTCCCCGAGTAAACACTGCTTCACCATCCTTAACATTTGTAAAGTCGTAGTCATACCGAGAATCAAGGAACTCATTCACGTTCACAGAAACAGTGGTTTGTGGAATGGATGCGGCGGATGGGGCATCAGGTAAAGGCACCTTTTAAAGACAATGTCCCCAAACTTGGGTACTCCAACTCTAGAAGGCCCTCTTGTACGTAGAACTCCTTTAGTGCGACCACATTGACAAAGTCCTGTGGGGTTAGTGAAAGTGTTCCCGCGGTGGCTGATTCCACGTTGCAACCTGAGACAGCAGACAGAGCCTCCAAGATGAGATTTACATTTGGCATGGTGAGAGTTAGAAATCTCGAAAACATTTACGGTAAGAAGACTTCACAGAGAGCAGAAAAATCCTTCCTGTGTGTGATCCGACACAAAGGCGTATGTTCTTGTAATTTCACCTATACATAGACTGTGCTGTGAAATGTAATTCTTACTTTCACTTTCTGTTGCAGTGACTGGATAAACAAGATGGTGTATGGTAAAAGTACACTGATTGTACATAACATTAGGAACACCTTCCTAATAATGACTTGCATCCCCTTTTGCCCTCAGAACAGCCTCAATTCTTTGAGACGTGGAATCTACAAGGTGTCGGTAGCATTCCACTGGGATGCTGGCCCATGTTGACCCCAATGCTTCCCACAGTAGCTTTCACCTGGTCAGTCTATGTTGAACAAATCTTGATCATCCCCATTATTGTTATGGTTGAATGGAAGCAGCAAAAACAGAAGGGAATGTAAACGCATAAGACTTGTAAATAGTTTACTTAAAGGGACATTACAAAATAAAAGTTTATCTTTTGCAAATCTGCAGTTGTTACAAATAATGTTTTTGACTTCAAGTAATTATATATACCCATTGATTCTTGAACAATATAACTTCAATAAAAACTTCATGAGCTTAGTTGAACTGTCTTACCCGATAGAAACCCCAATTATAACCCCAATCCTAATCTTGTTTTTATATTCTCAAAACATTGTAGTCAATATCCGCGCTTATTCACCCAAGATCATTACAACATGATTAAAGATATCATTTTGATCTCATGGATGGTCAGTCCTTGCATCAATAGCGCTGTCTATGAATTTGAGAGTGGTTCTATTTCTTCATCCCCATTGGTCATCTATTTACTAAAATAATGGTGGGATAACCCATTTGTTATTGTTTGAACTGCCGATTGCCTCTATGAATTGTTTCCTCTTTCAGGTACAACAACATATTTGTGTAGCACCTGTGTGAACAGGAATTCAAGTCTCAAGGTAAAAGTACTTCTGTTAGTCAGAATCGTTAGGACTAAAACTTGTCTAACTGTAAATCTATGCCTGAGAGGTTTGGATGGCATGAAGTCAATATTTAATCACTAACACTGACATATATATATTTCATAAGGAAGTGAGTCTGCACGATGCCAGTATGAAGCACACTGGTAAGGCCCGCCCCAATGCTTAGGGAGTGCCAGGATTGGCCCAGGGAGATGTTATCTATGCAACAGTGGCCCAATGCGTTCATTCAGGCGTATGGTGCATCTGCTGACATTGTTCTTTAAATATCTGGTCTTGATGGAAATAGGATTGTATTTTGATTTGTGCATGTATGAGTGTTTCTGTAAATGTTGGAAAGGCTAATGTAATAATAGTTTTTTTAATCCAAAGAATCTCAATATAATTGTTTTAAGCCAACAGGATATAGAATTAGTTGGATAAAAGAATAGTATCTTGAAAGACTCAAATACATTTATTATAGGATTAAAGAGCAACCTTTGTAAAATGTACTCGTACTGTAATACAAAGAGGTAAAAAACTAACTGTTTTGTAAAGGAGTCAATCAGTCAAATCAATGTGTTATTCTCTCCAAACCCTGGAATGCTGGTCTAGCAGTGACCACAGTGGAATAGATGACGTGATGCTGGTCTCCATGTATCTTCAATCTTTCCCTCCAGTTCTGCTGACCCAGAGATGCATACTGAACCTCAGTGTCTTCCACATGAGAAGGGCTCTGAGACACACACGGAAACATACAAATATTTCATTGAGGGATATTCATTTGTACTCACCTCTTCCCCATCACTTTGTGTGATATCAGACCGTATAATAGTTTTTTTAATTTTATTATTGTTTTCAATGATAGCAATACTTGTTGGGAGAATGCACACATTTTACACAAATCAATTACCATATACCCAGTGGCGACCCGTCATTCAGGACAGGTGCACCTGTTTTGAGCCCCACATTTTTAGCATAAAATGTATATCATTGAGTTAATAAAGCCACATACAAACATAGTGTCTTTTGTGTTTTCCTTAGTAAGGCAGCTCCAAAATGCAGGTGTTTCAGTCTAGCTCAGTGCTTTCTGTGGTGGTGGGGCAAGCCAGCAGAAAATATGGAGTGTTAAGCCTTGATTGGCTCAGTGTTCTGTCACTCATGGGGACACTAAGTCACCGCGAAGTCCAAGGGGAGACCTCAAAAATTCTAGCCCTTTGGGTGCTACCATGGAGTTACATTAGAAGTGCCCATCTAAGAAGGCTCAAGGTCATTGGACACAAATAACATTATGTCAAATCTTGTTATTCGTACAGTAGCTTTGATTGGACAGATCATGTCAACATCCTCCTTTCAAAATCTAAGCAGTCATTATCGTGAATCAAGTCGGCAATCTACTGGCAAATCCTTTTCAATCCTTGTCATATGAAGAGAAATAATGAAGATAAATTATAGATAAAATGTATCGGTGCTCATCGGCCATTGGACATAAACATTTCACAAGTTGGAAATCACAAATTCAACAATGAGTGGTTTGGAAGGAAGTAAGCACAGCACAACAAGGTGAGTCCAAAAATGTCTTGTATGCCTCTGCGTAAATGATGTAATATGCCAGGGAAATATATATATACTACAGCTAAAAAAGTAATACTAAGTGTATGTTGTGTAGTAAACTGTTAGTAGCCCATGTGCCTCATGCTAATAATTTGGTCCCCTTTCCTCTCTTAATTTCACCTACTGTTCTGACTTGGCACATGTAGCCAATAGCCTGTTTTAGAGAAATGTAATCATTGAATATTGTAAGAGCTTTCATTGTCTGCTTATATGCCCACATTATTTATCGTATGGTTCTGACTTGGTGTACAGGGAGAATTCTGTAAGAACAGCCCATGTTCTGAAATCTGTCGCTGTACATTTCAAAAGTGCTGAACAAATAACTATATTGACAACGTCCGTCCTAGCTCACTCATTAATGTCTTAATCAAAATTACGGATTGCCTCTTCTCCGCTCGTCGTTCCCTAATGCCATAGATTGTACATCTCAATTGTCAATAGAAACAACATTTGTTTAAACAAGTCAGCCATATCAGCTATGTTTAAAAAAAGGCTGGATGAACTGCTTCGCTGCCAGACAAGGCTCTATTGATAGCCAGGTGTAGCAGTGGTAAGGTACTGCTGTTGGGACATCTTTATGTAGGCCCTCACAGTTTGTGGGAACTGTTTGTCACTGTTTTAGTGCAGTTAATGTATTGTTTAGTGTTGTGTTGTGTAGTGGCTTGCTGGCTTGCATAATGGTGTTTTCCCGCTAATCGCATTATGGAACGAACATTCACACAGTAGCCTACTGCCTTGTCCGTATTGCTGTGCTTATAGTACGAAGAAATAATAGTTTATCAACATTTTAAGCTAAGCATTCTGATCTGTTGCATGAGCCTTATTGCTTTAGATATTTTGGGGGATGTAGCATAGGCCTACTGGTTGTATGAATTCAGGATCTATCGTCCCACAACTGTCCCAGAGTCTGTTTTGAATATAGGCTATTGCTTTCTCGCACAGAACGACAAACTGACTAATAGAATATACACTTCCTAAAACTGGGGTGCAACTCCTAATATTGGTTTACATATCGGACAAAGCTTGGTCTGCTTTTTAGGTTTGTTTTGTTTCCTGTTTATCATTAGGGGCCAGGTCAAGAGTAAGCACTTCTTCATAATCAGTGGTTGACTGTCAGGGTACAAAGGCTACTCGTCATCAATTCTGTTCAAGGTTTCTGTTTCTGCTCAGCTCCCACAGCTCTCCAAGCTCTGGGCTGGGCAGCAGTGTGTGGTAACCATGGTGTGGTTTGTGTTCCAGACGCAGAAGTGGCAGAGAGGGAGGTGGTGTCATGTTGGACACTCCTGGCCTGTGTTGTCCCCAGTCTCGGCCTTGTTTGGCGCCCTCTGTGTCTTTGGACTCTGTTTCCGGTCAGGTGAGCTTGCTGCAAATCCTTGGCTTGTTGCCCTAGATTTACAAAGGCTACGTTTATAGAGGAAAGTTTGCACTTCTTTTTAATCAATGCAAAAAAACAAAGCATTGTTTTATACATATATTATATATACTAAACTAACAAACAATAGTTTAATGTGAATAAACCATTTATTAATGCATTTTCAAATCACTAAGCATATCTTCATCTAGATTACTGAAAGAGACACCAACAAACTAGCAGGCTAATTGTTCATATACAGTTTCTCCGGGAAAGTATTCAGACCCCTTGACTTTTTCCACATTTTGTTAGGTTACATCCTTATTCTAAAATTGATTACATTTAAAAAAAATCCAAATTGGAAGTCAATAATTGGAATTAAATATCATGAGAGTACCACTAGGTGGCAGGGTAGTATATTGTTGCTGTATTGATGCTGTAACAACAGCTTTTCAATAGTGAAGTCTTTTTCTGCGTTGTCCAAACTAACATTTTGGAGTTATAAGTACTTCGAAAGCACTCTTTTCCCAAAACAACTGGTTGAAACTATGTGGTTAGATGAGGCGGGTCACTGGAAATAAAGTACAATGTAAATAAACAATCCACACTTATTTCAAGTCATTGTATTACCTTTGAACACATCCATATTAGTAGCCTATCAGGTAAAGGCTACATTTACACTGCAAAAATCTCAAGCAATCGTATGCTAATCCTATGACTATAACAAATTAACCTTGTTACTTAGTTGATTTAGAATTGTATTGATCTGATGTTACATCTCTTCATTTTCTGATCATACTGAGTATGATTAAGGCAAACCTATTTACTTATCTATCAAACATTGTCTGCCTTGATTACAACACTTCCTTAAGCAGCAGACCATAAGGACGGATGGAGTTCTCCACAATAGCTCTCTCTTGAACAGGAGATGATCCCTCAGGCACATAAACCAGCCAGTAACTCTCTCTCCGACACTGTTGCCTTTTCTGGGGGTTGATCCTATTCTGTAGCACCACCTTGTAGGTTTTGTTATCTACTTTGGACGTAAACCTCTTGGAGAACTTCTCAGCTACGTTAATGTCCGGTGTTGAGTACACTCCTCTTCCGACAGTAGCACCATCTCCATCTCCATCATTCCTGATGATGCCCTGGGATCCGTCCATAGCAGGTCCGTGGTAGGACACTGGCCAGGCCTCGTCTCCGGTCCCCAACCATCCATCTCCATCCCTGTATTTGTTCAACACCTTCAGGGCAATGCGGTTCCAGCCACAGGGTCGGACGTACTGCTCCTTTCCCCGAGTAAACACTGCTTCACCATCCTTAACATTTGTAAAGTCGTAGTCATACCGAGAATCAAGGAACTCATTCACGTTCACAGAAACAGTGGTTTGTGGAATGGATGCGGCGGATGGGGCATCAGGTAAAGCTAAGGCACCTTTTAAAGACAATGTCCCCAAACTTGGGTACTCCAACTCTAGAAGGCCCTCTTGTACGTAGAACTCCTTTAGTGCGACCACATTGACAAAGTCCTGTGGGGTTAGTGAAAGTGTTCCCGCGGTGGCTGATTCCACGTTGCAACCTGAGACAGCAGACAGAGCCTCCAAGATGAGATTTACATTTGGCATGGTGAGAGTTAGAAATCTCGAAAACATTTACGGTAAGAAGACTTCACAGAGAGCAGAAAAATCCTTCCTGTGTGTGATCCGACACAAAGGCGTATGTTCTTGTAATTTCACCTATACATAGACTGTGCTGTGAAATGTAATTCTTACTTTCACTTTCTGTTGCAGTGACTGGATAAACAAGATGGTGTATGGTAAAAGTACACTGATTGTACATAACATTAGGAACACCTTCCTAATAATGACTTGCATCCCCTTTTGCCCTCAGAACAGCCTCAATTCTTTGAGACGTGGAATCTACAAGGTGTCGGTAGCATTCCACTGGGATGCTGGCCCATGTTGACCCCAATGCTTCCCACAGTAGCTTTCACCTGGTCAGTCTATGTTGAACAAATCTTGATCATCCCCATTATTGTTATGGTTGAATGGAAGCAGCAAAAACAGAAGGGAATGTAAACGCATAAAACTTGTAAATAGTTTACTTAAAGGGACATTACAAAATAAAAGTTTATCTTTTGCAAATCTGCAGTTGTTACAAATAATGTTTTTGACTTCAAGTAATTATATATACCCATTGATTCTTGAACAATATAACTTCAATAAAAACTTCATGAGCTTAGTTGAACTGTCTTACCCGATCAAAACCCCAATTATAACCCCAATCCTAATCTTGTTTTTATATTCTCAAAACATTGTAGTCAATATCCGCGCTTATTCACCCAAGATCATTACAACATGATTAAAGATATCATTTTGATCTCATTGGTGGTCAGTCCTTGCATCAATAGCGCTGTCTATGAATTTGAGAGTGGTTCTATTTCTTCATCCCCATTGGTCAGCTATTTACTAAAACAATGGCGGGATAACCCATTTGTTATTGTTTGAACTGCCGATTGCCTCTGAATTGTTTCCTCTTTCAGGTACAACAACATATTTGTGTAGCACCTGTGTGAACAGGAATTCAAGTCTCAAGGTAAAAGTACTTCTGTTAGTCAGAATCGTTAGGACTAAAACTTGTCTAACTGTAAATCTATGCCTGAGAGGTTTGGATGGCATGAAGTCAATATTTAATCACTAACACTGACATATATATTATTTCATAAGGAAGTGAGTCTGCACTATGCCAGTATGAAGCACACTGGTAAGGCCCTTAGGGAGTGCCAGGATTGGCCCAGGGAGATGTTATCTATGCAACAGTGGCCCAATGCGTTCATTCAGGCGTATGGTGCATCTGCTGACATTGTTCTTTAAATATCCGTTCTTGATGGAACTAAGATTGTATTTTGATTTGTGCATGTATGAGTGTTTCTGTAAATGTTGGAAAAGGTAATGTAATAATTGTTTTTTTTGTCCAAAGAATCTCAATATAATTGTTTTAAGCCAACAGGATATATAATTAGTTGGATAAAAGAATAGTATCTTGAAAGACTCAAATACATTTATTACAGGATTAAAGAGCAACCTTTGTAAAATGTACTCGTACTGTAATACAAAGAGGTAAAAAACAAACTGTTTTGTAAAGGAGTCAATCAGTCAAATCAATGTGTTATTCTCTCCAAACCCTGGAATGCTGGTCTAGCAGTGACCACAGTGGAATAGATGACGTGATTCTGGTCTCCATGTACCTTCAATCTTTCCCTCCAGTTCTGCCGACCCAGAGATGCATACTGAACCTCAGTGTCTTCCACATGAGAAGGGCTCTGAGACACACACGGAAACATACAAATATTTAAATTGACATTTTAGCAAAGTTTTTAATGAGTGATATTCATTTGTACTCACTTCTTCCCCATCACTTTGTGTGATATCAGACCCTATAACACAAAATATTTTAAAAATTACTTGTTTTCAATGATAGCAATACTTGTTTTACACATTTTACACAAACCCTATTAGATGGACCTTTCTGTCAGCAAACAATTAGACAGTGTTCTTAACCTAGATTTGACAAGCACCTAGTCTGGAGTTCAGTTCCTTCCTGCTTGTGTCCTGTCACTATAGGGAATACAGTAAGTATGTCACATTTATTACAAACAATATAATTTAGAGGATTTTTAAAAACCTGTACTGCATTTCTTTCTTCTTTTTCTCAGTCTTCCTTTCAGCAAATTGCACAGCAGACCAACCAGAAGCACCACGAGGCATAGTCCAATGACAGCTATTATCGTCACAACTAATAGACAAAAACATGAAGCACAATTTGATTTGTGAAAATGTCACCTGATAACAGGATGAAAGCCCAGTTCATGCCCTCTGAAGCGAGCACACAGCATGGAGGGTCGCTAACAGTAAACACAAAGTTGGGTGGGTGGCATATTACAACACATAAATGTTCAGGGCCTTCGGAAAGTATTCAGATCGCTTGACTTTTTTCACTTTACAGCCTTTTTCTAAAATGGATGAAATAAAAAAAATCCGCAGCAATCTACACACAATACCTCATAATAACAAAGTGAAAACAGGTGTCGAAATGTTTGCTAATTTATAAAAAATACGAAACAGAAATACATTATTTACATAAGTATTCAGACCCTTTGCTAAGAGACTCGAAATTCAGCTCAGGTGCGTCCTGTTTCCATTGATCATCCTTGAGATGTTTCTACAACTTGATTGGAGTCCACCTGTGGTAAATCCAATTGATTCGACACGATTTGGAAAGGCCCCCACCTGTCTATATAAGGTCCCACAGTTGACAGTGCATGTCAGAACAAAAACCACGCCATGAGGTCGAAGGAATTGTCCATAGAGGGGCCTCCCGAGTGGTGCAGCGATCTAAGGCACTGCATCGCAGTGCTAGAGGTGTCACTGCGGACTCGGGTTCGATCCCAGGCTGTATCGCAACCGTGTGTGATCGGGAGTCCCATAGAGCGGAGCACAATTGGCCCAGCGTCATCCGGGTTAGGGGAATGTTTGGCTGGGGGGGCTTTACTTGGCTCATCGCGCTCTAGCGTCTCCTTGTAGTGGGCGCCTGCAGGCTGACCTCGGTCGTCAGTTGAACGGTGTTTCTTCCCGACACATTGGTGCGGCTGGCTTCCGGGTTAAGCGAGCGGGTGTTAAGAAGCACGGTTTGATGGGTCACATGACTCGACCGTTGCCTCCCGAGGTTTGTGTCTGAACTTTCGTTGGACAACCTACCATTTATAGGGCGTGTCTCCCTGTTCTCTCTCCCAACAACATCTGAAAATAGGTGAAGAATATTAGTCATGGAATTTACTTTTACAGCTCACAGTTAAAACCCTGGACTTTGGTGTCATTTTCATACTTTCAAGAACTGCAAAGTGTTGCTTTGTGTTACCTGTTTGCATAAGAGCAGTGGTACTCTGGATGTTGAGATGATCTGGGTTTGCAAAAAAAAAAGTTATGCATGACATTTTAAGTTAAGGGAATGGCATTGTAGTGGCCTCTGAAGCTTCCCCAAAGCTTCCTTTTACTGGTTTTCCCAGCAAGTGTTCAAGAGGATTTTTGAGCCTGATCTTTTTATTAAATGCTTTATGATACTGTCAAAGGAAAATACATGGACAGTGTAGCTAGATACAGTGTAGCTATAAGGGAAAAACAGGAGAAAAAAAAATGCTACTTGGAAAGCTCTACCTGTCAACACTGTTACTTTGGCTGCCTTTTCTCCATTACACAGGTACTCTCCAGAGTCCCCTGGCTGCAGATTGAGGATCTGCAGGGAACCATCTTCATCACAGGAAAACCTTTTCTGGGGGTCCTTTCTCTCCTTTTTCATGGTCCCATTCTTGAACAGAGTCAAGATGGGTTCTCGTTTCGCATGACTATCTTTCCTGAAGAACCACCTCCACTTGGCTTTGTTAGATACTATACAGGGAAGCAATAGGGCTCGTCCAGCAGAAACCGCAAAGTTTTTGCCTGTGGGAAGATATTTATTGTATTAAATATTGGTAACAAGATGTGAAAATGTCTTTGACACTGATAGTAATATGCTCATTAGATGAACAAAATAGACTAAGTTTCTGTTCCCACTTAACAAAGCAATGTTCAACCTCGATAATAGAATCGAAGATACCAATTGTGACCCATTTTAAATACCTGGGGATTGATGTTTCAATTAAAAATGTTTAGAAGAACTACAAAGTCACAACTGCAATTACAGCAGATCTCGACAGATGGTTTAATCTAACATTAACTTTATCAGGTCGAATTTTGATAGTCAAAATGAATGTCTTGCCTAGACTCAATTTATTGTTAGCACACTTTGTTAGTACTGAGATAAGATTCAAAATTCAGTCTTACATTTTATATGGAAAAAGAAACGGCCCAGAAATCAAATATATACAATCCAGAAACCCAACGTTTTTGGGGGTATAGCTTTACCCAACTTAAAGTTATATGCTTTGATGAATGATGAAGGGTTATTATCCTTTCATGACCTAAAAAATATGTATAATTTAACTGATTCGTCATTTATTTGTATTTTACATTCTTTGCCGTTAAGAACCACTATGCGCACTTATGGAGCCTTTCCATCCACTCACTGAGTTTGTATGTAACCAGAACACAAGTGGAGGTTTTGTATTCAATCTATATATAAAAAACTACTAGAAGTCCTCCATAAACCAATGGGAATAGTTACGATATGGAATACAGACCTTAAAGACTACAAACAAAATACAGATTGGAAAAGAGTCTGGAACAATATCTGTTAAAACGGCCAGTTTCAGTCGGCTGATTCTAGCCATCCCTTCTGGATAGTTCCGGTCGGCAGCTTAGACTCCCATTCAGAGGACCCCCACTTTTGTTAGTGTTTTATTGGTCAAGGTCACGCCAAATACCTAAGTTGTGTGGACTTTTGTGTAAAAGTACCATGTGTTCAGCTGGTTTGTTGGCTCGCGTTAGCACTACCGTTAGCATATTGTATTGGAATGCATGATCATTTTAGCATGATTGCTAGCGATTAGCCGTTTATTAGCATTCTTAATTTTTGGTGCTAGGCTATTTTCAGT
Organism: Oncorhynchus mykiss; assembly: GCF_013265735.2. Classification (NCBI taxonomy): domain Eukaryota; kingdom Metazoa; phylum Chordata; class Actinopteri; order Salmoniformes; family Salmonidae; genus Oncorhynchus; species Oncorhynchus mykiss. The sequence goes on along the minus strand of NC_050572.1, from coordinate 33,027,976 downwards.
TCTATATATATCACTCATTCATGCTCATTGTATTTATATTATGTATACATTTCAACATTACTGTAATGTTTGAGCACATTTGCCTGAGTTTCATGTGTACAAGTCCAATAGGTTGTTTAGTCTATTGCCATGTGACTAGGTCTTATGCCTGTTGCAGTGTATAGCCCTTGCTGTTATATAATTACCTGTGCTAGCTTCAATAAGCATTTCTCTACAACTGGCCATGCTTTCCTCCTGGCTACCCCAACCCCGGCCAAACACTCCGCACCCCCCACGGCTACTTGCCCAAGCCTCCCCAGCTTTTCCTTCACCCAAATCCAGATAGCAGATGTTCTGAAAGAGCTGCAAAACCTAGACTCGTACAAATCAGCTGGGCTAGACAATTGTTGGAACCGCTATTACTAGTCTGTTCAACCTCTCTTTCGTATTGTCTGAGATTCCTAAAGATTGGAAAGCTGCGCGGTCATCCCCTTCTTCAAAGGGGGTGGCACTCTAGACCCAAACTGTTACAGACCTATATCCATCCTGCTCTGCCTTTCTAAAGTCTTCAAAAGCCACGTAAACAAACAGAACACTGACCATTTCAAATCCCACCGTACCTTCTCCGCTGTGCAATCTGGTTTCCGAGCTGGTCACGGGTGCACCTCAGCCACGCTCAAGGTACTAAACGATATCATAACCGCCATCGATAAAAGACAGTACTGTGCAGCCGTCTTCATCGACCTAGCCAAGGCTTTCGACAATCACGTATTCTTATCGGCAGACAACACAGCCTAGGTTTCTCAAATGACTGCCTCGCCTGGTTCACCAACTACTTCTCAGATAGAGTTCAGTGTGTCAAATCGGAGGGCCTGTTGTCCAGACCACTGGCAGTCTCCATGGGGGTACCACAGGGTTCAATTCTCGGGCCGACTCTTTTCTCTGTATATATCAATGATTTCGCTCTTGCTGCGGGTGATTCCTTGATCCACCTCTACGCAGACGACACCATTCTGTATACATCTGGCCCTTCTTTGGACACTGTGTTAACTAACCTCCAAACGAGCTTCAATGCCATACAACTCTCCTTCCATGGCCTCCAACTGCTCTTAAATGCAAATAAAACTAAATGCACACTCTTCAACCGATCGCTGCACGCACCTGCCCACCTGACTAGCATCACTACTCTGGACGGTTCTGACTTAGAATATGTGGACAACTACAAATACCTAGGTGTCTGGCTAGACTGTAAACTCTCCTTCCAGACTCATATTAAGCATCTCCAATCCAAAATTAAATCTAGAATCAGCTTCCTATATCACAACAAAGCCTCTTTCACTCACGCTGCCAAACATACCCTCGTAAAACTGACTATCCTACCGATCCTCGACTTCGGCGATGTCATTTACAAAATAGCCTCCAACACTCTACTCAGCAAACTGGATGCAGTCTATCACAGTGCCATCCATTTTGTCACCAAAGCCCCATATACCACCCACCACTGCGACCTGTATGCTCTCGTTGGCTGGCCCTCGTTACATATTCGTCGCCAGACCCACTGGCTCCAGGTCATCTATAAGTCTTTGCTAGGTAAAGCTCCGCCTTATCTCAGCTCACTGGTCACCATAACAACACCGACCCGTAGCACGCGCTCCAGCAGGTATATCTCACTGGTCATCCCCAAAGCCAACACCTCCTTTGGCCGCCTTTCCTTATAGTTCTCTGCTGCCAATGACTGGAACGAATTGCAAAAATCGCTGAAGTTGGAGACTTATATCTCCCTCACTAACTTTAAGCATCAGCTATCTTACCAATCGCTGCAGCTGTACACAGCCCATCTGTAAATAGCCCATCCAACTACCTACCTCATCCCCATATTGTTTTTATTTACTTTTTTTGCTCTTTTGCACACCAGTATTTCTACTTGCACATCATCATCTGCACATCTATCACTCCAGTGTTAATTTGCTCAATTGTAATTACTTCGCTACTATGGCCTATTTATTGCCTTACATCCTTATTCCATTTGCACACACTGTATATAGATTTTTCTATTGTGTTATTGGCTGTACTTTTGTTTATCCCTGTGTTGTTTTTTGTCTCACTGCTTTGCTTTATATTGGCCAGGTTGCAGTTGTAAATGAGAACTTGTTCTCAACTGGCCTACTTGGTTAAATGAAGGTGAAATAAAATTTGAAAAAATGAAATGTTGCTATTATTTTCAAACGATGAATCTTCACTGACTCGAGGCACAGTACCCCAGAAACTAGTGTTTGTCTGGACTGACTGCGGCCAAAATACTATTAGTGACCAGATGGAAGCCTCCACATAAGCTCAGCATAACTCAATGGGTACAAAACTTCCTTGATGTTCTTTCACTAGAGCTCCTCACAGCTCGTATGAACAGCGACAAGGAAACAACCTTAGATACAGTACATTCAATAGAGCAGTTGATAAGGTCAAAAGCTTATTGTGAGTTTACGTAATGCAATCATGTTTGAACTTATCCATTGTATTTTGAATATCTGTATAGAATATTGATGTATGCAGGCTGATTCTATTCATGTGTGCCTTGGTCCCACAAACAACTTTACAAACATAAGATGAGTTGCCCATGATGTTTTGTTTTATGCATAGATACAGTATGTCCACATCATGAGCGAGGAAGGGAGGGAGCGAGGGAGGGAGGGAGATAGGGGGAATAGGAATGGGTCGCACCTACTAAGAAGTGGGAGGGAGTTGGGAGATGGGACTGACAAGTTTTCGACTGCTTTTCATTTCTTTATATTTATACACTTTGTGAATATTAATTCCTGTCTGTGATCTGAACCCCTCACAAAAAAAATGTATACAAATAAATAATACAAGTTGGTCACAAAAATAAGTGTGTTTCAGCTAATTTTCTTAAAAATAGATCACTCCAATGACAGAGCAGTTTCACTGGTGGTTGACCACTTGAAATTGATCATTGGTTGAACCATTCTTCATCGCCCAGTCAGTGGTACATTTTCAGCTCACATCATCAAGGACAGCAACCAATATATTTATATATTTTTTGTTGTTGTTGTTATTCTAGAGTGGTGGTCAGACAAGTGTTACATTTCACACTGTACCTGTCACTCATACCTTTCAGTACCTCCACGTCTGCCACTAGCTGGTCGTTGCAGTGGTAGTCCCCAGAGTCGGATGGCTCCAGCTCTTTAATAACCAGAGATCCATCAGGCTGGAGGTCATATTTCTGTTGGTTCGTGTAAGTAACCGACTGGCCTTGTTTGGTGACTATGATCCTGTTGACCTGGTGTCGCCACTGTAAGTCAACAGTGCCACTGCAGGCCAGGTACAGGCGATGCTCCTCAGGCACTGAGACTCTTCTCACTGAGTGAAGAAATAACAAGTGTGAAGTAGGTTTACACTAACTAGAATAAACTGGACAAACTGGATATTGTGGGAAATATAGACATAGACTTCTGAGCATGTCTGCTTTGTGTCACAGCTAATTTAATCCAAGAAAAAATGTGGGGTAGTGTGTTGGATCAGGGGTGTTTTCTGAGAGCCTGACTTGTCCCAAGCCTATGGAATCATCTGAGTGCAGTCTACTTCTACAGTGGCTGTATGTAGAAGAATATAACTGTTTGTCTACCATTGCATGCAAGGCTGTGTGTCACTCATATCTTCCTGAGTCCATTTCTTCCCTGCTTCCTGTGTGATCCACTATTCCTCTTTATCTAATGGGAACATGGCATATCCTTAGAGTGGGAATAAAATTAGCCCACTTTAAGGAAGCTAACATGTGGGGGGTTTTTCAAGGCAAAACCATTAAAACAAACACTAGTATTAATGGTGTTATTGTTTGGAAAATGTTACTGTCAAGGTGTTGACAAAATGGATTGAATTTCAAATAGATTAAATTGAGATTGTTGTCCCTTGCCTAGACACAAAACCCCATAATGTCAAAGTGGAATTGTGTTTTTCGAAAATGTTAAAAACAAATTAAAAATTAAAAGCTGAAATGTCTTGAGTCAATAAATATTCAACCCCTTTGTTATGGCAAGCCTAAATAAGTTCAGGAGTAAACATTTGCTTAACAAGTCCCATAATAAGTTGCATGGACTCACTCTGTGTGCAATAATAGTATTTAACATGATTTTTGAATGACTACCTCGTCTCTGTACCCCACACATACAATTATCTGTAAGGTCCCTCAGCCGAGCAGTGCATTTCAAACACAGATTCAACCACAAAGACCAGGGAGGTTTTCCAATACCTCAGAAGGGCATCTATGGGCATCTATGATTGGGTGACTGGAGTCGTTGACGGGGTTGTAGTGGAGCGGGTCGAAAGTTTCAAGCTCCATGGTGTCCACATCACCAACAAACTATCATGGTCCAAACACACCAAGACAGTCATGAAGCAGGCACGACAACACCTTTTCCCCCTCAGGAGACTGAAAAGATTTGGCATGGGTCCCCAGATCCTCAAAAAGTTATACAGCTGCACCACCGAGAGCATCCTGACCGGTTGCATCACCGCCTGGTATGGCAACTGCTCGGCATCCGACCAAAAGGCGCTACAGAGGGTAGTGCGTACGGCCCTGTCATCCAGGACCTATATGCTAGGCCGTGTCAGAGGAAAGCCAAAAAAACTGTCAAAGACTCCAGTCACCCAAGTCAAAGACTGTTCTCTCTGCTACCACAAGGCAAGCGGTACCGGAGCGCCAAGTCTAGGTCCAAAAGGCTCCTTAACAGGTTCTACCCCCAAGCCATAAGACTGCTGAACGATTACTCAAATGGCCACCCAGACTATTTACATTGACACTCCCCCTTGTTTTTACACTGCTGCTACTCGCTGTTTATTATCTATGCATAGTTACTTTACCCCTACCTTCATGTACAAATTACCTCGACTAACCTGTACACATTGACTGTGTACTGGTATCCCCTGTATATTGCCACGTTATTCTTATTTTATTGTGTTATTTTTTACTTTATTTTGTAAATATTTTCTTAACTCTATTTCTTGAACTGGATTGTTGGTTAAGGGCTTGTAAGTAAGCATTTCACAGTAAGGTCTACAACTGTTGTATTCGGCACGTGAAAAATAACATTTGATTTGACCTATTGGTAGATAAAAAATATCCCTTTGATGATTATTAATTACACTTTGGATGGTGTATCAATACACCCAGTCACTACAAAGATGACAGGTGTCCTTCCTTTCTCAGTTGCCCAAAGAGGAAGGAAACCGCTTAGGGATTTCCCCATTAGCCAATGGTGACTTTAAAACAGTTACAGAGTTTAATGGCTGTGTTAGGAGAAAACTGAGGATGGTAACACCTCCCTCTGCAACCGGATCCTGGACTTCCTGACGGGCTGCCCCCAGGTGGTAAGGGTAGGTAACAACACATACGCCACGCTGATCCTCAACACAGGGGCCCCTCAGGGGTGCGTGCTCAGTCCCGTCCTGTACTCCCTGTTCACTCATGACTGCATGACCAGGCTGACTGCACACCATCATTAAGTTTGCAGATGACACAACAGTATCAACAACAGCCTGATCACCGACAACGACGAGACAGCTTATAGGGAGGAGGTCAGAGACTTGGCTGTGGGGTGCCAGGACAACAACCTCTCCCTCAACGTGATCAAGACAAAGGAGATGGTTGTGGACTACAGGAAAAAGAGGACCGAGCACGCCCCCATTCTCATCGACAGGGCTGTAGTGGAGTGGGTCGAGAGCTTCAAGTTCCTTGGTGTCCACATCACCAAAAAACGAACATGGTCCAAGCACACCAAGACAGTCGTGAAGAGGGCACAACAACACCTATTCCCCCTCAGGAGACTGAAAAGATTTGAGATGGGTCCTCAGATCCTCAAAATGTTCTACAGCTGCACCATCGAGAGCAAGCTGACTGGTTGCATCACTGCCTGGTACCGGAGCGCCAGGTCTAGGTCCAAAAGGCTTCTAAACATCTTCTACCCCCAAGCCATAAGACTCCTGAACATCTAATCAAATGGCTACCCAGACTATTTGCATTGTCCCCCCTCCTTTTACACCGCTGCTACGCTCTGTTGTTATCATCTATACATAGTCACTTTAATAACTCTACTTACATGTACATATTACCTCGACTAACCGGTGCCCCTGCACATTGACTCTGTACCGGTATCCCCCTGTATATAGTCTTGCTATTGTTATTTTACTGCTGCTCTTTAATTACTTGTTACTTTTATTTCTTATTCTTATTTTTTTTAACTGCATTGTTGGTTAGGGGCTTGAAAGTAAGCATTTCACTGTAAGGTCTACCTACACCTGTTGTATTCGGCGCATTTGACTAATACAATTGTATTTTATTTTATTTCCTCTGTTCTATACATTATTATGAGCTGTCCTCCCCTCCACTGAATTCAATACAATGCATTACTGAGTACCACTCTCCATATTTTCAAGGATAGTGGTGGCTGCATCCTGTTATGGGTATGCTTGTAAGGATAAAAAAGAAACAGAATGGAGATAAGGACAGGCAAAATCCTACAGGAAAACCTGGTTCAGTCTGCTTTCCACTAGACATTGGGAGATGAATTCACCTTTCAGCAGGACAATAGTGGCCAGGTTTTGACTTAAATCTACTTGAAAATATATGGCAAGACCTGAAAATGGTTGTCTTGCAATGATCAACAACCAATTTGACAGAGCTTGAAATTTTTTTTTATAATAATGGGCATATGTTGCACAATCCTGGGGTGGAAAGCTCTTAGGGACTTACCCAGAAAGACACAGCTGTGATCGCTGCCAAAAGTGCTTCTACAAAGTATTGACTCAGGGGTGTAAATATTTATGTAAGTGAGATATTTCTGTATATCACTTTCTATACATTTCCATTAAAAAAAGTTTTCACTTTGTCATTATTGGGTATTGTGTGTAGACGAGTGAGAAAAATACAATTGAATCAATTTGTTATTCAGGTGGTAGCACAACAAATATGGAATAAGTCAAGGGTATGAATACTTTCTGAAGGCACTGTACATGAAGTAGAATCTCAAATCAATATAGGAAATAAAATATTATTCTATTATACACTATGTTTCCCAGTGTATACTCCCTCTTTTTATGTTTGTTCATTTTGTCTTGGATAGAAAGAAAGTATGGTCGGTGTAGTACTCAATCAATGCAAAGAACAAATAACTAAATGTTCACTGTACCTGTACCTGTAGCTGTTGCACTAGAGGTGAGGGGAATCATTAGAAAAAACAACAAAGGCTTGAAATAGCTCCACATCTTTCACCAAAACTCTTAACACTGCAGAGTTCATCTGTATACGTGATGATAACCCCTCCTTCCCTTTTCCTCTGTTTCCTGTTTAAACCAGACCAAGACTGCGTGAGTCTGTGTGGTCATGACTAAGACATTGACATTATGGTGACTAATGGGCAGCATCATACCATAGACTCAACATTATGATAACATTTGATAGTGGATATCCAAAATGTTTCATTATGCTTCAATGAGAGGACATTGACACGTCTTTTCACATAAACCTGTTATATACTGTGTGTCTTATTGCATTTCATGCTAATTTAAAAATGCCTTCTTTTTGTTGATTGATTGGTAAATAAGAAGCCACTCACAATAGGGCTGAGCCTATCTTGAAGTTGAGACAGTGTTTAATTACATCCTCGTGAGTAAAAGATTTGAACCAGGTGGGACCCCTGCAGAGTGACTTTCCAAACAATGCTATTAGAATGATGACAGTAGTAGCGAAATAAATGCTTTATACTAGTTTTGTGCAGATATACCGTACCGGAGACGGTTCAGACATGTTGGACATACTTAGTCTACTTCATATAGTGGAGGGCGCCAAACAACAACACCCACGTACGTTTTCGTTTTTGCCCTCGCACTATATAGCTGATTCAAATAACCAACTAATCATCAAGCTTTGATTATTTGAATCAGCTATCTGCATTGACCCTTTGTGCACTAACTTTTAGTCAACTGTCACTTTATTCATAGTTGTACATTCATTGTCAACTTTTACATAACTACCTCAATTACTTCGTACTCCTGCATATCGACTCCGTACTGGTACACCCTGTATATAGCCACGTTATCATTACTCATTGTGTATCTATTATTGCTTGTATTATAACTGTTCTATTATTTATCTTATTTTCTCTCGCTCTGCATTGTTGGGAAGAGCCCGTAAATAAGCGTTTCACTGTTAGTCTACACCTAGCATTTGATGAATACAATGATATTTTGATTTGATACTTAATTAAAGTGATTAAACAATTTAATTTATTTCAGGGAGGCTAGGGAGCTGTTGTAGCTAGATTTTCATTCATTTTCATACATCACCTGAGCAAAGAAAATGTTCCTTATTCTTTGACAGTTGACTGTTTTTATCACCAGTCCATTTGATAGGAATGCCTAATTACATGTCTAGTATTTGATATTTTTAATGTCTCTCAAAATTCTGATGCGTGAGTGGGCGGAATCACCTTTAAACATCTGATTTCTGACCACCCACAACTGTTTACGCTTAGTAAATAGTAATACTATTACTGGACAGGTCGATTGAAAAATCTATCTAACAAATCGTTGCTCTGATTGGATCCTGCATTGAAAATGGGACGGGCTTTTGCCGGAAATGTCGTTTCCGTGTCTGGATGTAATCATATGCGAGATGGTGCTGTGGACCGAATGGATATTATGAAATAAAATAAATACAACATCTAATGTTTCGATGGACCCAATCGCAAATTGAGCATCATTCGCTGTAAAATCGTTTTCGCGGATTTATCTTTTTTGTTTGATGTAATTTATCAGTGATTACACCCCCCCCCAACAAACGCATTTGGCTGTGTGGCTATGACTACGGATTTACTATCTGATTTGGATAGTCGTTTCTTCGCTGATAACCTTCTGACAAGCGAAGATTGGGGTAAGGTACATAAATGGTAACGTTACTGTAATGTATGTTTACCACCTGGGCAGCATGGATGCGTTAGCTAGCTACGTATCTAAAATGATCTGCTACTGTGGCTAGCTAACGCGACTTTCAGCTGATCACGAACGCGTGAAATTGATTATGCATATTCCCTTTACTCACCCTACCCTTAACAGGTTGACAAAGGGAACAAATTCCAAATATGAAAGTTGGTGGTAGAATGATACGCAGTTGGGGGGTGATTTGGTTTCTTTCGTGGCTGTGTCAACGACTAGCTAACGTTATACTTGTACACTGGACAGCCAGCCGGACATGTGAATGCACAGATGAGATGGGGCTTTAGCTAGTTTAGTATTAGTGCGAGAAAAACTTGCGCTCTGCAAGCTTTCGTTTTCCATAAGATACAGTCTATCTGAAAATACCATCAGGCCTAAATACCTGAATTACAACTGTATGCAATATGTGAAACAACCATAGGGCTTAGCCTACCCAAAGACTGAAAACATAGCTAGCTTTATGGGACATCTGGTGGTCTGGAATATCTGAGCATCTGTCTTTTTCTTAAATCAGTAGCATTTGCATCTTTCTGGTTTTCATTGTAGGGCACTGTATTTTAGATAACTTCCCCTTGTACTGACTCCCTGGTCATTGCTTTTGTATGCTCAAGTTTGTATGCTCAAGACTTTGGTTGTCTCATGCAATCAGTCAACTGTGAGCACTTTAACTTCCTGTGATTGCTGAACCTGATTGAACTTTTACATTTACTCTTTATGATAAACAGAATTTAAACAGGCCTGTAGTATGAATCAAAACCAGTTCTGGAAAACGTTTTATAGTTGTAAAGGATAGCCTACTTAGTATTCTTTCAGCGTTCTTTCAAGACGACAAACACCCCACGATAATGTAGGCTTGAACTACAATTTGATTTCATAAATTGGCCCTCTAGTTAATGGGGTTTACTATTATCATGAGTAGCTAAGACTTTTGCTATCCCTTTGCTAATTGAAATTCAACAGTAATGGGGAACAATTCTCAGCACAGAGTAGGTGGGTATCTGATCCCTCTGCTATTAAAGCTGGGTCACCTCAGGGCTGAAATCCTCATTTATTTTAAGCCAGCTTCCCCTCCACTGCTTAGATTTCCCCCTCTTTGTAAAGCCAGAAGACCCAAACTGGACTCCTGTGACTGAAACCTGTTTTTCCTTTAAAATGGGTGTATAAAAGCATCAAACCTGGAGCTTATTTTAGGTGTTGTGTTTATGATCACAACCACCATTTACTAGTAGATCCCTCTTCTTGTTTTAGCTCAAAGGTCAGAGTCATGTGTTTCAAGCCCGTGTCAAACCAAATAAGGCACTGGGAACCGTGGCGGACGAGAGGTCGCTGTGGGACAGTGTGAAGGCTTTACGAACGCTATAGCAACTGACACTCAAGCAAACTAGACTTGAGCGTGTCGGTAAATGATTATGTTCCTACAGTACTAACTAATTGGTCTGTCGGTCTGTCCCAGATGCCTGTCTGTACCAGTGCGAGAGCATGGAGGAGGGAGAGGATGGGGAGTACACGAGACGGCCGAAATATGAAACATCGGTAAGGACAAAGAGAGTTTCTGCTCACAGACCCTGACTCTATTTTCTGGCCACTGTACTGCATATGTTGTATCACCACATTGAAGTTAATCCAAACCTATGACCGACGCTAATCGCTCTTTCAATGATTTAGACCTCATTCCCTGTGTACTCAACATGGGGCCGATTCCAATCTACATCCCTACAATCAACCATTGGAAATGTCTTGTTTGTTAGTAATATGAGGTAACCACCACTGTTACCTCCATATCTGCTTTAACAATATGGTCCACATATGAGATCCAACAACACAGGTAATTCAGAGGTTCAAATCTCCCACGGACTTGATTTGTGATTAAGTCTGTTACACAAGTGTATCTCAAATTAAGATTTGGACCACATAAGACTAAGCCTATCTGATGCAAGCATCTCAGTCCATTCAGGGTTGCCAGGCCGTCATTGTAAATAAGAATTTGTTCTTAATTGACCTGCCTGGTAAAATAAAGTTTAAATAAAATAGTGTGCAATAGTGCGACAATCTGCTCATTCTTGCTCTATGAGAGCAGTATCAGTATATATCAGCCAGGCAGCGTTAAACACTAACTAGCAGTGGTGATAGTTCAGTGTGTGATGCCAACGTTAAATAAGGTAACTTGAGTGAACCTGAGATGGGCCGGTCCATAATGGGGCTGATTGTCTGTTGGGGAAACCGATTGCGTGCCCCCTGTCGACCTACTGACTAATCCAGACAATGGCCTAATTCTGTGCTTCGCTTCCTCGCAGTTTGACAACGATCTCGTGCTGACTCTTGATCCCGACAATCCCACGTCGCCGTGGAGACACCTGGATGACAACCTTCTCACAGGTGCAGAGATGAATAAAACATGTCAGTAAGCATAAAAATAGGTTTTCCTTTTCAAAGTATTAGTTGTGGTAGTATACATGTTATTACTGTTATAGAAGGCCCACAAAGCAAAATAATAAGATGAATGATATGGGCCTGAGGATTTCTCCATGTTATTTTAAAGATCAAACATGTACTAGGCTAAAGCAGGAGTTATGTACAGTAGACATTTGGGCCGTTTGACCTCAAACTATAAGTGGAAATGTAATTATGTGAACATCAATACTTCTCTAATGCACTACCACTTCAATTTATCAATAAGGTGTCATTGTAGCTCAGCGTCAGTTGTAGTGTACTTGCATAACCTTGCTCCCTCCCTCCCCGCTGTCTCTCTGCCTTCCTCTCACTCTTAAGGGGACAGTCCCATATTGAAAGATAAAATGACGATAACGCAGCCTTTGCCAGTGGACATGTGTAAGTTCCTCTTTGGCTATTGCTTACGTGTGTGTGTCTTTTTATCCTTGAATGTGAAATATTCACTGTGTCTTTTTGAATAATTTGTGTGTGCTGTTCCAGTGTTCCGGGTGAAGGCGGAGCCTCCCTCCCCTGCCTCCTCGCTGGCCTCAGACTGCTCCCTGACGTCACTCCCAGACTCACAGGTCAGTCCAGACAGAGATCAACTTCCACATCACACTACTAAAGGCCCCTTATGCAACATTGATGCATGACTGTGTCTCAGAGTCTCTGAACTAGTTAGCCTAGTCAGAATATGTCAAAGCTAACCAATGTGCAACAAAGGTGTGAAGCCTTTAAAAAAAAATGTTTTAATGTCTTCCACATCTCTGTCTTTCTACCATTCAGATCACAGTGAAAGGGGAGAACCCGCCCACACCTCCTTATATGTTTGGAGATGTGCTGTCGCCACCACTTGGCACATGTGAAGTCACGGTGGCCTCCGCGCCACAGGCCCAGCCACAGTCCCATTTGCTCCCACAGCAACACCAGACAGCAGTCAACAATGGCATCGACGCACTTGCCACAGGTGTGTGTTGCTACAGTGATGTCAGCTATACTGTAGGTGTACGTGCTGCACAGGAAAGACTTCAGCCACAAGAGAGCAGACTTTGTATTTCATGTACTTTTGATGCAAATGTACTTAGACATTTATAGTGCGTGGGAGGGGTTTTAACTCTCACACGTTCATGCTCTCTGTCACATTGTTTTCTCTACACACCCTCCCTCCAGTCCACCCCACTGCAGCAACCATCAAAGCCAGTACCATCCTGAGCAGTAAGCCTCCCATCCAGCCCAGGCCTGTGTGTTTATCGGCTCTCCCCGTCCCCCAGTCTCCCAGTCCAGCCAAGGCCCTCATACTGCACAGCCTGCCTAGCATGGACCAGAGCAGGCCTGGTGAGTCCTGGGACCAGACTGACCATTTTTCACATATGATCTTTTTCCAGGCTTACTCAAATCGACACAATGCCTGTCAATGTATATTCCTGCAACGGTTGTTGATTAGAAATCTATTTATAGGGGCCTCTCGAGTGCGCAGCGGTCTGAGAGGTGTCACTAAAGACCCGGGTTCGATCCCGGGCTGTATCACAACCAGCCGTGTTCGGGAGTCCCATAGGGCGGCGCACAATTGGCCCAGCGTTGTCCGGGTTAGGGGAATGTTTGGCCGGGGGTTGTTTATTTCACTCATCGTGCTCTAGCGACTCCTTGTGGCGGGCTGGGCGCCTGCAGCGTGACCTCGGTCGTCAGGTGAACAGTGTTTGCTTCCAGGTTAAGCGGGTTGGTGTTAAGAAGCGCAGTTTGGCGGGTCATGTTTCGGAGGACGCATGACTCGACCTTCGCCTCCCGAGTCCGTTGGGGAGGAAAAGGGGGTAAAAAGAAGAGAGAAACTATTTATATATCAGTCTTTTTTTTTTTTTTTACTACCCGGATTCTGGATTTTAGTGTGTCTGTCTGGTAAGATAATTTATTATGTAATGGCATGGTTATGTAATAGCTAAGTGATGTCCCATTCCTTTCCTCCCGTAGTGGTGCTTTCCCAGTCTGTCTGTCTGGGGTCCACTCCAGCCATCGTCAAAATGGAGCCTGTCTCTCCCATCATGCCTCACGGCCATAGCCCCACAGCCCCATTCCCCAGCAAACCCGTAGTCCCAGCGTCCTCTCTGCCAGGGAGCAATGGCATTGATGTGAGTGTCTGTCAGTCACATGTCAGTCAGTCAGTGAGTAGGATTGAGTCTCTTTCACTCTCAGTCTTCACTGTCGAATCATACGCTGTGCAATCAGCTGCTGTGTTCTCCCCTCCGGCCGTGTCACAGATGAAGGTGATGAAGAGGCAGCAGAGGATGATCAAGAACCGGGAGTCGGCGTGCCAGTCACGCAAGAAGAAGAAAGAGTACCTGCAGAACCTGGAGGGCCAGCTGATGGAGGCGCAGCAGGAGAACGAGCGCCTTCGCAGGGAGAACCAGGCCCTGAGGGAGAGGCTTGTCGGGAAAGAGGTACGGGGTGGGAGGGTGGAGTGGGAGGGAAGATATGCAGGGCTCTACAGTGCGAGCATTACATTTCCAAATAAAAAAAATTGTCAGAAGTCAAGAATGAGCACGTGCTAGTTGCAATTTATTGTAGAAAAATGCTACAGTAGCTGTTTTCAGAGTGTTTCTGCTGTTTTGTTTCAAAGCTGCTAATCAAACAAAGAAATACAAATCCTATATCCCACCTCACGCAGCAACAACTGCCTGGCAGGAGAGCTGTGCGCTCTGAATGAAGTGCTGATTCATTTGTGGAGGCGCTGTGTATAGAAGTTGGTCTAAATTTCTCTAAAATCTACAAACGGAGACTTTGTCTTTGTGTTTCTTGGCTATTTACATTTAGTTCACAAGCTAGGTTGTTTTTCAACATTAGTTTGAGTCTGCTGCTTCAACTGATAGTGAAGAGATGCCCTGTCCAGATCCCAAATCTCACACACAGACTTACGTGACACGACTCAAGTGGCCCCATAGGCGCATCTGAAAATGGTATCTTCTGATATTTTGAATACATTTAAATGAAATGGAGCAATACACCACATTACTTTTTACTAATACATTGTTTTAGAAACATTACAAATCATAGTCATCTATTCTGTTTTTATTTGACAATTTTTTTTGCTGTAATTATGGAGGGAAAATATTTAGCCCGGTAAAAAAAATCTGAGTGGCTGTTTGATTTTTTTCTTCCCCATCTACCTGCCACAGTGGCTGGTGGACCAAAAAGTTCATTTTAGGCCTTTAACCAAACATATTGTATTTCCAGCTGTTTGAAGCTGGTGTACAATCGTGGCCAAAAGTTTTGAGAATGACACAAATATGAATTTCCACAAAGTTTGCTGCTTCAGTGTCTAGATATTTTTGTCAGATGTTACTATGGAATACTGAAGTATAATTACAAGCATTTCATAAGTGTCAGGCTTTTATTGACAATTACATGAAGTTGATGCAAAGAGTCAATATTTGCAGTGTTGACCCTTCTTTTTCAAGACCTCTGCAATCCGCCCTGGCATGCTGTCAATTCACTTCTGGGCTACGTCCTGACTGTTGGCAGCCCATTCTTGCATAATCAATGCTTGGAATTTGTCAGAATTTGTGGGTGTTTGTTTGTCCATCTGCCTCTTGAGGATTGACCACAAGTTCTCAATGGGATTAAGGTCTGGGGAGTTTCCTGGCCATGGACCCAAAATATCAATGTCAATATCACTTAGTTATCACTTTTGCCTAATGTCAAGGTGCTCCATCATGCTGGAAAAGGCATTGCTCATCACCAAACTGTTCCTGGAT
Organism: Oncorhynchus mykiss; assembly: GCF_013265735.2. Taxonomy (NCBI): domain Eukaryota; kingdom Metazoa; phylum Chordata; class Actinopteri; order Salmoniformes; family Salmonidae; genus Oncorhynchus; species Oncorhynchus mykiss. The sequence continues at coordinate 33,012,818 of NC_050572.1, read as the reverse complement.
GGTTGGGAGAAGTTGCTCTCGGAGGATGTGTTGGTACCATTCTTTATTCATGGCTGTGTTCTTAGGCAAAATTGTGAGTGAGCCCACTCCCTTGGCTGAGAAGCAACCCCACACATGAATGATCTCAGGATGCTTTACTGTTGGCATGACACAGGACTGATGGTAGCACTCATCTTGTCTTCTCTGGACAAGCTTTTTTCCGGATGCCCCAATCAATCGGAAAGGGGATTCATCAGAGAAAATGACTTTACCCCAGTCCTCAGCAGTCCAACCCCTGTACCTTTTGAAGAATATCCGTCTGTCCCTGATGTTTTTCCTGGAGAGAAGTGGCTTCTTTGCTACCCTTCTTGACACCAGGCCATCCTCCAAAAGTCTTCACCTCATTGTGCATGCAGATGCACTCACACCTGCCTGCTGCCAATCCTGAGCAAGCTCTGTACTGGTGAGACGGTCCTGGCGCTTGCTGGACTTTCTTGGGCGCCCTGAAGCCTTCTACACAGCATTTGAACTGCTCTCCTTGAAGTTCTTGATGATCCGATAATGGTTGATTTAGGTGCAATCTTACTGGCAGCCATATCCTTGCCTGTGAAGCTCTTTTTGTGCAAAGCAATGATGACGGTACATGTTTCCTTGCAGGTATACATGGTTGACAGAGGAAGAACAATGATTCCAAGCACCACCCTCCTTTTGAAGCTTCCAGTCTGTTATTCGAACTCAATCAGCATGACAGAGTGATCTCCAGCCCTGTCCTCGTCAACACTCACACCTATGTGAGAGAATCACTGACATCATGTCAGCTGGTCCTTTTGTGGCAGGACTGAAATGCAGTGGAAACATTTTGGGGGGATTCCGTTCATTTGCATGGCAAAGAGAGACTTTGCAATTAATTGTAATTCATCTGATCACTCATAACATTCTGGAGTATATGCAAATTCCCATCATACAAACTGAGGCAAAAGACTTTGTGAAAATTAATATTTCTTAGACTTGCTTTCTATATGAATGACAGATCTATAACTCACATTTCTATGTGAATTTGGTCGGGGTCGACCGAAAAGTGACAATCGCGGCTTTAAGCAAATGTGTTAGGCGATTACATTACTGAGCCAGAGATGGATTTCCCTAATGGACTGCATTGCTTTCAATTCATCTTTCTAAATGAAAGTTTTAAGAATGTGGTTAAGATTTGTCTGTTTAAGCAATGACTGTATACATTCAAATATGTGATTGAGGATACGTGTTTGTACTTGCTTGTGTACACTGTGCTTTAACTCTCCTCTCTCTATGTTCCAGGGCAGTGAGTCTGGTAACAATAAGAGGGCCGTCTGCGTCATGGCAGTGCTACTGTTCATGACTTTCAGTTTCGGCCCTGTCAGGTAAAAGTCACTGTTCATAGTCACTGCCATTCAATTAAGTGTTAACAATTGCAAATTGGCCAAAACAAATCCTTTGTTTTAAAGAGTCATGTGCGTAACTCCATGATTTAATGTTTGATTTTGACAGAATGTTTTCCTCCAGTATCACAGACAGGAAGCTGGAGACGGGACTACACGAAGAGGTGGTGCCTCACGCAGGAAGACGTCTCCTGGAGTTTGAGACGGCTCAGGAACACAGCAGAGTGGAGGAAAGGATGGATCCTGAGGAGGAGGAGGCAGGAGAGGATGGGTGGAAGGGAGGAGAAGTGGAGAGGGAATCCACCGATTCATACCAGTTTAGGTGGGTAATGAAGTCCAATTCATAGTTCCTTCTGTATATCCATGATGGTGAGCCTGTTCATTATGACCTTTTCACAGCCATCTGCGACTGCTGCCCATGTGGGTCGTACAGCCAATCATGCATCTACCAAAGGTTTTAATTGATGAGGCTTTGCAAACATGGCCAAGTAGAACGCCCATTGAGAACAAGACAGTGTTTTGAGCTGAGCAGAAGATTTTCATGCAGTCTAATAATCTAGAATGCAGTCATACTGGTCTGATCTTGGAAGTAAGTAACAGGCTGTCATAAAATGAACGATGTCCACATACTACTTGCCTGTTAAGTGTTTACTTCATGTTTACGGCCCTTTAAGCACTTGTGCCCTTGAACGCACTAGTTTTCCATAGAATAGTAGTGATATGCTGATTTAGGCTTTCAGAAGGATGTTGAATCTGTTCGTTGCTGTTTCAATCTGCATGACGTGTTTGTCTGTTTTTAGGAACCTGAGTGACGTGTTCAGTGACGTGAAGGACCTGGTCCTGCAGGACATCGACCGCTATTTCACCTCCAATGACTGCAGGCAGTTCAACCGTTCCGAGTCCCTCAGGTCAGCGGTGCTGCTATGGTCGCAACTCGGGAGTCTCTCTTTTTCTCTCTCTTTCTCTCCCACCCACCACATTTATGCAAATATGATATTGCTACTATTTACAGTGCACCTGTGTTCTCGTATATCTGTGTTGAAAGGGGGGCGGGGTATAATATCCTCATAGATCCCACTGTATGTGTTGTTAGTACATTATCTGTGCACTCATCTTGACTGTAGCCGACTGTTTCACGTCCTCTTTCAGGCTGGCGGATGAGCTGAGAGGATGGGTTCACAGGCACCAGATCGACAGGAAGAAGTCTGGAGGGAAGCCAAAGATGGTGAAAAAAGCTAAAATAGCGCAGGTGGGGTTTCATTTACTTTCTTAGTATTTCTGCATCAGATCATATTTTCTTAGTTTTTCAAGTTCACATGCGCAGGTGAGTACTCATGATACCCTCTGGTGTGTTGAACGACCTAGCTGTTCGAGTCGGTGTTCATTGGTATTGTTTGGGTGCACACATTTATCATCGTTGTTTCCCTTCCCTTTTCTACAGAAAGCACAGCTAAGGAAGACAAACTTCTCCAGATATCTTCCCATACCGGCCCATCGTTCCATCGAGAGGTAACCGTCGTAGACCACATTTCCCAGTAGTCAACAATGGGTGTTCATGCTTCAATTTCTAAGTGATTCGTTGACTTTTGCATGTTCACTTGTACCATACTAAACCATCAACTGAGGAAAAACACTGCTGGAATGAGTCCGACCATTTAAATTATTATTATTTTTAAATGAATGCTATTTGTCTTGGCCTAACTTCCCTTCTGTCTCTCACAGTCAGATACAAGTGTTCCCTGCCGGTCCCGAGATCAGCTACAGTGACTTCATGGACGCCATCGACCGGCGTGAGGATACCTTCTACGTGGTCTCCTTCAGACGGGTAAGACGGAACAGCGACGCCAAACCTCTAGGGAAGTGAAACCGAGTGTGAATAAAAACGGACGGTGGGTGTCATTTGAAAAATGCAAAACAAACATGTCCTGACATTTCTGAACATACTTTCTGTTTGTAGGATCACCTGCTGTTGCCTGCCATCAGCCACAACAAGACCACACGGCCCAAAATGTCCCTGGTGATGCCGGCTATGTCTGTCAACGGTGACTTTGTTTTTCTTGATATCTAGTTGGAACTATCAGCGGTTTAGAATTATGCATAATTATAGCCCCAATGCACTGCCCCAAACACATTTTTTGTTATTTAGTTAGCCTTTATTTGCCTTTATTTGTCTATCTATTGTACACTCTCCTCTCCCCATATCCCTGTCAGTGTCTCTCTTTTTTTACATTGCACTCTTTCTTTCTCTCGCCCTCCCACAGAGAGTTTATATAACAAATCCCATGAGATGATGATGCAGGTGGATTGTGAGGTCATGGACACCCGGATCATCCCCATCAAAGCCTCCGATGTTCCCCCGTCCCTCCGCGACCCCCCTTCGGCTCCCCCCGCCCACCATCACCACAGCAACCACACCTCCCTCCGAGGCCGCCACCATCCCCACACCGGCGGAGCGGAGTCTCCACGGCAACCCTTACCCATCAGAAGACGGGAGGCTGAGTATTACATCAGCCAGGGGGGCCAGGTTTGAGGTTATTGAAGGTGAACAATCGAGAGGGGGATTGGAGGAGAAAGGACAGGTAGCGGAAAACGGGACAGAGAGGGTAATGGGAGATCGAATAGGTGAAGTTAGATCTGGATGCGGACTTAATAAGGGAGAGTTGAAAGGTTGTAGGAAGCAAATCTGTTATGGAATTACGGAGGCCATCTGTACTAATTGAAACGGATGTTTAACAGTGACCTTGTGGTGCCCCGATGTTGAAATGTTGTCTCAGCAACTCAAAGCAAATGTGTTTTATTATACTGAAGACTCAATATACTAATAGCCACTTTGCAAACCTGCTCTGTTTTTATATTGAAGAAGTCAAATAAAATTGAAGGGGAAAAATCTGAAAACAAAGCAAACCTAAAGGCTATGCCATCACCCACGTTATTTAACCTCATCCCACTTGACACCCTCTTTTATTTATATATATTTTTTACATTCTAGGATTCATGTTTACCAATGGCTCCTAACTAAATCATTTCTTAATATATATACTTTTTTTTTAAAACCTGCCCAAAACATAGACCTGGCAGTACACTGCACTAAGACAGAGCACAGAACTAATCACTGAAATATATATGCAGCTAGTGGTAGAATGGACTGCTCATGGTTTCATTTGAGTTGTTGTTGTTGTAGAGGTTGTCTGTATATTTGTTTTTATCGCTTTCCATTCAGAGGGCTCCTGCAGGTCAGATGCTAGTTGTCAGCTTAGATTTGGTTTTTGTTTGTTTATTTTATGTCAAATGTGTTTTGGATTTGTATGAGGATTATTTAACTTGAGTTTATTGGTTGTAAATATAAACGGTAGCTGTTGAGTTACTTTTTAAAAAATTCATACCTATATTCTGTCCTCTAAACCTCTGCATCTTATGGGCACAAACCTGCTGTTCCAGAAATGAGCACAGTAATAATAAGTACATGGATGGACTAAATATATTTGCATTGAATGTAGACCACCACCTTGATCATACCGTGTGTTTCTATATACAGGTGATTTTCTCACTTGCACAAATCTTGCAGCTGATCCATTTGTGTCTCTGTGTAATTATGGAGAACAGCAACAGCTGTGATAGTGCAGAGAAAAAAAAACTAGGATGTATTAACATCCGAATAAATTCTCAATGTCATCAGCAATTACTGACACTTTATCCAGAATCATCCAGTCACGCTGAAATGATAGAATGTATTGTTTCTCATACACAGTATATGTGAAGTAATTCCAGTGAACTGTAAGCATCGTTTTCAGTTGTTTTTCTTTTGGTGGTTGTCGCCCCCCCCACACACACACACACACACACACAAACAAAAATACAGTCTTAGTCTTTTGACCAAAAGTGATTTCTGAATTTACAATGAGATGTTAAGGCATTTTCTTTAGTTGCAAACTCTCGCTATGTTTTGTCTGTCTTTCTCTGCCTGAAGCACTGCACGCACTTCTTTGGCAAGTGTGTATTTTTGAGATAATAATGCCGTTCTCATGGGAATACCACCCATGTTGTAACTTTTTTTAAATATGAAAAGTAGAATTATTATTATTAAAATAAATGAATAAAAAAAATTGATATGAAACTGTACAAGTTATGTTAGGGGTTTTGAGGGGTCTCTTTGTAGTCTGAAATATTTCTATTTCAGACCTTACTTTAGCCAATGAAATACAGGAACACAATGCTACTACTAGTCATGTATGTGAGGTGTCGGACCAAAGACATTCCCTTTTTCATTTACATGTCAATTCACTGTCCCAAACACACACACATTACATGTACACACAGCAAAACTTTAAGCATGAAAATCTATGGTTATAACGGAAGCAATGTTACAGAAGGGTATTAGGGCCAAGTGAAGAGTAAAAAATAATAAACAGCAACGGGTGGTGGTACTTGGATTATAATTTTTTGCATGATATGTAGAGAAGTACTATGTACAGTGGGGCAAAAAAAGTATTTAGTCAGCCACTAATTGTGCAAGTTCTCCCACTTTAAAAGATGAGAGAGGCATGTAATTTTCATCATAGGTACACTTCAACTATAACAGACAAAATTAGAAAAAAAATCCAGAAAATCACATTGTAGGATTTTTAATGAATTTATTTGCAAATTATGGTGGAAAATAAGTATTTGGTCAATAACAAAAGTTTATCTCAATACTTTGTTATATACCCTTTGTTGGCAATGACAGAGGTCAAACGTTTTCTGTAAGTCTTCACAAGATTTTCACACACTGTTGCTGGTATTTTGGCCCATTCCTCCATGCAGATCTCCTCTAGAGCAGTGATGTTTTGGGGCTGTTGCTGGGAAACACGGACTTTCAGCTCCCTCCAAAGATCTTCTATGGGGTTGAGATCTGGAGACTGGCTAGGCCACTCCAGGACCTTGAAATGCTTCTTACGAAGCCACTCCTTCGTTGCCCGGGCGGTGTGTTTGGGATCATTGTCATGCTGAAAGACCCAGCCACGTGTCATCTTCAATGCCCTTGCTGATGGAAGTAGGTTTTTACTCAAAATCTCACGATACATGGCCCCATTCATTCTTTCCTTTACACAGATCAGTCGTCCTGGTCCCTTTGCAGAAAAACAGCCCCAAAGCATGATGTTTCCACCGCCATGCTTCACAGTAGGTATGGTGTTCTTTGGATGCAACTCAGCATTCTTTGTCCTCCAAACACGACGAGTTCAGTTTTTACCAAAAAGTTATATTTTGGTTTCATCTGACCATATGACATTCTCCCAATCTTATTCTGGATCATCCAAATGCTCTCTAGCAAACTTCAGACGGGCCTGGACATGTACTGGCTTAAGCAGGGGGACACGTCTGGCACTGCAGGATTTGAGTCCGTGGTGGCGTAGTGTGTTACTGATGGTAGGCTTTGTTACTTTGGTCCCAGCTCTCTGCAGGTCATTCACTAGGTCCCCCCGTGTGGTTCTGTGATTTTTGCTCACCGTTCTTGTGATCATTTTGACCCCACGGGGTGAGATCTTGCGTGGAGCCCCAGATCGAGGGAGATTATCAGTGGTCTTGTATGTCTTCCATTTCCTAATAATTGCTCCCACAGTTGATTTCTTCAAACCAAGCTGCTTACCTATTCCAGTCTTCCCAGCCTGGTGCAGGTCTACAATTTTGTTTCTGGTGTCCTTTGACAGCTCTTTAGTCTTGGCCATAGTGGAGGTTGGAGTGTGACTGTTTGAGGTTGTGGACAGGTGTCTTTTATACTGATAACAAGTTCAAACAGGTGCCATTAATACAGGTAACGAGTGGAGGACCGAGGAGCCTCTTAAAGAAGAAGTTACAGATCTGTGAGAGCCAGAAATCTTGCTTGTTTGTAGGTGACCAAATACTTATTTTCCACCATAATTTGCAAATAAATTCATAAAAAATCCTATTATTACAGGCCTCTCATCTTTTTAAGTGGGAGAACTTGCACAATTGGTGGCTGACTAAATACTTTTTTGCCCCACTGTATGTAATCTGAAAATAATCTGTGGCACAACCTTTGAGGTCCTAATACTACTTCTTATTATATGTGCTAAAAGAGAGGATGTCCTTGTTACTGAAGCCAATTCTAATGTATAGTTTCACCAGGTCATCTAACTGCAGGCTTTTCATTGGTGGCGCGCACAGCAACAGGGAGTCAGGGAGACATGCTGTTAACCAAATCTCCTACTTTAACCTTGAAATTTAACTCAACATTTAGACTTTATTCTCAACATTTTTACTTTCTTCTCAAAATATTGGCACTTTATTCTTTACTATCGTGCAAAAAATGTATAATCCAAGTACCACCACCCGTCGCCATTGTTATTATTTTTTTCTTCACTTGGCCGTAATACTCTTCCGTACAATGTGTGTTTGTATGTGTGTGTGTGTGTATGTATATATATATATATATATATATTCAACGCCACCTGTCTTTTCTTATTTAAATGAATTTTCATAAATAAAACTTTAAAAAATGTCCTCTTTCCCTGAATGAGAAGTTTGAGCTGCTGCCTTTTTGAATTTGATAAATAAAGTTTTTTTTTTTTTAAGTACACTGTTGCCTTTCTCATGAACATAACTCTACAAATATATATATATATTGTTCATAGGGCTTTGACGCTATCCACCAACTTTTTCCTTCTAATTCTTCTTACGCCTCCAGTCTGTTATCATTTTTCTGTAACCTCGATTTGATCTCTTAAACCGAAAGCCAGAGTATTTGGTCTCGTTCCAGCAGCTTTAATTGTCAGCTGATACAAATACCATCCTTGGCTTGGTCTTGTGCAAATAAGCAGAGAATGCCTTCTCTACTGAATGCTGTCACTATCTCGCTACTGCGTTTTCATCTCGCTTGTGCATGTAGCCTTACGAATACATTGCAAATGATTAACAAGTCAAATTTGTCTTTGCTGCAGGAGGAGCAGTTTGCATCAGGGGGAAATGCATGCAAAAGGACAACTTAAAAGTAAAGGAAAACTGGTCTGGTGACCATGTAAACAAAGCTTCATATAGACTGGCAGCTTTGTTTTTCACGGCAAGAACAAGAACCTATCATTATTCATGGACAAGCTGAGGTAGTTGAATGTTCAGCCCAGACTGGTGACGTGAGATGGTGAAGTACATTTGAGTTCTCAGAGGACAGGGCACTGCTTTGACAGAGAACCAAGGGCTTAATTGCTGAAGTAATGCCTAGCTGTAAAGCAGAAGGCAGATGACTGAGAGCGAGATTCCAGGTGGGGCTTCCTGCACCCCGTGACAAAGTCGATGCTCAGGAATATCCTATTCCTGAGGTATTCAGAAAAACTAGTCAAGAACAGTCCTAAAATAAAAAAAAGTATGCTTGATTGATGACTTTTACATTCCCTAAAGTAACTAATCAAATGGGTTATTTTTCAGTGTATTTTCTTGCTCATCAGGCTTTATGGATAACAAAGAGCGCAAAGGTCAAGGTTAATACTACTGAGAGACTCAAAATGTTTGTCCTCATCAGGCATCTTTCTCAGCTAGGGGGCACTTGAGATCTGTGCATTGTGCCTTCTGGGTGAATCAGACCCTAGTCTTTGATGGTGGGGTTGTATGACCAAAAAATACTTCTCCATGTTAGACCCTTACAGGACCTCAGAATAGTCCATAACATTGGGAGGCATTTCTGTCTGGTCACTTGAACGGACTGCAGGGAATACTACTTTCGTTTTTGAAAACATTTGATTCTATTTTGGAGGTAATAAAATAGACTTTTGGCTCAGAAAACATGGGAAAAGAGGGACGACTACAACCAATTTTGATAAAGTCATAAGTTCAAAGGAGAGTGTTTTGGCTTTGAAAAAGTATGGATGGGGGGTGACACACCCTAACCCTTAGGGGCGATGACAATTCTGCCTCCAGAACATTCCAATGATTCTCTTTAGATCGCACTTTAGTATAGCTTCTTGGAGTGGAGTAATTTACACTGATTTACAGGGTGATTTTGTACAGTCTGTACAAGAAACATTAGCTTATACCTAAAAATGTTATTTCAGTAGGTAGCATGTCTTGGATTTTAAATTCAGTAGGAAATATTCTCACACACACACAGCTGATTTAGGGTGTATTGGAAGCCTGTCTGGCCCTCAAGTAGGGGTTCACAGTCAGGTTCTACATTTACCCCCAGGGTTACAGACATGAAAGACAGTCCCAGTAAGCAAACTTATGTTAAAAAGATGTCTAAAATACGAGATATTTTAGGTTCTAAAATGTAAGGTGAAAAGACGTCTTTTCCGGATGTTGAAGTCAGGTATATTTTCAGTTCTGAATGAAAGTTAGACATCTAATAAAATAACTAAAACTACAATTATATTCTCAGTAACGCTTACAGATTTGTAGTTTATTTTTATGACTGTGATATGTTGTTTATCTACCTTAGTTGAATGCACCTGACTAAGTCGCTCTGGACAAGGGCGTCTGCTTAATGACCTAAATGTAAAAACAAATACATGCAAAGCATGCTGGGTATTATTCTAATGAGTGCAGCCCCCAAACAAGTACACATTTGGTCGATCAGGACTAGACCAAATCATAACAAATAATAGACGTATAGGCTCATAAGTTTGAACAGCACAGCGGAGTACAGTACAGCTTAATTCAGTAGAGTACAATACAGTAGTTTACTTCAGTAGAGTACAGAAGAGTTTAGTTCAATAGAGTACATTAGAGTAAAGGAGGGTACAATACAGTAAATTATACTGTACTATACTCAACTGTGCTTTATAGATCTCTACTTTATGTTTCTTTAGTTTACTCTGTGCTCTACTGTACCAGCAGCGGTCTTTTCCAGCTATTTGCTGAGGGGGGAAATGCCCCAATGAAATCGCAGGATTTTATAGCATAAATTA